>NW_028317844.1:4392500-4737500 GCF_062004578.1 Staurois parvus
GTTTGCTGACCATATGTCTGCCTGCGGCCTGAGCTGGCCCATCTGCATGTCCGAGCCATCCTCTGGGACTGCTATAGGTGACACAACACTAAGCTACATTTCCTGACCATTCATATAAAGGTGAACATTACAGTACATCGGTTTTTATACAATTGGTTGATTTGTGTGATACACAAGATACAACATCTGGTATTTACCACTTGCCCTCTGGAAGATTTCCCCCCTTCATGATCAGACCATATTTTGCTATACCGCACTGCGCTATTTTAACTGACAATTGTGTGGTCATGCAACACTGTACACAAATGAAATTTGTTTCATTTTTTTCCACACAAATAAAACATTCTTTTGGTGATATTTAATCACCACTGGTTTTTTTTTTTTATTTTTTTGCGCTATAAATGAAAAAAGACCGAAAAAAAAAAAAAAAACATTTTTAATTTTGCTAATAAACATATTCAATAAAAAAATTTTCAAAAATGTGTGCCAAAAAAATTACGTCTTCAAAAGACTCACCATTCCAAAATGTGGTCATTTTGTGAGTGCTCCTGCTATTCTGGTGCTCCAGGGCCTCCAAAAATGTGATGGGTAGTCAAGAAATTAGATGTGTAATGTATCCCCCTGGGAAAGCTTGAAGGTACTCCTTGGATTTCAGGCCCCTCTATGTGGCTAGGCTGTGAAAAAGTCTCACACATGTTGGAGGAGTTATTTTAAGAATGCCCATTGGGTGTCAGAAATATCTAATTAATTGACAACTTTATGTAAAAAAAAAAAATAATTTTCTTTCCTGCATTTTTAAAAAAATGTCAAAAAATTACTCACTATGCCTTTCAAAAAATACCTTGGAGTGTTTGCTTTCCAAAATGTGGTCATTTTTGAGGTGATTCCACTGTCCTGGTGCTCCAAAGCCTCCAAAAATGTGATAGGTAGTCAGGAAATTAGATGCCTAATTTATGCTTTTTGAAAGCTCAAACGTGCTACTTGAATTTTGGACCCCTCAATACAGTTAGGTATCCCCATATTCAGGAGATATAGCAGAATATGTTTTGAGTTGTAATTATAAGTATGCATATGCTGTGTTGGAGAAATAACTTGTTAAAATGCCAACTTTGTAAAAAAAAAAAATTATTTGATTTCTCAATTTTCTAGAAATTTGTGACAAAATATTACATCTCCAAAAAACTTGCCATGCCTCTTACTAAATACCTTGGACTGTCTACTTTCCAAAAAGGGTCATTTGGGGGGTATTTGTACTGTCCTGGCATTTTAGGGCCTCATGAAATGAGACAGGCAGACTGATCAATTTTCAAATATACATACCATAGTTTGTAGACTGTATAACTTTCACAGAGCCTAAACAATATACACTGATTTGGATTATTTGTAGCAAAGAAATGTAGCAGAATACATTTTAGCCTAAATTTATGAAGAAAGATTATTTATTTGCAAAATGTTATAACAGAAACTGAGAAAAAGTGGGGTTTATTTTTAGATTTTTGTATTTTTTCACTTATATGGCAAAAAAAAAAAAGAACAATTTTGATTAAATACCAAAAAAAGCTCTATTTGTCTCAAAAAAAGATTAAAATTTCATTTGGGTACAGTGTTGCATGACCGTGCAATTGACATTCAAAAAGCTGAAAGCTGAATTTTGGACACCCTGGGCAGGAAGGGGGTGAAAGTGTCCAGTACTGAGGTGGTTAAGGTGCTTTTGAACTGCAAAGGTCAAACACAGCCTTTTCTTATAAAGCTGCATTCTCCATTTAATGCTCCATGCATTAAAATAGAAAACAAAAAGAGTTTAGCTCTGTTTCATTTATAGGGTGACTTTTGATCCTCATATGCCATTGTTAAAATCAAGCTTGAGTATAAAAAAAAAAAAAAAAAAAAAAAAAAAAAAAAAAGATTATAGTGGTATTGGAAATGCTGCTGGTCTAGCTCTTATCTCGGAGGGGAACACCATTCAGTATTTTCCAAACTTTTTATTTTGTTCTGAATACGGCAGGTGGGCCTTGCCTCTTCGTAGACATGAGATCATCACCCAATTCCACCAAAAAACAGGGAACTTTAAACTTTTCAATTTATACTGCTATCAGTGGAAGAACTTGCTCTCTCCTGGCTCCTAGGTTAGAAAGACTGGCTGCCAAATTTCCCCCAAAAAAGTACAAAGTTTAAATTTTAAGGCTACTTAAAAACACTGGTAAAAATCTATTTTTAAAAACTTACCGCTAAAATTAGCTTGGCCAAGTTGAGACAAAGTCTATCAGAACCAATGTCCACCAGCTTGTACATCATCTTCAGAATTATAGATCTCCATTTGCATCGCTTGCCCAACATATTACCATCTTCCAGGGTCTTCTGCAATTTGACACACAGGCTGCAGAGGTCTTCAACATTTTTATCTGCCATAAAGGTGCAAACATGTTATATCTGGATGATTCCTGTTGTTTCTTGTTATAATTTGTATTTTTTTTTAGTAATTTAAATAAGCCAGTAACAGTAAGTCACATTTAACTAGATTTATTCTGTAATTTTAAAAATGTTTCACAGCTCATCCAAGCTGCTTCTTCAGATCAAATTGGTGTCAGGAACATACCCTAGTATGAGTTCCTGATATACAAAAAAAACTAAAGAATTGGCTTGAACATGCTGCTAAATATTTTCAATGCCGCTCCCCTCTGGTTAGCTGGGGGGGGGGGGGGGGCTAGATAGGTTTTTAGTTGGTGGCTGGATAGCAGCCTGGTATGAGTCAACCTTGGATGAACAAGTCAGGTAATTTTAGGTCAGGGCTGAAGGCTCTGCATGTCGTTCTTTGATACTTCCCCCTGCTCCACAAGCTTGAGAAGTTTCTAGAAAGCAGTGGGTGGGGGTGAGGAAGAGCTGATCTGCAAAATCAAGGGACTCTGACCAATCCCCAAGGAGTAGGCTTGGCATGGGGTCAGAACAGCCCTTAAGTATTAGAAAGCCTGACTAAGAAGTAGTCAGTGTTGAGTGGAAGATGATGTGAGAAGGCTGTAGTGTGGAGCCTGGGAGGGCCCCCCCTTCAGGCAGGATCTTGAAAGGAGGATCTCTCAGCCTCAGCCATCCTCTGAGAGGGGACAGCCTGGGATGCAGGGAAGGTGCCATCCCAGCGTAAGGCCTGAAGGTAGCTGCTAACCCACAAGCTTACAGTAAACCTGCACCCCCTGGGCCAGATAACGGGTGAGGGCAGTCAGGTGGCAAACCCAACTAGCTCCTCATCTGGGGCTGCTTTATCAAGTGGCAGTTTCTGGGTCCCCTTGTCCAGGGATTGCCTAAGGCAGCTGTGTGCAGAGGAGGATTCATCTGGGGTCTGAGGAGGTACACCAGAAGGGCTGAAAAACTCTCCAAGGAGAGACTATTTGTCTATGGACGTGGACATAGTTGCGAAGGAGATTTTTCCTCATATTCACAGTTCCTTGGGCACTCCATACACCTCTCAACTCCAACCACATCCAATACCCCCTAATAAAACTACAAAAAACAAGCTCGAGTACTGTTTACTGTCTCCAGTGTGCAAGGTCTGAAGAAAATGAGTGTTGCCTGGCTGTGCAGGACTATAGGGGGACCCAAAACTCAGGAACTCCTAAGGGGACAGTGCTACATCAGTGTTACAAAACAAGTCCAGTTGACTGTGACTAACTACTGCTACCTACACCATGACCAAATGAGAACCTCTAAATAAGATTACATTACAACCCTTATATCTGCCAATGCAATATTAGGTCAATTCATGTATAACAGAGCTGTCCAATTTGTTTTACATTAATAGTGTTAGTCAGGGTTCTTTTTTTATTATGCTCTGTTACAATCAAAACAAAAAATATTAATAAGAGGAGTTGAAAAGAATCTAAAAAAAAGGCACATACATAATACAGTATTGATATAAAATTGAACAGAAAATTGTGGTTAAACTTAAAAGCATGTTGGAAACATATGATATGTTGATGGATTCCTCTAAAATTATAAAACCAAGAAGTTTACCATCCCAACCAGATAAGATTTCTTAACCTCAGTCCAGTAGAACTCTTTTTTTAGATAATGAAGAAGCTACTGCTTTGTAAGTATAGCTGTTCAATCACATCCTCAAAAACTCTTCACCTGTTCATCATTCAGGCAAACATACACCAATAAGCCATAACATTACGATGATCCACCTAATATTGATTAAGTCAACCCTTTGCTGCTAAAACAGCCTTGAGCCGCTGAAGCATAGAAGCCACTAGACCACTGAATGTATGCTGTGGTATCTGGCACCAAGCTGTCGGTAGCAGATCTTTTAAGTCCTTTAAGTTGCAAGGTGAGATTTCCATGGATTGGACTTGTTTTTCCAGTACATCCCACACATGTTCCATTGGATTGAGATCTAGAGAACTTGGAGGCCAAGAAAACACCTCAAACTCGTTGTCTGTCTTCCTTAAACCACTCTTCCATCATTTTTGCAGTGTGGCAGGGTGTATTATCCTGCTGAAAGAGGCCACTGCCATCAGGGGAAATAGTTTCCATGAAGGGTTTTACTTGGTCAACAACACGCCTCTTGCACACTGCAGCTTGAAAAAGCTCAGCACAGCATTTTTTTTTTTTTTTACTGAGGTAAAATGTAGTCCATTATTTACAAAGTGCCTTTGCACACAGGCGCATAAATAAGCACCGCATATTCCTCAGTAAAAAAAAATAAATCTGCATTTTTGGTCAGTAATTTATGCCACATGCATGCAAATACACGCATATGAGCATAAATATTAATTTTCCCTAGAAATATACTGAACGTGCAAATGCATGAACGTGCACATGCATAAATACGCTTGAATACGCAGAAAACAATCACATGAAATTACGTTAAAAAAAAGCAGATGCCCAAACATCAGTACTATGTGCAAGAAGCCAAAATGTTTAGGTAGGTGGTACTTGTCAAAGTAACATTCACATGAATGGCAGGAGCATGGTTTCCCAGTAGAATATTGCCCAAAGCCAGATTGCCACCTTCCCATACTGCATCCTGGTGCTATCTCTTCCCCAGGAAAGTAATGCACATGCACCTGGTCATCCATATGTTGCAAAAGAAACTGTGAATCATCAGACCAAGCCACCTTCTTCCATTGCTCCATGGACCATTTCTGATGCTCACTTTCCCACTACTGCCACATTTGGCTGTAGACACGGGGCAACAAGGGCACCCGGTATGTGGCTATGCAGTCTCCTACACAACAAACTGCGATGCCCATTTTTTTCTGCTTTCAACACATCAACTTCCTTTACAAAAGTTTTAATTGACAAAAAGCACAGTCATAAGAGAGCCAACTAATGAAGCCAATGATCCAAAGTGTACCATATACCTCAAAGTATAGCACCAAAATACAGTGGAATGAAAGGAAATTACAATGCGTAGATTATTACAACAGTGAAACTGATCCACAGCATGAAAGTAATGTTCACATATTCTTACATATGAGAACATAATTGTCAATAGAAACAAAAAGGGGGCTAGAAGAGGTCTTACCCCCATATTGCACTGACGTACAGCATGTTTGCGGCCATTGGATCAGAGGAGAGTCAGTCAACTAATATACAAAAGAGGAGGAGCCAAAGAAGACCCCCCTGGTTATATCCAGGGTTGACAAACTTGCAGAAAAAGGTCATGGGAATCAGTCAGTATAGATGTTAAAGTGGAACTGCACTCTCTCAATCAACATGCACTATTTTTAATCCTTATGCTGCCAGCATTAGTAAATAGATAGGAACATATATTATATTTACTTGTTTTAAACTTTTGTTTTACATTTCTTCGGTTACTTCCTGGCTTCCATACCTAGGCAAATGATGTCATACATCCCAGCAGTCTTCAGGAGGGGAGGGAGGGTTTTTAGCTCAGCCTATACCTGAGCTGAGAGCAGATGGACTCCAGGAAGTAAATGCTACATGAATCATCTGCCCTTACTTAAGATGGCCACTGCCAGAAATGCTAGGTTGTGTTTTTCAAAATTATTTCTTAGCAAAATAATGAATGGAGACATGGGGGGATGGGTGAATTTTCTTTGAATATTAACAAACTAAATAGCATTTTGGTTTGTGGTGCTCAGATATAGTGCAGTTCCACTTCACGTTGACCTTAACATTATTCATCCGATGTTTCACTCCCTCAAAACTGAGAGCAGGAGTTTTCTATGCTTTCGCTATAGTGAGCTTAGTTGCAATAATAAGGTGTGTTGCCCTCAACTCATCAACCTCTTGGACAACATGTTCTGTATTGATCCACCTGGCGGTACCTCTGGCAACCCACCGGACAGGATTTCCCAGAGCGCGGAGTCTAAGTCCCGGTCTGCTTGTTCACCAGGGCCCCTGATGGTGGGGATGGACTTGGAGCAGACCAGGACCAGGTCGCGGCCTCTGAGTACACCCACCCGTGGTAGAGGGATCTGCCGGAGATATCTACAAGATGAAAGCTTGATGTGAAGAGGCGGAAGGGCCCGAGCAGGATGGATGGATGGATGGATGAATTCATGGTCAGACAGGCCGGGTCGGTTACTGTGGGAGCAGCGCGGTACAAGGTGGCAGGCAGAGGATAGTCGGGTCACACGCAGGGTAAGTACCAGAAGATCAGATCCAATAGGGGGCATCCAAGAGAGAGGACAGGCAAGCCAGGGGTCAGGGCAGGAGAATACAGCACAGTCAGGTGCAATCCGGGTCAGCAACGATCAAATATCCACGAATACAGAAGCAGGGAACACAGAATAGACCAAACGGCAACCAGTGTCAGTGCAGGGCGGATTTAAATACCGCGCCCCGCACTGTCATTGGTGCCAGGCACGCACCCGCGGCCCCCAGTGCGCATGCGCGAGTTCGTCTCTGCCGCGGTCAGCCAAGACCTAGCGCCCGCATCCCAGCGCAAGCCGGCAAACCACGCATGCGCCGGACCGAACTCCGCAGCGGACCCTGACATGTTCGCTTGCGGTTTAATATATCCCACTTATTTTCAGATGCCACTCTAATGAGTTAATCAATGTTATTCGCTTTACCTGTCAGTGATTTTAATGTTAGGGTGATCAATGTATATATCAAGCTTAATAAAGGAGGACTGGCAAGAAGTCCATTAAGAATTAAAACCTCCATCTTTTGTACAAATACAAATAAAATTCCACCTCAATCACTGTCAAACCTCACCAAAGCAATTCAATTAAATATACTCTCCAGGCTCCCAGAGACTTCAGCAATGTCAACCAGAATAGTCCTCTATATACAAGATTACTTTAATTGTTTTCATCCTCATTCACCTAAGAGAAATATGTGGATGAAACTCTGCATCACAACGTATGGCTTCCTGACCTGAATACACAAAGACAAGTCTACAAGCAGAATTATGATTGGAAATTTTAATTGCAACTTTGCATCACCATACTCTAATATATCTCAAGGTGAGTTGGGAAAAGTAATGATCTGCTACTTTTTTGCAATATAAATATTTAAAGCTTAGCTCCAGACTGAGGAGCACTCTTCTCCAATACCACTCCAGCCCCTTGAATGTCATTTAGTATTACTGGTCTTGCATTTTAGATTATAATGTCGGTGAGGGAGTGGCCGAATACCCAGAGAAGAGGAGTGGCAAGTGGCTTTGTGGGAAAGGTTGTTCATCTCCAAACTGAAGGAGAAGTAGATAAGTATTCATCTGTGTTACTCGGACCAATTGAGCTTTGAACCCATATTATACAGGGGAGGGGACACACCTAAACATTTTTTAGACTGACCACAGTTATGCTTTCAATAAAATTTGTCTATTAAAAACCTAGATCACATGACAAGTATACTGTGACATTTAAAATAATGTACTTAGGACCATTGTTTGGCTCAATATAAAAAATATATTTTCCAGATGTAAATTTGACATGGAATATCTTAGCATTTGTGCAACAATAGGCTGTACTTGACATATATTCACTTTTTTTTTTTTTTACATCTATAGTTTCTCTGTGTACAGGTATGGGGTTACCCTGTCACGTACATAAGTTTTATTTAGATACAAAAATTTAAAGTAGTTCATAGAATTGAAAATTCCTAGAACTACAATAGAAGTTAGATCCAGGACAAAGGAGAACATTAGCAGAACATTAACAAAAGGTAATAAAGCAAAGGAACATTCACATTTCCTAGATCTGATAATCATCTAATACTTAACAATATAATAAAAAGAACAACTTACATTCTGGTTAAAAACAACCTGAACTGGATTTGTATTAACAATGGCTGTACTTTACAAACTAGTATCATTTATAAGGAGCTTTGGAAAAAAAAGACAGCTGCCAAGTGGAACTGTCCTCAAGCAGTAATAAACATATATCCCAAAAAAACTGGCTCTTTGCCAGCCATCATGTGTAGTGAAATGTTTGGTGGCAAAAGAGCTAAGAAAATACTAATACTGCTATCTTTGATTTTAAATGTACGGCAAGCAACATATGTGTTTACCTATAATAAAATTCTTTAATCTTTTTATATGACTTTCAGTGCATCACTGGTTTTAGTTTGCAGCACTATTTAAAACTCCAAGTAGTGGTGTTGTGTAAGTAAAATGTTCATTTTAGTTATAAGTGTTTCATTTACATTTGCATTATGTGTGCACATAAACTTTGTTAATTCATTGTGCAAGGGCAGAAATCTATATGCTGCCTAGTTTAGGCATTGTATACATTTCCAAAGATCCTGTTACGTCCGTATACCTAAGCTAGTTATCTACACTGGTGAGAACGAAAAATACCAACTATAATTGTACATTGGGACAGAAAATGCATTTTTTGCACTTTATATGCAACTTTGTAGATCTTAAGAGGAACTGAACCCTGGGAACTGTGCTGAAAAAAGGCAGGCAGAGGCCAAAAGGCTAGCATTGCCTGTGGTCTGTCTGCAGTAATATTTTCCCCATTACGAATTGCCATGTCTTGTTCTGCATTTTGCAACTGTGTAATGACAGCCATCTTGGTAGAGGCAGGGTTTTGCATCATCCTTTCTCCACAAAAGGAGAATAGTGAGCAGCACAGCAGTGACATCAATAAATTTCACTGTAAACCTTCTGAGACTAGAAGTGACAGACTCTCACTGCAGGTAAACAGTTGAAGTTATAGGTGCTAGAGTGCCTAGATATACGTCTATGTCAGAGAGTGCACAGCATTTTTCAAGACGTTTAAGACAAACATTATGTTTTTTTTAGAGTACCACCTAAGCACAATTAACAATTCTAAATGTTCTCCGTAACATAGTACATCTTTACTTTTTTAATTCGGGTACACTTTACCCACTTGTCTACCAGCATCTGTTCAGTAGTCTTTACTCTGAATATAGAAGCAACGTGTATTACGTCACTCCCCGGTTCAGTGTTCTTATTCTCTGACTGCTGTGGCCGGGAAAGCAGCTAGAGCTACTGGAGCATGACCTGTGCTCTTGTAGCTGCAGTGGTGTACAGAGACGATATCAGGGGTCTCTTAAACCCCTAATGTTTCCATAAAGAAAACCTGTCATTATAGTGTACTATCACATAGGGACTTTCGCCCCCCATATGTTAGTGATAAAGTGTAAATAAAATAAAAATAGAAAAAATAAAAACAAAAATTAAGTAAAATATAACAAAAACACGTGCAGCAGGTGTGCCTAGATACAAAAACAACCACTATGTTACACATGTGAGGTAGCGCCATAAGCATCAGAGAGAAAAAAAAAAATTCTGGGGCCATCATTCATGGTTAACTCTATACTGATAACCTGTAAAGGTTTTTAACCACTCGCACTTCTGAATATTTACCCCCCCTTAATGACCAGGCCTCTTTTTGTTACTCAGCGCTGCACTAATTCAACTGATAATTGCTGCAACCAAACGCAATTTATGTCCTTTTTTTCACACAAATAGAGCTTTCTTTCGGTGGTATTTGATCACCTGTGCGCTTTTTATTTTTCACGCTATAAACAAAAAAAGACCGAAAATTTTGAAGAAAAACAATATATTTTTTACTTTCAGCTATAAAAAATATATAGTAAACTCAAAGTTAGTTATAAATTTAGGCCAAAATGTATTCTGCTACATGTTTTTGGTAAAATCAGTCTGTATATGCAGTAAAGCATGCTTGTTATACTCACTGGACCTCCAACAGTTTAACGCGTTTCGAGGACTTGCCTCTTCCTCAGTTCCCTGGGCAAGTCCTCGAAACGCATTAGACTGTTGGAGGTCCAGTGAGTATAACAAGCATGCTTTACTGCATATACGGACTGATTTTACTGTTGTGGGTTTAGTAACACTTTAATACCTGTATAAAACTGTATTTTAGGGAGCTTTCTCATTGGTCATATAATTTCTGTCTTCACCTTCCTCAAGCACCAGAAAAGAAAAGCTGCATCAGCAGTCTAGAGCTCTCTTCTTAACATCAAAAAAGGATCATCTGCCAAGATCTATGAGAGCCATTGATCCATCTTGCTCATTATTTGGACATTACCAAACTCATCAAACAGTCTTTGCTAAGTATTTTTCGTTTTTAATGAGACAACAAACTGAACTCCGTGCTAATAAACAAAATTAAATTAAGCCAGTCAAACCATGATAGAAAAACAGACACACTCACAAATATTTGAATACCCCAATACCAAAATAAAATAGTATACACAACACATGTTACACTGTTTACAAATACAACCTTGACAATCAAAATGTGAACGGGTAATTAAAAAGTCCCAAGGTAATCATGCAAAAAAGTCCACTGTGATGAAGATCTTTTCACCACATCCAGTGCTCACACCACCCAATGTGTCTCCTTACAAAAAAAAAAAAGGACCTCATACAAGGGAGGTCATACAGAGCTTAAAACTGATCCCCGGCAGGATGGCTGGCTCTGGCCACTGTAATGGTAAAGCCACACACCATACCAAACCTCCATATGCTGCAGCACCATCGTTCAGAGCCGGCTTGATGATGTCCCCACTTAACTCAACAAGTAAACAGAGCAACACAGTTTTTGTATGTACTGTATATTTTTTATTTCTAATCCCTTTTCTGTTGTAACATCCTTTTTTCTGTAAATATTTTGTTTGCACTTTTTTTAGCTGTTTTTTATTAAATAATATTTCAAAATCGTTAATACTGTCCCAAATGCACAGAACTTAAAGAATCCATGTTCCTAGCACTACTATATGGTAAATCTCTGGATATTCCTATCTGTGGTGACAGTGGGTATGACAGACATTTATTGTAAGTCATAATTGTTGGCGTGAACTTTTGATATTTTACAATAAAAATATCTGTGGCTGTGTTGAATCTAGGAGCCAGCTAAAAAAGTTAGGAGCCAGGTGGGCGGCAGCATGACAGGTGGAGGGGCAGCATGAAAGGAGGGGGGCAGCGGGACAGGAGGGGGGCAGCGGGACAGGAGGGGGGCAGTAGAACAGAAGGAAGGCAGCAGGATAGTAGTGGGACACATTCAAAGGAGGGGGGCAGCAGGACAGAAGGAAAGCAGCGAGATGGGGGGGGGCAGCGTCACATGAGGGAGGGCAGCAAGACCAGTAGGGGCCAGCGAGACAGGAGGGGAGCAGAAGGACAGGAGGGGGAATTGTCATGGGAGGGGGCACGGAACAGGTTGGGGGGCAACATCATAGGAGAGGAGCATCACAGGATGGGGACAGCATCAGAGGAGGAGGGGCAGCAGGATAGGTGCGGGGCAGCATCACAGGCGGGGAGCAGTGGGACAGGTGGGGAGGAGCATCACAGGTGGAAAGCAGTGTCACAGAGAGGAGGCAGCAAGACAGGTGGGGGGCTGCGGGATAGGTTGAGGACAGTGTCACAGGATGGGGGCAGTGTGACAGGTGGGGGGCAGTGGGACAGATGGGGAGCAGCATCAAAGGAGGTGGTCAGGGACAGGTGGGGGACAGCATCACAGGAGGGGAGCAGTGGGATAGGCTGGGGGCAGCAGGACAGGTGGGGTGCAGCAGGACAGGTAGGGAGTAGCAGGACAGGTGGGGTGCAGCAAGACAGGTGGGGAGTAGCAGGAAAGGTGGCGTGCCGCGTGACAGGTGCAAAGTAGCGGGACAGGTGGGGTGCAGCGGGACAGGTGGGGAATAGCGGGAGAGGTGGGGAGTAGCAAAACAGGTAGGGAGTAGCAAAACAGATAGGGAGTAGCAAAACAGATAGGGAGTAGCAGGATAGGCGGGGTGCAGCGACACAGGTGGGGGACAGAAGGACAGATGGGGGGCAGAAGGACAGGTGGGGGGGCAGCATCACCATAGGGGGCAGCGGGACCGGCTTTTGTAGAGCTGTGCAGCTCTGTGTTCTACCTGGACTCCGGGGGTCCCAGAATGCTGAGTTTCACTCTGTGGGGCAGGGGGGAGGTGCCGGCTGAGGACGAGGGGTGGGGGACAACAAAGCAGTGTGGGGTGATGGGGGCCCAGGAGCCAGTACACAGTTTCTGGTCGGGTTGGGAAAAAATGTGCACTTCATTCTCAGGTTCTTTGCTTTCAGAAAAAAAAAGTATTTTGACTATCTGTAAAAATCTGGTCCATGCTTTTTGAAACAGATAAGTTACAGATTTTGCAGGCAAGTCAAAAATCCTTTTTTTTCTTTATCATACAGTACAGCACACAGGAGTAGTCCTAGATGATTGGGACATCCAAAAAGCAATATATAAAAAGAGGGATAGGCAAAAGGGCAAACAAACACCAACAGGCTCACAAATAATAAACAAGGGTATAAGACCTTAACTAGAAAGCTGTTTGTAGCACATTACACCTGAAGCAGCCTCAGTAGAGGCTTTTTATTATATTATTATTATACAGGATTTATATAGCGCCAACAGTTTGCTCAGCGCTGTAACTTTTTAACATTGATCTGGTAAAAATTAACAAGCATGTGAAAAGAAGACCAGGTGGCAGCTTCACAAATCAGTGAAAGAGATGCTTGATGCTGATAATCCCAAGAAACTTTCACTAGGTAAGGTTCCTTGCAAGACAATACCACCAACTCTAGGTGAAAACCTTCAATGCTTGCACCATGCAAACTAAGCCTTCTAGGTGTAATTGAATATTTTGTGAGAAGTCAACTTCCTAACATGGAAAAGTGTTGAGATAACCAGATCCAACAAGCCCCTGTCCCTTAAGACCTGGGCTTCAACAGCCAGGTTGTCAAAGCCAGTGACCGAGAAACAGGATAGTGGATCGGGCCCTGAGACAGAAATTCTATGTAGTCTGAAAGAGGCCAAGGGTAGTTTGCTAGAAGCCAGGCGAATGCCCAAGTATCAAAACCTTCTGGGCCAGTTTGGATGTCAATCAGCAAAGGGCATGCTGGTTCAGCAGACCAATATTTAAGCCAAACAATCCGGTGCATCTGAACAGACAGAAGGCATAGTCTGGACATCTGCTGGAAAGAATCCCTAAGACCATCAACGCAATACAGTAAGGCCTTTGGAAGAAGTTCCAAGCGCTGAACTACAGAAATATTTGTGAGAATAGAACCCAGGTCACTAGCCATACTTTTGGATCTGACAGCAACAGTCTCACAGATATCCACAAGTGTTTTGTCCAGTGATCACATGACCATCAATCCTTCTCAACCCCTGAGCATTCGGAACTGTTTAAAGGGACGCCAAAGTGGGAGGGAAGCAGTTAAAGATCTGGATATCCCCAACAGAATCCATAAGGGATATAGTGAGGCAAGCAATAGTAGACAAGACAATAGGAAAATTCCTCTTCCACTGGATGTTGTTGAGAAAAGCATTTTGAAGGTACGAAAAACTTGATGTGACCAATCACCATATAAGGTTTCTCCTACCACAGTGCATAGGAAAGTTCTTTTATGGGTTAGCTTTCTTGGAACCCATACTGGTAACTTTTGGTCAGATGGAATTTGGAGCGCACCTGATTCACCACACAGAAATGGTATTCCTGTGTTTTGGAAAGAGAATGACAAGTAGTGCGACAAGGGGATGGTTAAAACTGCCCTGAAGGAGTTAATGTGATGTCCCACAGCAGTGATTTGCCCTCCTAAGGAAAAAATCAAGATGCAAAAACACTGCTAACAGTGATCACAGCAGCTCTTCAATCCTCTGGAAATGGTGCCTCCTCTGACAGGAATTAGGTGCTAGGCAGAGAGAAAGAGAGGGTGTTGCAACTGCCAATGGGCTGGCCAGGATAAACACAGACAGCATAAGCTTGACTGAGAGAAGCCAGTACAGGCAGGAAAAAGAAAACACAGCAGGTTCATGGGGGAAAGGCAGTGACACACTTTAGTATATCTTTTCATGTGAAAACACTGAAGAAATGACACTTTGCTACAATGTAAAGTAGTGAGTGTACAGCTGGTGTAACAGTGTAAATTTGCTGTCCCCTCAACATAACTCAACATACAGCCAATAATGTCTAAACCGCTGGCAACAAAAGTGAGTACACCCCTAAGTGAAAATGTCCAAATTGGGCCCAGTTAGCCAATTTCCCTCCCTGGTGTCATGTGACTCGTTAGTGTTACAAGGTCTTAGGTGTGAATGGGGAGCAAGTGTGTAAATTTGGTGTTATCGCTCTCACTCTCTCATACTGGTCACTGGAAGTTCAACATGGAACCTCATGGAAAAGAACTCTCTGAGGATCTGAAAAAAAAGAATTGTTGCTCTACATAAAGATGGCCTAGGCTATAAGAAGATTGCCAAGACCCTGAAACTGAGCTGCAGCACAGTGGCCAAGACCATACAGCGATTTAACAGGACAGGTTCCACTCAGAACAGGCCTCGCCATGGTCGACCAAAGAAGTTGAGTGCACGTGCTCAGCATCATATCCAGAGGCTGTCTTTGGGAAATAGACATATGAGTGCTGCCAGCATTGCTGCAGGTGTTGAAGGGGTAGGGGGTCAGCCTGTTAGTGCTCAGACCATACGCTGCACACTGCATCAAATTGGTCTGCATGGCTGTTTTCCCAGAAGGAAGCCTCTTCTAAAGATGATGCACAAGAATGCCCGCAAATGGTTTGCTGAAGACAAGCAAACTAAAGACATAGATTATGGGAACCATGTCCTGTGTTCTGATGAGACCAAGATAAACTTATTTGGTTCAGATGGTGTCAAGCGTGTGTGGCGGCAACCAGGTGAGGAGTACAAAGACAAGTGTGTCTTGCCTACAGTTAAGCATGGTGGTGGGAGTGTCATGGTCTGGGGCTGCATGAGTGCTGCCAGCACTGGGGAGCTACAGTTCATTGAGGGAACCACGAATGCCAACAGGTACTGTGATATACTGAAGCAGAGCATAATCCCCTCCCTTCGGAGACTGGGCCGCAGGGCAGTATTCCAACATGATAACGACCTCAAAACGCACCTCCAAGACGACCACTGCCTTGCTAAAGAAGCTGTGGATAAATGTGATGGACTGGCCAAGCAGGTCTCCAGACCTAAATGCTATTGAGCATCTGTGGGGCATCCTCAAACGGAAGGTGGAGGAGAGCAAGCTCTCTAACAACCACCAGCTCCGTGATGTCATCATATAGGAGTGGAAGAGGATTCCAGTGGCAACCTGTGAAGCCCTGGTGAATTACATGCCCAAGAGGGTTAAGGCAGTGCTGGAAAATAATGGTGGCCACACAAAATATTGACACTTTGGGCCCAATTTGGACATTTTCACTTAGGGGTGTACTCACTTTTGTTGCCAGTGGTTTAGACATTAATGGCTGGGTGTTGAGTTATTTTGAGGGGACAGCAAATTTACACTGTTTTACAAGCTGTACACTCACTGCTTTACATTATAGCAAAGTGTCATTTCTTCAGTCAGTGTTGTCACATGAAAAGATATAATAACATATTTACAAAAATGTGAGGGATGCACTCACTTCTGTGAGATACTATATATATACACACACACACACACACACATATATATACACACACATATACATACATATACACGCTGTTCCAAATTATTATGCAAATTCTATTTAAGTGTCACAAAGATTAAATATTTTGTTTTTCAGTTTAACTCATGGATGGCATTGTGTGTCAGGGCTCTTTTGATCACTGAAAACAATCTCGGACACCTGTGATAATTAGATTGGCCGGTGAGCCCAATTTAAGGAAAAACTACTAAAGGAGGGTGTTCCACATTATTAAGCAGAGCACCATTTTCAAGCAATATGGGGGAATAAAAAGGATCTCTCTGCTGCCGAAAAGAGTGAAATAGTTCAATGCCTTGGACGAGGTATGAAAACATTAGATATTTCATGAAAACGTAAGCGTGATCATCTCACTATTAAGAGATTTGTGGCTGATTCAGAGCACAGACGGATTCGTGCAGATAAAGGCACATTGAGGAAGATTTCTGCCAGATCCATGCATCGGATCAAGAGAGCAGCTGCTAAAATACCATTACATAGCAGCAAACAGATATTTGAAGCTGCTGGTGCCTCTGGAGTCCCACGGACATCAAGGTGTAGAGTCCTCCAGAGTCTTGCAACTGTGCATAAACCTTCTATTCGGCCACCACTAACCAATGCTCACAAGCAGAAACGGCTGCATTGGGCAGAAAAATACATGAAGACTAATTTTCAAACAATCCTGTTCACAGATGAGTGCTGTGCAACCCTGGATGGTCCAGATGGATGGAGTAGTGGATGGTTGGTGGACGGCCACCCTGTTCCAACAAGGCTGCGACATCAGCAAGGCGGTGGTGGAGTCATGTTTTGGGCCATAATCATGGGAACAGAGCTGGTCGGCCCCTTTAGGGTCCCCAAAGGTGTAAAGATGACCTCTGCAAAGTATGTGGAGTTTATGACTAACTACTTTCTTCCCTGGTACAGAAGGAAGAACTATGCTTTCCGTAATAAAATCATCTTCATGCATGACAATGCACCATCTCATGCTGCAAAGAATACCTCTGCATCAATGGCTGCTATGGGGATAAAAGGAGAGAAAGTCATGGTGTGGCCTCCATCTTCCCCTGACCTCAATCCTATTGAGAACCTTTGGAGCATCCTCAAGCAAAAGATCTATGAGGGTGGGTGGCAGTTTACATCCAAACAGCAGCTCTGGGAGGCTATTCTGACATCTTGCAAACAAATTCAAGCAGAAACTGTCCAAAAATTCACAAGTTCAATGGATGCAAGACTTGTGAAGGTGCTATCAAATAAGGGGTCCTATGTTAAAATGTAACGTGACCTGTTAAAATGTTTAAAAAGTTAAAATATTGTTAAAAGTTTTATTGAAATAGCTTTTGATTTCAGTAAATATGCTGCAAACAACAAATGCCAATTTTCAGCTCTTTACAACTTATAAAGTGTTTTGAAACTTACTGTGCGTAATAATTTGGAACAGTGCATTGGAAGTTTTTTTATGTTTAAAAAAAATACTGTTATTAGGTTTGTTCAATAAAATTTGAATTGTACTCTTAATAGTTGATAACATGAGAATTATGCTGACTGTTATTTACATCAATTATTTAGGTAAATGAGAAAAATATAATTTGCATAATAATTTTGAACAGGGTGTATATATACACACACATATTTTATATATATATATATATATATATATATATATATATATATATATATATATACACACATACACATTATATTGCCAAAAGTATTGGGAAGCCTGCCTTTACACGCAAATAAACTTTAATGACACCCCAGTCTTAGTCCGTAGGGTTCAATATTGAGTCGGCCCACCCTTTGCAGCTATAACAGCTTCAACTCTTCTAGGAAGACTGTTCACAAAGTTTAGGAGTGTGCCTATGGGAATGTTTGACCATTCTTCCAGAAGCGCATATGTGAATTCAGGCTCTGATGTTGGACAAGAAGGCCTGGCTCGCAGTCTCTGCTCTAATTCATCCCAAAGGTGTTCTATCGGGTTGAGGGCTGAACTAAGGGGCCAAGCCCAACCCCTGAAAAACAACCCCACACCGTAATCCCCCCTCCACCAAACTTTACACTTGGCATAATGCAGTCAGGCAAGTACTATTCTCCTGGCAACCACCAAACATGGACTTGTCCATTGGATTGCCAGACAGAAACGTGATTAGTCACTCCAGAGAACACGTCTCCACTGTTCTAGAGTTCAGTCATGGCGAGCTTTACACCACTGCATCTAATGCTTTGCATTGCACTTGGTGATGTAAGGTTTGGATGCAGCTGCTGGGCCATGGAAACCCATTCCATGAAGCTCTCTATGCACTGTTGTTGTGCTAATTTGAAAGCTACATGAAGTTTGGAGGTCTTTAGCTGCTGACTCTGCAGATAGTTGGAAACTTCTGCGCACTGTGCGCTTCAGCATGCGCTGACCCTGTTCTGTCATTTTACGTGGCCTACCACTTCGTGGCTGAGTTGCTGTTGTTCCCAGTTCCCTTCACTTTGTTATAATACCACTAACAGTTGACCGTGGAGTATTTTGTAGCAAGGAAATTTTTCACGGATGGACTTCTTGCACAGGTGGCAACCTATCACAGTACCATGCTTGAATTTACTGAGCTCCTGAGAGCGACCCATTCTTTCACAAATGTTTGTAGAAGCAGTTTGCATGACTAGGTGCTTTATTTTATACACCTGTGGCCCTGGGAGGTGATTGGAACACTTGAATCCAATGATTTGGAGGGGTGTCCCAATACTTTTGTTTTGGCAATATATAGCCACACGTAAGCAGCAAATAAAAAAAATCATCGCCTAAGGACACTAGTAAAAACTGAGAATAACTGTCAGTGGGAGGGGTAATATGTGAGTCCTTACAGTTCTGTCCAGTGTCCTATCACCTGAAGAAAGCAACATACTTTGGATAACCTGGTCGTCAAAGAATATGCCTGTATCCTGTACTGTACAAGAAAACAGGTATACTAGACAGATCAAAAAGTGAAAATAAAAGAAGAGAAGCCTAAAAAAAGAAAACTAATTTAGCCACCACATCTATGAATTGGTAAACTTCAACATAATACATATTTGTTTTTGGGTTTCATACTGCTTTAACAGTATCCCCTAAAATTAAAGCAGAACTATACTAACCCTGGATCCAGCAATGCAGCCTCCCAGAGCTCGCCACCTGGTCGCCGACATCATCTCGATCACTGGCTGCTTTCTTTGGCCAGGCGGAGATGACGTCACTTCCGCACATGCTTGGGTGTTCGGTCATATTTGACATTGTTTGATTTGTGTAGTGAGCTTCACCTATGCGGCTCACTGTACAGGGACTGACAGGCAGGTAGGTAACTTTAATGCAGAAGAGACAAAGCATGTCTCTTCTGCATAAAGGTTCCTTCCTGTTCACCTTTATTTAATTTTTTATCTAAAGTTCCACTTTAAAGGTGATTATATTTAGAATCAGCAGTTTAATATTAGTGCTTGTATATTTCAACATAGCAAGACAAACTTTTGGACGGATTTCCTCCTGTGTTTAATCAAAGCACAAGTGTAATAAAGGGTTAATGAAATGAAAGCACATAAATATATCACATCATCAGCACCTAAAAACAGTGACATTAAAGGCTAAGTTAAACTTTTTTTATATATAAAATCCAGTTACCCCATGCACCATTATACCATTAATGTACCTCAGGTGGAAAAATATACGAGCTCTCTTTGATCTGGGGAGCAAGGCCTTACCTTAGCCTTTGGTAAATTTATTAGAAAGCTTTTTCTATTCCTGAAATATAGACAGAGGAGCCAGAAGGACCCCAAAAGTAGATTACCAGCTGATCTCATTAGCACACACATCCTGCTCTGACCTCATTAGTACACACCCTTCACCCATCAACTATTTGTTTTTACAGCATCCCTGGGATTTCTCCCCACATGCATTTGCCTGGCTACCCCAGTGTCCCTTCAGACAGGTTCAGGCCGCATGCAGCCCATGAGACACCCTTAATGTGATGCAAGGGCCTGCTTGATTGGATATAGAGTGATTGGATAGGCACACCAAACACTAGCACACATTTTGCCACATGGAAAAAAGAAAAAAAAAAAGGAGTGACAAATGCAGCAAAACGCGCAGTAAAAAATTTGAAACTCGCATCACGCTAAAATGTCCCATGAGCCACTTTGCCACGTGTAGCGCAGCCCACAGGAGAACTGGCAAAACGAGCCAAGAAACATGTGCTTCCACTACTCTAGGTGTGAATGGAGCCTGAAACTGGTGCATTTACACAGAACAAAGAGGCTCCATTCACATGGTATTCTGCACAGTAAATGCGTGCTTTGCCATGCATTTCAGAAACACGCTGCAAATATGCATCGTGTTCGTGTTGTCATTACATGTTAAAGGCACCTCAAGTGCTGCAAACGCAACAAAAACTTCAGTAATGTACCGTGCTCCACTCCAAAAAAAGTTCTGGAGCTTTTCTGGGGAGACTATTGCGCCTATAGCAGCCCATTCAAGTGAATGGGCTGCCCAACGCATAATGAGTGAAAACACTACAAAACACCCAAAGCTAACTACATGGGGATGTTAATGGGGCCTGACAAGTGAGTGTCTCCATCCACTTCCTTCTATGTACTTTTATAAAGATGTCCAAACAATATGCAATCTGATTGTACAATCTCTGTACAATATCCTTTAAATTTACTAGAACTATGGAAAAAGAGGACACACCTGAACAATCTATTCCATTTGTATCAAATCACACAGGCCCTTGTACTACATAGCTGATGGGAGGAAGGTAGTATTGTAATGAGGGAGGTGTGGTCCAGAGTGGCGAACAAACCCTATCACTTCTTCTTCTCTGATGCAACAAGGAAGTGAAGGCTTCTGGGAAGTGGCCTGCAGGAAATGAATGCTGAGAGACCATCTACAAGAAATTATGCAATCTGAAAATCCGTTCAAAGTCTCACTGACAAACTGACAAAAAATAAACATCCTGTGGATGAGGAAAGTGAGAGAAAAGCACATTGGGATGGCTGGGCCAGCATTGGAAAACACTTCTATTTATTATGAAAAGTGAAATTCTGCCTGAAAAGGTGAACTTCTCCTTTAAACTAAGATTCCTGATCCTGAAGCTATGTACATAAAGAGATTGAAATTATGTTATTGTCAACTAGAACACTGGAGAGGTAAAGGAAACATTCCTACCTTGCTCTGCTGCCTCCAGGTCTTTAAGAATTGGCAATATGTTCCCATTCCAGTAATCTCTCTCCCATTCTGTCTCGGTTTCGTTACCCACAGATTCAGTTTCTAGGCAGTCAATAGAAACAGAATGTATATGAGAAAAACAAAAACAGGTAATAAATGTTAGTATATTATGTTTACTCCGTATATCTGCTTTATACAAACTAAAGTGGTACAATTTACATGGAGGCTTCAAGACCTGCATGGCAAAAAACGCAACATGGATTTTCTTGACCTATTTTTGGTACATTCTATATTTAGAACCACACAAATGTGTACCATGTGGACCCAATGTAAATACTAAAGGGAACTCTGTAAATGCACTTATGGTGTTGTCATTGTATGGCAAATGAAAATTGACAAATTAATATCTTGGCAGCTCATTTTCTCATATTCCAGAAATATGAGATCTGATGTCACATTTTTCATATTTAGGCAAACCCAGATCTGTGGAAAGGCCAGAACAGAAATAGGACGGTAGCATGATGGCCTTAGGTTTTTATCTCTTACTATGTCAATTTCAGGGAAAAAGGTATTTTTAGAAGATGTGCATAGATCAAGTATTTGCACATTCTACCTGTCAGGGCTCCCGGGTATGACCAGAGGTGTGTGACTGACGCAGGGAAACGCAGACTTCAGATATGTTATAAACAATGTAATTTATTAACACTAACCATACAAACATAAACGCAGTGCAATACTAAAACATAACACAGTGCAAACAAACCAACCAACCACCCACAGATAACAGTACATACAATGCAAGCGTCGTCAGGCAGGCCGGGTCAATATCAATCGGGCAGGAAGGTACAGGGGGAGCAAGCGGAGAATGGTCGGGGTCACAGGCCAGGTTCAGCAGGTAGCGGGCAGCGTGGTACAGAGGGTCAGGCAGAGGAGAATGGTCAGACAAGCCAGGGATCAGAGCAGGGTCAGCAGAGAATCAGACAGGAACAGAGAGCAGGAACAGGATACAGGGCCCAAGAGAAACACAACACCAAGGCAGAGTCTGCAGGTCTGAATGTCCCTTAAATACACCAGTATAATTAGTTCCAGGTGTTTGACTGGCTGCAAGGTTGAGTCTCTGATTGCTGGGAGCACCCGCTGGCCAGCCCTGGTACTGCAGCTCATAAGGCAGCTGAGTCCCACTATTGCTGGCCAGTCCATTCCTGACACTACCCTACATTCTGTGATGGTAAACAGCTGCAACCCAGATCTTATCCTCCCTTGAGGCTTGGGCAATATTGAACTTCATAACCTCACCACAGACTTCTCAGTGCCTCACCTCATTTAGTGAAAGACTGTACCTAACAACCTGCAATTCAAACCTACAGTCAAGCAATAGAGTCTAGGTCTCAGATCTTACAGAAGCGCTTGTACTCCTCTTTCGTGTCCATCCTCGAAGCACCTTGGTCCTCCGTAGCTAGCAAGAATACCTGGTGCGTTTGGTTTTGGGTGAGCCTGTGACCTACTCCCCTATGATGGTTTCTAGCCCTAGCAGCCAATTGCTAGGTATGGGCAATGTCACTGAAAGGAGAAGTTACATCTTCATTCCCATATATCACCAAAACAGACTATTTCAGTACCGGTTGCAGAGAGGCAAGGAGATAAAAACGCACATGTAAGGTGAGTATAGGAAGTTCAGTAGATGCCCTTAAGCCAATCGCTAGGTTCAGGAAATGTCACATGACAGGAGAAGTTGCATCATCGCTGCCATAGACCAACACAGCCAGTTACCGTGTCAACTGCAGAGGAGTAAGATGCTGCAAGCAGACAGGTAGTATATAGGGAGAATCAGTAGATACCCTTTGCAGAGACAATACATGGGCAAGATGACAGTATCTCTTTATCGCCAGTTTCTGATATTAATAGATGTATGGTTCTTTTTTTTCCGAATCAAAATTCAGCCTAACTTTTTGTTATTTCAGATGCATTCGAATTTCCATATTACAACAGCAGCATTTTAAGCATCTGAATGAAACGAATGATCCGATTTTACTTAATAGCTGATTGTTAAGGAGTGGGCTACCGGCCACAGCATCCTTAACAACCTTGATTCATCTGCTGTCAGCGGAATATAAACAAATGACGATGTTAAAAAAAGCAGCGTAGGGGGTCCCTCCCAATCCATACCAAGCCCTTCAGGTCTGGTACAGATTTTAAAAGGAACCTCATGTGATGAAACCTGGTGTCCGACCCCTGGTCTTCTCACCAACTTGTGACAAAGGATCAGCCAATCTCACACCACGCTGTCATTAATGTACAGTGCCATGAAAAAGTATTTATACCCATTTAAATTTTCCACATTTTTTCATGCTACAACCAAAAATGTAAATTATATGCTATTAAGATTTATTGAGATTTTATGTGATAGACAAACACAGAGTGGCACATAATTGTGAAGTGTCAGGAAAATGATTAATGGTTTTCAAAAGTTTTTACAAATATCTGAAAAGTGTGGCGTGCATTTATATTCAGCCCCCTTTGTTCTGATACCCCTAACTAAAATCTAGTGGAATCAATTGCTTTCAGAAGTCACCTAATTAGTAATTAGTAAAAGTCCACCTGTGTGTAATTTAATCTCAGTATAAATACAGCTGTTCTGTGAAGTCCTCAGAGGTTTGTTGGAGAACATTAGTGAACCTACCACCCCAGTCTCAAGTCTTGCAGCCTCAAACTGGTTTTCGTCTAAGATTGCCCTGTATTTGGCTCCATCTATCTTCCCATCAACTCTGACCAGCTTTCCTGTCCCTGCTGAACAAAAGCATCCCAACAACATGATGCTGCCACCACGTTTCACGGTGCAGATGGTGTGTTCAGGGCGATATGCAGTGTTAGTTTTTCGCCAAACATAGCGTTTTGCTTTTAGGCCAAAAAGTTCAATTTTGGTCTCATCTGACCAGAGCACCTTCTTCCACATGTTTGCTGTGTCTGCCACATGGATTCTTGCAAACAGGACTTCTTACGACTTTCTTTTAACAATGGTTTTCTTCTTGCCACTCTTTAATAAAGGCCAGATTTGTGGAGTGCACGACTAATAGTTGTCCTGTGGACAGATTCTCCCACCTGAGCTGTGGATCTCTGCAGCTCCTCCAGAGTTACCATGGACCTCTTGGCTGCTTCTCTGATTAATGCTTTCCTTGCCCAGCCTGTGAGTTTAGGTGGACAACCATGTCTTGCTAGGTTTGCAGATGTGCCATACTCTTTCCATTTTCAAATGATGGATTGAACAGTGCTCCGTGAGATATTCAAAGCTTGGGATTTTTTTTGTAACCTAACACTGCTCTAAACTTCTTCACAACTTTATTCCTGACCTATCTGGTGTGTTCCTTTGGCCTTCATAATGCTGTTTGTTCACTGATGTTCTCTAACAAACCTATGAGGGCTTCACAGAACAGCTGTATTTATACTGAAGTTAAACTACACACAGGTGGACTTTATTTACTTATTAGGTGACTTCTGAAGGCAATTGATTCCACTAGATTTTAGTTAGGGGTATCACAGCAAAGGGGGCTGAACACAAATGCACACCACACTTTTCAGGTATTTATTTGTAAAAGATTTTGAAAACCATTTATCATTTTCCTTCCACTTCACAATTATGTGCCACTTTGTGTAGGTCTATCACATAAAATCCCAATAAAATACATTTACGTGTTTGGTTGTAACATGACAAAATGTGGAAAATTTCAAGGGGTATGAATACTTTTTCAAGGCACTGTAACAATGCCATTCTCAGCTGCACCCTGCACAAAGATTTTCCAGCTATCAGAACCCCAATCTAGGTGCCAACAGCTTGAGCGTAGTTGTCACTGGGTTAAGTTACCTAAGCAACTAACCCTTTAAACTCCAAACTGCCATCAGATAGCTTTGGGCCTATCAACCCTTCACAATATTAGCAAGAACAAATATGAAAAATAAATGTATAAAAGGTATATTCAGAGATTTATCATATACAGTAGTATTAGAGACAATTTCAACACTTTTCAAAACAGGATTTAACCAGTTCCCAACCACGCTATAGCCATAAGATGGCTACAGTGTGGCCGGCTATTTCTGGGAGGGCGTCCATGGACTTCCTCCCAGAACTGCGCCCTCTGGGGTGTGCACCCAGTGTGATCTGTGATTGTTGTGTCCTGCAGACACAGCTGATCACATGGCCAAGTAAAGGGCCAATAAGAGTAGCCTTTTAACATGTGATCAGCTGTGTTCAATCACAATTGATCACAGTGGAAATTCCAGTTATCGGCAATCCTCTCCTCAAGCTGACAGCACGTGAGGAGAGGAGAGCCTGTCAGTGGCATTTCTCAGAGGGGACATCCACACCGATCATCAGTGCCCTGATGATTGGTGTAGCCCCATCAGTGCGGCAAATAGTACCCATCAATGCTTTGTATCAGTGCCCATCAAAGGGACATAATTTTGCATTGAAGTCAATAGGGGGCATTGTTGCACTGAAGACAATGAGACATGGTTTTGCACTGAAGTCAATTGGAATGTTTTTGGATTAAAGTCAATGAGACGCGATTTTGCACTGGGACACAAATATTGCCTTTAAGTCAGTGGAAAGCAGTGTGTGGACCAAGGCGCCAGGACGCAATTTCTAGTAACCATGGCGACCTTGCGCTTGGGATTTGTTAAGCCCTGCAATAGTCAATATTATGTTGGACCAATTCATTTTTTGTGTTTTGGAAGATTTTTCGTATCGGCATTCGTTTTGCATATTGAGAATAGCTGGTTGTTAAGCGGGCGGCCACGCCATCCTTAACAACCATGACTCATCTACTGTCAGAAGGTTTCCCCACTGACAGCAAAATTTAAACAAATAAGTGCCAGCATTAAAAAAAGAATAAAAAAAAAAAGCGTTGCCCCTTCTACCTCAATCTTTACCAGGCCCTTCAGATCTGGTATGGATTTTGAGGGGAACCCCCACACCAATATTAAAAAAGAAAATGGCCAAAATCCATACCAAACCATTATGCAAACATTCAGCCCGACAGGCAAGGAAAGGGAGGGAGCGCCCCCCCCATCTTCTGAGCCATACCAGGCCACATGCTTGAGGGGTGCTTTGGGGCAGTGGGGCTCTGCCCCCCCCCTCTCCCCCCCCCAAATGCACCTTGTCCTCACGTTAAGGACAGGCTCTGATTTCTGCCCAGCACGTACATTGGGGCTGATTTACTCAAACTGGAGAGTGCAAAATCTAGTGCAGCTCTGCATGGTAGCCAATCAGCTTTTAACTTCAACTTGTTCAATTAAGCCTTGCTAAAAAAAACGTAGAAACTGATTGGTTTCTATGAGGGGACCAGATTTTGGACTCGACAGTTTTATTAAATCAACCCCATTGTTTCTCTGCCTAAGTGCAAGCCGTTGTGCAATATACTATATAATGCAGAGTTTTACTCAACCATTGTAAAGCAGGCTTGCTAATCACATTTGCTAATATACAGATGACCATAGCCACATCAAACGATGATCCAGCACATCACGTTAGTTTGCAGTTGGGTAGGGCATGCTGTCACTTATTAGTCCTTGACAACCAATGGCTCAGCTGTAACTGCTCTGACATAATATACAAACCAATATAAAAGCAGGTCCACCTTCCTGTTTTCACAGCAAAGTGAAATATAAATATATAAAAATATTTTAAGTGACTATAAACCTACAATAGTTATTTTTTACATTTTTTTAAAATCGCAAACATGTCATACTTACCTGCTCTGTTCAATTGTTTTGCACAGAACAGCCAAGATCCTCTTCTTAGGTCCCCCACCAATGCTCCTGGCTACATCCCCCTGCCAAATGCCCCCATTGTAATCTCCTTGCTTTATGGGCACTCATCAGGGCTTGATTCCGGCCAGGATGTGTGCATTTACTGACATACAAAGCGTGGCACAGCCCTGCTCCCCGCTCTCGCCTCACAGGCTGTGACTGACAGCAGCAGGAGTCAATGGCTCCCACTGCTGTCTCTGAGGCTATGAGGAAAGAGAAAGCGGAGAGAGAGTCACTGCTATCATGCAGAGCACTGGCACAACATTGAGTTCAGGTACGTATTGGGGGGGGGGAGCAGAACACATCAAGGTAACATTAAGATACAAAACCTTCTAGCTTTACAACTACTTTAAAGTGTTACTAAACCCACAACAGTAAAATCAGACTGTATATGCAGTAAAGCATTCTTGTTATATACACTGTGGAACCTAAGGGGTTAATCTTCTGCATGATATAAAAAGGCTGTTTGAGCCTGTCTTCTCCATTTCATTTACTGTCCCCAATCCATCTGCTGATCGTACAGAGACATAAGAGGCACTCTGCACAAGCTCACTTTGGTGTGTATTGCAAAAGGTTTTTTTTTGTTTTTTTGGGAGGGTGCACAGGGCCAATCAGTGCTGTCCAGACAGAGGATCAGGGATAGATAGATAGATAGATAGATACTAAAAAGATTGTAAAAGATGTACTGTAATTGAAAGCACTTAAAGAGGACATTATGTAGGTGAGTCTACTTTGCAGACTCACCTACATAATATAGTAAATATTCATTCAGCTTCCTTAAACATTTCACACTTCTGCCTTCTTCCAGGAATGACATCCTTTGTAGCTCTCTGCATTTGGCTACACAACATTGTAGAGGTGCAAGGAAGTAGATGCTTGCAAATGCAAGGTCTACACAGATAGCTGTATAATGCTAGGCAGCTGCCACGGACTATGTTCCTTCCCTGAGATCTGAATAGGAAGTATCTACAACTAGGTCCACCATGCCAACATATATTGTTTGTACTGGCCCGGGGCAAATACCTATTTTTTGCCAGGGCCAATCAGCGCTGTCCAGACAAGGGGTCAGGGGTCCTGCAGCCTCATAGGACAGTCAGAGGAGAATGAAAACTCCTTCTACAAGCTTTAACCAGTGCTCTGCTGAACACTGATAGGAATCACAAGACTGCTGATGAGAAAAGGTATTTAGCAGTTTATATTTACTAAAATAATTGCATTTCCATGTTCTGTGTACTATGGGTGACCAGATATAGTAAATGCAGGTTCCTGGGTTTAGTAACACTTTAATTAATATCTGGTCAGTTTTCAAATATATCAAGAATGATTGCAAACATCTCATTAATACTTTCGTTTATGAGCAAGTTGTCTATTTTTTTCTTTGCCGTTTCTCTATTCTAACCATGTGAATAATCTTGAGACAAGTGGTTTTACATCTATCACTTACGGTTTCAGATAATGAACAGGAAACTTGAAAAAAAATAAAAATGAGAACTGAAGATTGTGAGTTACTGCGGTCTTTGTGGTGTACTTACAACATACATAACTCCCTCGACTGGTCACAAAAAACACTACCCAGTCTTTGCTGATTGGCTACTGTTTTTAGCAGCAAGGTTCAGGAGCCTTAGCAACACTGCAGCAAGTTGAAGTCTCTTCCACAAATATTTAAACACACATTCTGCTTTTCTGTCTTATCAAAGTACTTAATGTATATGTATAGAAACATGTATCTCTAAATCAGGTTTGTGGAAATTATATGTATATGTATATATATATATATATATATATATATATATATATATATATATATATATATATATATATATATATATATATATACACACACATACATACATACATACATATACACACACGCACACATTGTATGATATATTTAGAAATATGGGAATGGAAGATTGGGAATAAAAAACAAACCTATCTAATGTTAGAAAACTCTATACAATGCATTGCTTTGTTTACTGAACAGGACAGTGGTGATCAACCTACCAGAAAAAAAAACTAAACAAAATGGTGATCACGGACATCAAAGTTTTGCACAATATATTAAGCATTGCTAATACCATAGAAAACTTTAATAGAACAAAAATGATCTCTAAACAAGCTCAAGCATTACATATGGCTTATCTATATTAAACTGTATGCTATAGTTTTGCATATACAGTCAGGTCCATAAATATTGGGACATCGACACAATTCTAACATTTTGGGCTCTATACACCACCACAATGGATTTGAAATG
Organism: Staurois parvus; assembly: GCF_062004578.1. NCBI lineage: Eukaryota > Metazoa > Chordata > Amphibia > Anura > Ranidae > Staurois > Staurois parvus. The sequence continues at coordinate 4,421,613 of NW_028317844.1, forward strand.
AAACAAATAAGATGTGCTTTAACTACAGACTGTCAGCTTTAATTTGAGGGTATTTACATCCAAATCAGGTGAACGGTGTAGGAATTACAACAGTTTGCATATGTGCCTCCCACTTGTTAAGGGACCAAAAGTAATGGGACAGAATAATAATCATAAATCAAACTTTCACTTTTTAATACTTGGTTGCAAATCCTTTGCAATCAATTACAGCCTGAAGTCTGGAGCGCATGGACATCACCAGATGCTGGGTTTCATCCCTGGTGATGCTCTGCCGGCCTCTACTGCAACTGTCTTCAGTTCCTGCTTGTTCTTGGGGCATTTTCCCTTCAGTTTTGTCTTCAGCAAGTGAAATGCATGCTCAAATCGGATTCAGGTCAGGTGATTGACTTGGCCATTGCATAACATTCCACTTCTTTCCCTTAAAAAACTCTTTGGTTGCTTTTGCAGTATGCTTTGGGTCATTGTCCATCTGCACTGTGAAGCGGCGTCCAATGAGTTCTGAAGCATTTGGCTGAATATGAGCAGATAATATTGCCTGAAACACTTCAGAATTCATCCTGCTGCTTTTGTCAGCAGTCACATCATCAATAAATACAAGAGAACCAGTTCCATTGGCAGCCATACATGCCCACGCCATGACACTACCACCACCATGCTTCACTGATGAGGTGGTATGCTTAGGTTCATGTGCAGTTCCTTTCCTTCTCCATACTCTTCTCTTCCCATCACTCTGGTACAAGTTGATCTTGGTCTCATCTGTCCATAGGATGTTGTTCCAGAACTGTGAAGGCTTTTTTAGATGTCGTTTGGCAAACTCTAATCTGGCCTTCCTGTTTTTGAGGCTCACCAATGGTTTACATCTTGTGGTGAACCCTCTGTATTCACTCTGGTGAAGTCTTCTCTTGATTGTTGACTTTGACACACATACACCTACCTCCTGGAGAGTGTTCTTGATCTGGCCAACTGTTGTGAAGGGTGTTTTCTTCACCAGGGAAAGAATTCTTCGGCCATCCACCACAGTTGTTTTTCGTGGTCTTCCGGGTCTTTTGGTGTTGCTGAGATCACCGGTGCGTTCCTTCTTTTTAAGAATGTTCCAAACAGTTGTTTTGGCCACGCCTAATGTTTTTGCTATCTCTCTGATGGGTTTGTTTTTTCATCCTAATGATGGCTTGCTTCACTGATAGTGACAGCTCTTTGGATCTCATCTTGACAGTTGACAGCAACAGATTCCAAACGCAAATAGCACACTTGAAATGAACTCTGGACCTTTTATCTGCTCATTGTAATTGGGATAATGAGGGAATAACACACACCTGGCCATGGAACAGCTGAGAAGCCAATTGTCCCATTACTTTTGGTCCCTTAACAAGTGGGAGGCACATATGCACACTGTTCACCTGATTTGGATGTAAATACCCTCAAATTAAAGCTGACAGTCTGCAGTTAAAGCACATCTTGTTCGCTTCATTTCAAATCCATTGTGGTGGTGTATAGAGCAAAAAATGTTAGAATTGTGTCGATGTCCCAATATTTATGGACCTGATTGTATGCATATACGCAACCTGTAATTCTCTTTTTACAATTTATATTCATGCTCATACTGTAAGTAGCAAATATTGCTTAAATACAAGAGCTGTGTGTATTCTCGCTTGTATCATGGTATCCTTCAAGTATTTCTTTCAGGTATCTGCAGTAATAAAGCATAAGACTACTCCTGTACCTCTGTGCGGAGTTTCCGATAACAAAAACAAATCATTGTTGCTTTCTCTATTTGTGCAAGTTGACTGGTCTTCTGTTGTGCTCCCACCCCCGCTGAAGGCAGCATGTAGTGGAGGAGGACTTTCTGATCTCAGTTTTCCACAGCCTATGTGTACTAAAATAGTGATGCGGCCCCTACTTTTACAAGGTAATATCTACATTTGTTAAGACATTTGGTGCACGAAAAAGCTATATCATTTGTGTCTATTGAAGAATATATTTAGATGAACATTTTTGAATAGAGTTCAGCTTTAATATCAGATTCAAGGTGGGTTTAAACGACCAGTTATTTTAAAAAATAGTTGATGCCAACGATGGACATGAGGAAAGTATCGGACACGCTTTCCTGGTCCTATATGGTATATATAAAAAAAAAAAGAAAAAAGAGAGATGGAGCTATGTATTCTATTCAGTCTTTGTTGTATAGTTGTGCCTTCATACAGTACACAAGTTGCAAACCTTTTATTTCAGTAACCACCACAGGGCCCCACGTTACCCCATTATTTACTCATATATACTGATTAGCCATGACATTATGACCACTGACAGGTAAAGCAAATAACATTGATTACTTCATTACATTGGCATTTGAAAGTGGGTGGAGTATATTATGCAGCAAGTGAACATGCTGTCCCTGAAGTTGGTGTTTCAAAAGCAGAAAAAAACGGTCAAGCATAAAGATTTGAGCGAATTTGTCAAGGGCAGAACTGTAATAGCTAGATGACTGGGTGAACTCATCTCCAGAATTCTAGCTCTTGTGGGATGACCCCAGTCTGCAGTGGTCAGGACCTACCAAATGTGGTCCAAGGAAGGAAAACCTGCGAAGGGGTCATGTGCAGCCAAGGCTCACTGATGCATGTTGGGGGCTGACCCATGTGGTCTGATCCAATAAAAGAACTACTGTAGCTCAGATCACTGAAAACGTTAATGCTGGTTCCGACAGGTATGAGAACGCACAGTGCATTGCAGTTTCATGCATATGGGGCTACGTAGCTGCAGACCGGTCTGGGTGCCCATATTGACCCATGTCTAAAGCCAAATGTGCCTACAATAAACATGGGAGCATCAGAACTGGAAAACAGAGCAAAGTAAGAAGGTGGCCTGGTCTGATTAAGCCTAGGATAGTTTAAGGAACACAACGATTTTGAGGGGTTGACTTGGCCAACAAATTCTCCAGATCTCAATCTAATCAAGAATTTGTTGGATGTAATGGAAAAAAGTCCAATCCATGGCGGCCCAACCTCGCAATTTACAGGATTTAAGGGATTCACTACTGACAGCTTGGTGCCAGATACCACATCATAGTTTCAGTCTATGTCTAAATGTCCATGCTTTGACGGGTTATGGTGGTTGGTCATAATGTTATGGCTGATTGGTGTATGTGATAGAACACTTAGCTCAGGTCCTTACACCACATAACTCTAACTGGCTGGACACCATCACAAGCTATGTCTCTATGAGGAAGAGGTCCCTGCATTTTTTCCAAATCCTGTGGGCTCAATCCTTAATCTCTTTATTATTCTAAAAGCTTTTGCAGAAGTGCTTCCATTACTGAACTTATCCTCCCTACATTCTTTAGTTCCTTGAAGGACACATCATACAAGTGGTCCTAGGAAAATCCAGGCACACAAATACAAAGTTTGTTCTTTGCTGTTACAGGGTTAAAGGGATTGGGTAATCCCTAACATTCTCAAATACCAAAATGCAAAGCCACTAGCACAAATCATATTGTATTATGATACTAAGAGGTTCCACTATGGCTGAGGCTGAAAGCAGGAGATTGCTAACATAATCAAAAAATTGCACGGATAAAACACAAAGACCGACCATCACACATATATGAGTACCTTTAGAGGAAGCTATTACATGTTCAAAAAAAAATATTTAAAATTTTTTTTCTCTCGATTTCATTTTGAATACAGTGGGGATGGGATACAGCATCTGTTGGGTTTTACTGCTTGTTTCCTGGGGTTCCATTAGATTACTTCCTGTGCTACAGACAATATTTAACCAGACAGGTAGTGAGGAGAAGTCTACAAACGACAACACAACAGAAGAATACCCTTTTTTTTGGAGATAAAGGTAAGGCTAAAACTGTTGTGGATTTTTTATTTTTGCCTGTTGCAGATTTTCCCTCACTTCCTGTCTGGTAAAACAGTTGTCTCGGGGGCAAAAACCAAGGAGAAATCTCTCAAACACAGTCCCAAATAGCAATGAAAAACAAAAGGGGTTCCAATCTTTACCCAATTTAAAGTGTTACTAAACCCACAACAGTAAAACCATTCTGTATATGCAGAAAAGCATGCTTGTTATACTTACTGTGGAACCTAAAGGGTTAATCCTCTGCACTGTGTAAAACGGCTGTTTGATCCTTTCTTTTCTGCCCCTACTCTTGTTGAAATGACCACCTGACACAGATTGACCATGCACATGCTCAGTTTGGTGTGTATTGCTAGAGAGGTTTTTTTTTTTTTTCTTGGGAGAGTGCATGTGATCAACACAAGGCCAATCAGCATTGTCCAGACAGAGGGTCAGGACTTTCACGTCCTCCTAGAGCAGAAAGAAAACTCCTCCTACAAGCTTTAACCAGTGCTCTGCTGAAGTCATAAGACTGCTCTAACTGCTGATGAGAAAAGATATTTAGCAGTTTATATTTACTAAAATAATTGCATTTCCATGTTGTGTGTACAATGGGAGAGCAGATAGAGTGAATGCAGGGTCCTGGGTTTAGTATCACTTTAAACTAGAAAAAGTTTATTTTTTGGCGTATACTGTAATCAGAAATATTTTGCTTCCTCCTGTTGACAGATTTGATCACAATACCTCTCCTCTCTTCCTGACTAACCTTGCAAGTAGATGCGTTAACAATATCCAATCAAATATATTCATGCTTGCTGGGTGGGCAGGGAATTCATTTGCTGCGAGTGGCCAGGTGGGAAAGAGTAGAGAAAAAAGGTGGAAGAGAAAGACTGGGAGCAAATCTGGGTTTGGACTATAAGGTCAAACTCTGCAGAATCAAATTATTTTAAACTCAGAATGCCTTTTGTCTCACGCTACCCATTATTCATCAATACAGAGAGGTCTTACCTGGATTATGGTCAGCTTTCTGCTATGGCAATCTGTGCTCAGTGCAGATCACTAGCATGTGATCGCTGCATCAGCGATTACATTGAAATGGCCACGATTAGCTGCGCATGTAAGCAGACTCCCATTGCTTTCAATGGGCCTGTCTCCCACAGCTAATCGAGGGAACCCCCCCTGCTAGGAAAGCAACACATTTTGTCAGGAAAATTCTCCTGTTGGGATAAGCATACAAGTAGAAAAGCTGTTGCAGTTCCCTAGACTCCACTTGTAACTTACATATATAACACTCTTGGGTCAACCAACCTTTTATTTTTTTTATGAAAACACAAAAAAGGTCATATAAAAGGAAACCATGTGTACCTTCTTGTCGTTCAGTGTCCTTAGATTTAGTTGTGCATTGCAAGCTTCTGCCCATGCTTTCAATGTTCCCCCTTTCAATTCAATAAGAAAAGATAAAGCATATTTAGATTAACATACACATAAAATAAATGTCAATTAACTTTATTGGATTTGATGCATTTTTGTGTATTTCTACGTCTCCAGCCAAATTGGGATAACATCTACTTTAACTCTGTTACATGTCCCCATTCACAAAGCATAACTTAACTTTTATAGATGATTTATTCTGGATTATCCAGCAAGAAAAATCCTACTTGGTTATCTGTTTTCCAGGGGGCTGGGCAGCTGTGTTTGCCATAATTAATCCTGTCTGTATTGATAGGCAGATCATTGTCATTTGTAACTAGACCTGAACACTTCCTGTCCTAACAAGGGGCTGAAGGTTTAGAGGCTGCCCCTAATCTATCCACTGCCATTTGTGCTCCAATTTCAGAGATTCTCAAAATTATAGTGTTAGGACTGCAGTACACTGGGGTGCCTTGACCAAGCCACTGCAGCTTACACATATAATTGCAAATGTGTGTGACCAAACCCCTTGTTTGTAATGTGAACTGTAAAACAGGGTTAGTTTAGTTTTGTTGCATGTAAGTGGGCTGGGAATTTTTGTCTGTGTAGAGGATGGGCTTCTTGCATTGTATGCTAATGAGGACAGACTAAAGCAGACCATAAACTATGCAATTTTCCACCTGTGGGGCAATGAAAGAAAACTGCTTGATTCACCTATCAACACAGTGTTTGTGAGGGAATCCCTCCCGCAGTGCTATTGTGTTCTGCTGCCTGGAGTCTTCCTTGTTGGCAAAACACAATGATGTCTTGTGTACTGTCTCCCATTATAATGTACAGCGCTGAGCAAACTGTTGGTGCTATATAAATACTTTATGATAATAATAATAATCACTTCTGGCGGCTATAGCAGCCATCCGTGATTGCATGAAAAAAATCAGACAAGTTGGTTGTATTGAAGTTGATTGATGGATCGACTTTAATACAACCAGCCTGCCCATAGATGGATCAAATCTGGGCAGGTTCCTTCTGAACTGGCCAAGATTTGATCCATCTATGGCTGGTTTTAGGACAAATGCACTTTGACATTGTTCAAAAAAACTTGCAGTCAGCCATGACACCTTTTCTTGAAAGACTTCTAAAAGGCAAGATATATTTTTGAAAAATAGTTCGGTTTTTTCACATTTGACTGCAAAAGTGGAAATACTGTAGGCTTTAAGGCATTTATTAGTTTGAAAAAAGCAAAGAAAAAGGCAAGCTTTATCTCAATTTGGATCAACATAAAAGACCTGTCAGCATTTTTTCTGGAACTTGCAGAAGTAATTGTGTTGTGTTTATTTTAGTAATTGTATTGTTAATGAATGGCAGCATTGACATGGCTTAAAACTTCATGAATTTATTCGCAATTCATTTACCTCCTTTATAAAATAGGCAAGTACAAAGATTTTATCATTTTACTCTGTGGGAAATGCATGGTAAACCTTTGAATTTGAACTAATGAAGTAAATTGATCTCAGATGAAAAATGGAGGTAAAGAAACACTTTTGCTTTATGCTTCTTAAAGTTAACACAAGGCAAAGCAACAGGTTAACTTTAAAGGATAAGTTCACCTTTTGTAATATATTACATGTTACACCCATATTCAGGGTGTACTATGTTATGAAAGGAGTGTCCTAGCTCCCCCCCCCCCCCCATTCCCTGTTTTAACAGCTAGCAGGGGATCTTTCCCCTCCCCGTTAGCTGTAACAATTATAAAAAAAAGTGGCCATGCAGGGCTCTGCCTGCCTGCGTCACTCATTCACAGTATTCTGTAAGTTGAAAAACTACAAGTTCCAACAGACTTTTTGGCTGTCAGGGTGTAGCTCCCAATGAACTACCACGGTGATTTGCTTATTGCTGGTGTAATGCTTTACAGGCTATCAATTAAAAAAAATAGCAAATACACATTATTTTACCTGCAAAAAAATGTGCATTTATTTATTTATTTTTTTAAAGGTGAACTTATTCTTTAATCCATGATCCCTCAGGAGCACATACTCAACCTTCCTTCGCTCCCTCGCTCTTTTGTTCAGCTTCTAAGACCGGCGGACCTTTTAATCCGGCCCGCGGAGCGTGGCAAACATCAGCTGTCAGAATGTGTGTAGGCAGGGCAGCGTGAGGAACGTGAGGGGAGCGAGGCTCCTCTCACAGTCCGCCCTGAAGACCGGAACGGCGCGGGAACACGGCGAGAGGAAAGCGCGGAGCAAAGGTAAGTGAATTGACACAGGGGGGACTTGGGGACTTACTATGGGGAATGAATTACTATAGGGGGGATGAATTACTATAGGGGGGATGAATTACTATAGGGGGGATGAATTACTAGGGGGGATGAATTACTATATGGGGGATGAATTACTATGGGGGATGAATTACTATATGGGGGATGAATTACTATATGGGGGATGAATTACTATATGGGGGATGAATTACTATATGGGGGATGAATTACTATATGGGGGATGAATTACTATGGGAGATGAATTACTATATGGGGGATGAATTACTATATGGGGGATGAATTACTATGGGGGATGAATTACTATATGGGGGATGAATTACTATGGGAGATGAATTACTATATGGGGGATGAATTACTATATGGGGGATGAATTACTATATGGGGGATGAATTACTATATGGGGGATGAATTACTATATGGGGGATGAATTACTATGGGCGATGAATTACTATATGGGGGATGAATTACTATATGGGGGATGAATTACTATATGGGGGATGAATTACTATGCTTACTATGGGGGAATATTACTATACTTACTATGGATGACACATACACATCATTCATCTACTCTTGGTCCGGCCCCCGGGTCCAATATATGAACCCATTGCGGCCCTCAAGTCAAAAAGTTTGCCCACCCCTGTTCTAAGACAACCCTGTCCAGATGCTTTTGAGCTCTTCAGTCAGAGTGGCTTATACTGGTGGATTGTCTCTCTGCCCTTATGTTACAATAACCAAGCGCTGCATTTCATGGATCGAGTCACAATCTCTGCTATACCTAGAAGGTATTTTCCTTACTCTTTAACTAGTTGCCGACCGCAGATAGCCGAATGACGGCTGCACTGCGGCCGGCCAGTTCTGGGTGGACGTCATATGACGTCCTCCCAGAACGCGCTCTCCTTCGTGCCCCAGGGGGCGCGCACCCGGCGATCTCCGTGATCGCTGTGTCCTACGGACACAGCTGATCACGTGATGTGGTAAAAGGCCAATCACAGTGGCCTTTTACCACGTGATCAGCGGTGTCCAATGACACGCTGATCACAGGGAAATGCAAGTGCCGGTTCTCGGCTGCACTTTCCTCACGCTGTCAGATCGTGAGGAAAGTACTGCCGAGAACCGGCAGTTGTCAGAGCGAGGATCGGCACTGATCATCAGGGCACTGATGATCAGTGCCCTGATGATCGGTGCCCAGCAGTGCCACCCACAAGTTTCGCCCACCTGTGCCCAGCAGTGCGCCCACTAGCTCCGCCCACCTGTGCCCAGCAGATCACCCACCTGTGCCCAGCAGTGCACCCACCTGTGCCCAGCAGTGCACCCACCTGTGCCACTCTGCAGTGTCACACACCTGTGCCCAGAAGTGCCACCTACCTGTGCCCAGCAGTGCCACCCACCTGTGCCCACCCACCTGTGCCCACCAGTGCCACCCACCTGTGCCCACCCACCTGTGCCCACCCACCAGTGCAGCCCAGCAGTGCTGCCAGTCAGTGCCACCAGTCAGTGCCCAGCAGTGATGCCAGTCAATGCCATCTATCAGTACCCATCATCAGTGTCACCTATCAGTGCCGCCTATCAGTGCTGCATATTAGTGCCGCCTATCCGTGACACTTCATTAGTGCTGCCTATCAGTGCCCTTTAGTGCTGCCTATCAGTGCCCATCAGTGCCGCCTATCAGTGCCCATCAGTGCTGCCTCATCAACGCACATCAGTGAAGGAGAAAAATTACCTGTTTGAAAAATTTTATAATAGAAATAAAGAAACTTTTTTTTTTTTCAAATTTTTTTCAATTTATTTATTTATAGCGCAAAAAGTAAAGCGCCCAGTGGCAATTAAATACCACCAAAAGAAAGCTCTATTTGTGAGAAAAAAATGATCAAAATTTCATATGGGTACAATGTTGCATGACCGCGCAATTGTCAATCAAAGTGCGGCAGCGCTGAAAGCTGAAAATTGGCCTGGTAAATAACGGGGTATAAGTGCCTGGTAGGCAAGTGAAATAACAGAGCAGAAAGGGTTCCAACGATTGGTGAACATTCCATGAGCTGAGATCTGATCCAGATCAAAATGATTTGTGGATAGCTAAAAATCTGTAAATATCAGCTATTCTGGCAATGGATGTGGGCTGGCATCCCCATAACAAGTGGTTTGTGAGCTTGTAGGCCAAATGCTGTGAGGATATATGCCATAAATGCTTTCGCACTGAACAAGTGCTTTAGGAAAAGGAAGCACAAACAGAACACGCCCACTCAAAACAATATTTCCTGTTACAAAAAGCAGAAAGGGGGTGTGGTGGATACATGCAATATACATGCCAGGTTCCCCCAGTTGGACCATTGGACAGTTGGACCAAAAAAAATTTTTTTCATTAAAACACAGATAGGATATAAGGGTATAGTTCCACTTTAACATAAAGAAAACAGTTGCCGATTTAGCTGCAATGAACAGATAGAAAAAAATTAAAAAGGGCTAAAGTACTACTCTCAAAGAAAAATGCTGTTCCAGGACCACTTTATTGTGGGTAATGTGGCTGAAACCTTTGGGCACACTGTGTTTAAAGCAAGGATCATACAATTTAACTTCTAGCTCTCCCCTTCAACAGAGATCCTATCACCAAATGCATGCAAGTATCTCCTGAGGTTTATGACTTCTGCAGTGCTTACCATACCTGAGCTGCAGTTACAATTAACCACTTGCCCAAAAAAAATTTAATTTCATCATAAATTTAAGCCAAAATTTATTCTGTTACATGTTTTTGGTAAAAACAAAAATCCAATAAGTGTAAATTGATTGCTTTGTGTGAAAGTTATAGCGTCTACAAACTATGGTATAGATAATGGAATTTACACAGCTTTTACTTTCTGACTGCCTATCATGTTTCTTGAGGTGCTAAAATACCAGGACAGTACAAATACCCCAAAATGACCCCTTTTCGGAAAGCAGACACCCTAAGCTATATGTTGAGAAGCATTTTGAATCCATGGAAGATTTTTTTTTCCACAAGTCTTTGGAATATGACAAAAACGTTTTTTTTATATAAAGTTGTCAATTAAATGATATATTGCTCACACAAGCCATGGATATATGTGGAATTACACCCCAAAATACATTCTACTACTTCTACTAACGAGTATGGGAATACCATATGTGTGAGTCGTTTTGGGAGCCTAGCCACATACAGGAGCCTGAAATCCAACGACCACTTTGAAAGCCTGACTCTGCGTATCTTCCTCATTTTACTTCCTCACTACCTACCTATCACAGTTTTGGAGGCCCTGAAATGCCAGGATAGCACCAACCCCCCCCAAATGACCCCTTTTTGGAAAGTAGACACTCAAAGGAATTTAAAAAGTGGCATGGTGAGTAATTTGCAGATCTCATTTTATCTCACAAGGTTTTGAAATATAAAAAAAGAAAATAAAAAATGTATTTTTGTTTTCTTTCTTCATTTTCCAAAAACTTATGGCAACAAACGAGATCTGCAAAATACTCACCATGCTTCTTATCAAATTCCTTGGGGTGTCTACTTTCAAAAAAGGGGTCATTTGGGGGGTTTGGTGCTATCCTGGCATTTCAGGGCCTCCGAAACTGTGATAGGTAGTCAGGAAGTGTAATGGGGAAATAAAGCCCTTTAAAAGCATGAAGGTGCTTATTGGATTTTGGGGTCCTGTACGTGGCTAGACTGACAAAGTCTCTCAAACTTGGGAGAAGTAGCAGAATGTATTTTGGGGAAGTAATTCCACATATACCCATGGCATGTGTGATCAATAAATCATTTAAGTGACAATTTTGTGTAAAAAAAATATATTTTTGGTCATTTTCCAAAAACTTATGGTAAAAAAATAAATTCTTCTATTGACTTAGTATGCCTCTCAGCAAATAGTTTGGGGTTCTACTTTCCAAAAAGGGGTCATTTTTGGGAGTGGGAAGTTTTTGTTCACATGAAAAAAAAAAAATCTGTATTTTTTGCTAGGAAATCACTTTGAACCCCCAAACATTATATATATTTTTTGGTGGGTGCTGCAATTTTTTGTCACATAGTACTCACGCAGAGATTTTTCAAATGCAAATTGTTTGAAAATAATACACTTTTTTTTACTTTTAATGCACAAAAACACAATATATTGGCCAATTATTTGGTAAAATATAAAAGATGATGGTATGCCGATTAAATAGATACCAAACATGACCTGCTTTAAAACTGCACATGCCCCGTGCAATGGTGACAAACTGCATACATTTTTAATATAATTTAAAGCAACGTTTTAAAAGCCTTTACAACATACCATTTTACATTTACAAGAGGTCTAGTGCTATAATTACTGCCCCTGACGTTCATGGCGATACCTCACATGCATGGTGCGACCGCTGTTTACATACTGGCACAGGGTCAACACTCGCACGCGAGGGGGGGGAGAGGGTGCTTTTTTGTTTTTTTAAGTTAATTTGATTTTTTAAATTATTTTTACACTGTCCCTTTGATTTTGTTTTTTTAATCACTTTTAATGCGATCACTGGGAAAGCAAATATCGCCTATAACTTCAATGGGCATTGTCATATATTCTTTACTGAGAAATCTGGGGTCTATCAGACTCTAGATATCTCCTCTGCCCTTACATTATCTAATCAAACCAAGATCGTTGTGATCAGATGCTTTCCCAATTTACAAATGCCACTGTTTATATCCTGCGAAACTGAAGTGATGAAATGCTCGAAGCTTCTGATTTCTTAGGCTATAGAGATGTTTGGCACCATTCTGGTCTCCAATCAGCTCTATGGTCAGCTGGCAGAAACACTGGCTGCATTCTCAGGTTCCCCCAATGGCACGGGACTGCCCGAGAAGGCCATGGAAGGCAGCGGGGACATCTTCTCTCGCTGCTTGTAAAGGCAATCCTGCAGCTAATTAGCCACTATGATTGCTTTTAAATGAAAGCCTATCACCGGCTGAAAAAAGCGATACCAGGATGATGCCTGCAGCTGCAGGCATTATCCTGGTATAACCACTCAAGTCCAGTGATGTACCAGTACATCGTTGGTCCTTGTTGGGTGTATATGCTATGTTCTTTTTTTGTTACGCAGCCTGTAGGCTGAATGAAAAAAAGAGAAGAAATCTCTGCCATACATTTTGTGGCATGCCCACCTTTAGAATATACCTCCCTGCATCCACCCATTTCTAATGGCGGGCACACATGAAATGTGCCAAAAAATATTATAAAATATATATGCCGAATCATAGGCACCATCCACCCACTGACCATCCCAGGCCCCCATGCTTCGGCATGTATGCTCTTTTTTTTTTTTTTTTTTTAACTACGGATGAAAAATCTCATCCAACAGCGCTGCCCACACTGACTTATGTATATTCTGAGAGCAAGTTCCTGTTGCTGTCAGAATAAACAGTTCGATGCTGCAGCTGAATGACATTCCTGCAAAGAAAATAGCAATGGGTAACAATAAAACAGTAACAATACACAGTAAAATCGTAACAGTAGAACAGTAACAACAACAATAAAACTATAACTATTTTTGGTTTTTAAATTTTTTTCCTTTTTTTCCTTTTTTTTGGGACTTGAACTTTTTATTTTTTGGGGGGTTTTTTGTTCATTTTTATTTTTAAACTTTTACTTTTTATAACAGATTGTAGGGTTTCTCAAAATGCAATAGCCAGTTTCCTGACTACCTAACATCTTTCAAGACCCTGTGTAAATACGTGCCCGGGACAGGAGGGACAAAAAAAGTGGGTGTCGTGTCTTATTACGTGTCTGCTACAGACACAACATCTTCTTTGGGGGTGACCTTTGGGTTGTGGTACCAGAGAGGACATCCAGAAAATGCCTGTCATGTAGCTGGCTAACTGCATCTGGATTTGAGGATTGGGCCACAGCACCTTCTGAATACAAAAGGGCCGTGATGATCTCTTCCTGGAATTTTAGGGAGGATCCACTTCGTCCAGTTGCTTTGTAAATTACAAAAGCATTATATATAGCCAATTGAAATAAATAAATAGACACCTTTTTGTATCAGTGTTGAGCTTTCTGGGAAACTAGGTAAGGATTCATCATTTGGTCGTTGAAGTCCACCCCTCCCATGTTAAGGTTATAGTCGTGTACACAGAGGGGTTTCTCAACAATGCCAGATACCGTGTTAATTTGGACTGTCGCGTGTGCGTGAATGGAAGACAGGACAAAAACATCCCGTTTGTCCTTCCACTTCACTGCGAACAATTCATCATTCCTCAAGCAGGCTTTCCCCCCCCTACGTCGGGTATTTACAAGCCGTTGGGGGAAGCCCCGGTGATTAGGTCGCACGGTGCCACATGAGCCAATTCAAAGATTGTAGAAATGTCTAAATAGTGGCAAGCTTATATACAAATTGTCCACGTATAAGTGGTACCCGTTACGGAACAAACACAACACCAAGTCCCAAACTCTCTTGCCACTACTCCCCATGTAGTCTGGGCAGTCGGCGGGCTGTACTTCGCTATCTCTTCCCTCATAAACCCTCTCACAGAACTTATACAATTTGACCTCATATCTGGCACGCTTGCTGGGGATGTACTGTTTGAATGCAAGGTGGCCAGTAAAGTGAACAAGGGACTCATCCACGCACATGTTTTGCTGGGGCGTATACACATCTGCAAATTTCTCAGTGAGGTGGTTTACGAGGGGCCGAATTTCGTAGAGCCTGTCATGTTCAGGGTCACCCTGAGGATGACAGAGTGTATTATCACTGAAATGCATGAAGCACATTATCGTCTCATATCTATGCCTGGTCATGGCAGCAGAGAACACGGGCATATGATGAATCGGGTCTGTGGACCAATATGACCGCAACTCATTCTTTTTTGTAATGCCCATGTTGAAGGTTAGGCCCAAAAAAGTTTTAAATTAAGAAACTGTAAATGGTTTCCATGCGAATGGTCTGGCAAGGTTTGACTTTGGGTTTGCAGCGATATATTGTTGAGCATATACATTTCTTTGGCCCACAATCAAATTGTACAAATCTTCTGTGAAAAACAGCTCCATAAAATCAAGGGGAGTAGTTAAATTGCTGTTTCCACCTGAATTCCAGGTTGGGCAGTGAATGGGGGAAGTATGTGTGCTGCAGAATCTGTGTGCTGCCAATCAGGATTTGCAAGCACATCTGAAAGGACACTGGGGGCTCTACGGCCCTGTGTGCAAATTCTTGGTGGCTGAATGACACTACTTGTGCTCACCACCGTACCAGCTTGTACTGCACTTATAGGACTCACCACGTCACCAAGTGATACTGCAGTGCTGATACAAAAAAAGAGCAGAATATACTACGCCGCTGGTGCTCGCCAGTTCACCAAAAGGTAGTGCAGCACTAGTACTGGCACTCTGCTGCATATGAGACAAGTCATGCGATCCTAGCACTTCAGCTTCATGGGGTCGGGTACGCCTGATCTTAACAGGGACCTCTTTTCCATCGTCCAAGCTACCTGTCAGGGTGCCGTTGCTGTCTACAGGTTCGTATTCTGAGGCTGATTGTGTCAGGGAGTCTTCCCCTTCGCTCTCACCTGAGATGTTCAGAATCCTGTAGGCCTCTTCACTAGTGTACCTTTCGTTGGACATTTTTGACTCTAAATTTACAGGTACGTAGTGCGACTCATGGGAAAAAGAGCACCTGGCTGTCAGGGACTGCTTGAACGGCTACAACAAAATTTACCAGCAAGTGCTAACAGAGATCAGGCCTGATTCTGTGAACACTGGGTTTTGTGTGCAATGTATTACAGGTGACAGTGATCAGAAATTATACTGACATTGCATTTCTTGTTAGGGGTGGGGGTTAAACGCTAGTGCTGGCAGCAAACGGGGATGATCCTGCTAACACTGCGTTTTTGGGGACACTAATACTAGGGGGCAGTGGTATAGTTTTATGAATATATTGATCCGTACAAAACTATACTAATAATGACGGTGATCAGCGACCTATAGCGTGAGTGCGATAGTGTACGGGCAATCTAAAGCTAGCTGACCCTAGCTGAGAGGGACGCTAAATGACCCTGACGCTATCTGACGTTGCTAGTGGCACTAATACAGTGATCAGTGAAAAATACTGTACACTGTCACTTTACTAATGGCACTGGCAGGGGGCAATCAAATACCGGCACAGCTTCATTCGCTGTAGGAGATCGGCAGAGTCCTGGCCAAAATCACTGGCCGAGATCTGCTGACATACACCTCCTACAATGAAAGACAGTTGGGGTCAGCAGGGGGGCACTTTGCCTGCAGGTACTGCCCATCCGCAGTACATTGCGGGTGGACGGGAAGTAGTTAAGGTGATTTCAGCAGCCATTTTGTCTGCTGACATAAAGGCTTTGTGTATCAATAAATCACCCACTGCACCCAGCACAATATGCAAAAGTGGGTATGTCACAGTGGGTTAGGAAAAACGTTAAACAAAAGTAAAGTATGTCACAAGTCATAACTTTTTTTTTTTTTCATTTTGGATAGAGTAGGAAATTATTAAAACCCATCAGTTCTTTTTCTGGGTGCTTTGTAAAAGAGATTTTTACTCACTTTTATTACTACAAACACAATAGGAAGTAAGAGAAAATCACTTCAAAGTGAGGTAAATCCCCTCTTAAGACAGTTGTGACAAGAACCAGTATTCCGGTTAGATAGATTTTCCTTCTTTTCCTGCTTTCCCTCACTTTCAGTCCCAGGGACAGTGGTCACCAGGACAAACGTGGGGGAGGGAGAGAGAGAGAGAGAGAGAGAATCTCCCTAGCAGTGATGCAAGCCACCATAAAAACCTGACAGAGGTTATGCTTTTAGATACACTTTAAAAATTAAGCACACAGCAGATATGTTATAGGTAACAAAAACGTTATGCAGGTAAATTTATTTTTTAAAACCCAAATCTACTGGTATCACAAACCTTATAAGACCAGTGCTGTTGTCATGTTCTTAATTGTTCAGTTCTTAGGATAGATGTGCCAGTTGCTTTACAATACAACTTTTTTAATAGTAACTAGTTCTGTCAAAACTAGCTGGGACTGTAGGCCTACCAATCTGAACAATAAGTAATAAAGATCTCTCTAATTATATTATGTGTTAAACATTAATAGATTATTATTTCTTAGTACAGATAATTTTTCAAGGGAAATCGTAATGACTCTTGCCACTAGAGGTCTGTATTGCCAACGGAGTTATAAAGAGCATACTTAACAGTTTATTTTCAGTTGATAAAGTTAAGACCAGGAAATAATACCATACAAAATCCCCCTAATGTTAAAACTACTAAACGGTTATAACTTCACTAATGTTATTTAGTATATTAGCACCCTGTCTTGATTTCACCTGATGCTGGCAGATATGTCTATTAATAACGACCATGGCAAGAAGCTATGCTATAATGCACATTTTGTTTTCATAGTTTCTAATTTTTCTTAAGCCTTAAAACCTGGAGTCTAATTCAATTTTCATGACGTAACATTTTCACACCTCTTTCCCAGACCTGAGTAAAAGCTCTCCCAGCTATCCAAATAAAAATGACTATTATGGGTGTGACCTCACTTCTCTCTAGATAATTTTTTCTGCATATTTTTAACTATGCTTTCTGTATATTAATGTCACTTGAAATACTTTTAAAATAACAGTAACCTAAAGCAGAGTTCCACCTGGAAAAAAAAATAAAAGTCAGCAGCTATAAAAACTGTAGCTGCTGACTTTTAAAATAAAGACACTTACCTGTCCCTCGGTCCAGTGCTGTCCTCACGAGCCGTCTTCTTTCCCTGGCGCCAGCATCTTCAGTGTGGGCAGCCAGCTGAGACAGTTTGTGGCTTCACAGCCGGGTGCCCACTGCTCATCCACGAGAAGCGCTGCGCTTTGTGAATGGCCACCTAGTCTTCTGGGACCTGTCACGTGTCCCAGAAGACTACGGGGAGGGAGGGTAGGAGGACAACTTCCGCTTCTTGCCTAGGCGATCGCATCGGAAGTGGGAGCGGGTACCTGTCAAATTCGGGTACCCGCTCCCCAAAGGTGCCAATCTTTAAAGGGGAGCAGGGGACAAAGGCTTAAAGCGGAACTTGCCCTTTTGGGTGGAGCTCCGCTTTAAAGTGATATTAAAGGCAATTTTTAAAAAAATAACGAATGTTATACTAACCTGCTCTATGCAGTGGTTTTGCACAGAGCAGCCCCGATCCTCCACTTCTTGGGTCCTCTGCTGGCGCTCCTGGCCCCTCTCTACTCCTTAGCTGCTGATCTGTGTCCATTCACACACAGAGCCATGCATATCAATGGATAGCGTTGGGACTCAGGTAAGTATTAGGGGGCTGGAGAAGATGCTGCACACAGAATGTTTTTTATCCTCATGAACAGAATGCACGAAGGTAAAAAAAAAACTTGAGCCTTTACAACCACTTTAATCATCTAAATCATTCAATTTCCTCTATTGTCAGGGATCCAGGTATGACCAGAAATGTGTGGGAACACAGGCGTGGTCAGGGCTGGAAAGGTGGAATGGTCAGGCAGGCCGTTTGGCACTGTTAAGCACCGCCTGGAGGCGTCTCTAGCAGCCCACAGCACGGGGTTCCTCAGGGCGCAGGGTCTAAGTCCCAATCTGCTTATTCACCAGGGCCCCTGATGGTGGGGATGGACTTGGAGCAGACTGAGACCAGGTCGCGACCCCTGAGTACATCCGGCAATGGTAGAGAGCGTCGTCAGAGGTGTGCGGGGAAAGGAGCTTGACGTGAAGAGGTTGGCATACCTGGTAACAGGGACAGATCCGTGCGGGATGGATGTATCGTCTGGGTAGCGTAAGGCGTAGTCAGGCAGGCCAGGTCAGCAACGTGCGGGCAGCGAGGTGCCGGAGGAGCAGGCAGAGAATGGTCAGGGTCACAAGCCGGGTTCAGTAACTCACGGGCAGCGCGGTACAGAGGATCAGGCAGAAGGATGGTCAGGCAAGCCAGGGGTTAAACAGGAGACGGTCAGCAGGGTCAGGAGCAATGCAGAGTCAGCAACAAATCAGATAGGCAGGAACACAGGATACCAGGTACAGGGGCTCATGGGAAACAAACACCAAGGTACTGACTGCAGGCCTGGCCATTCCTTAAATACACCTCCTGCAATCAGCCTCAGGGGATGGCTTGATTGCAGGAGTGAGCTTCTGGCTGCTGAGAGCACCCGCTGGCCAGCCCTGGTACTGCGGCCCACAAGGCAGGTGAGTCCCACCACCATTGGCGAGTCCATTCCTGACATCTATTTATAAAGTGGGGATTTTTTTGTTCTTTTTTTAACCCCTTCCCGCCGGCGCCTCCCGGCCGTTTAAGAGTTTCATAAGTCGGGAGGCGGGACGGGCGGGGTTTAGGGATCATGTGACCGCCGTGATGACGCGTCACATGATCGGGAAAGGTCCCGATCGAAAGAGCAGACCGGGACCTTTCCGTGAGTACTGGACATGTGTGCTGGGAGCGTGCAGGGTGCGCGCTTTCAGCACATGTTTTTTGTTAATTGCACACAAATGTGCGGCCGCTCGGCGTCTAGACCCAGACGCTGGGAGGCCGCACATTTCTGTGCTGCTGGTGTGAAGAGGTTAACAAACCGTAGGTATTGGTTACACTGCATAATGAAAAGCATTTAGTAACTTAAGGAAACCACATACACACATATTGCACATGACATCCTTTGTAACTACTCTTGCCATGGAAAACAAAAAGTTATAGAATAATGTTTGCTCATCTAAGTGTTAAAAAAAATATTTTACCAATGGTTTTCAATACAGTGGTGTGAACAGGCCCAAATTCATAAAACAGAAACTATGCAAAACTTCATATAAAACAAATATGTTGGCATACTGAAATATTTAGATAGTTTATAAGGTTGAAAAAAGATAAGTCCATCCAATTCTATGTGTGTGTTATTTTTATTCTCCAACAATTCCCAGGGCCCAGTATAGTCTATTCCTGAGGAACACATCTAAAATATTTTTTAAGTTGTTAGCACTCTCAACTCGTTCTGGTTCCTGGTGGAGGGAATTCCACATTTTACTGCTCTAATTGTAAAGAACCCTTTCTACAATCTAAGATTAAAATTTCTTTCTTCTAACCTCAAATTGTAACTGCATGTCCTCTTTAGGGACCTTAGAGTAAACAACTTACTACAGTTACTAGAGTGACCTTAGATATATGTATTTCTATATTGTAATCATATCCCCTCTTAAAGTAGAACTATAGGCAAAACGTTTTTTTCATTTTGGATTAAAGAAGGGGGGGAGGGGGTTACCCCTGTCAGTTTATTTTTTCACATCTGTGTCCCATTGGGGAGATTTACTTTTACTTCCTGTCCCATAGCCAAAACAGTGAGAGAAAATCCCTGCAAATTAAAAGGAATTCCTTGGAGACCTCCAGGTCACCAGAACTAGTGTCCCCATTGGAAGATTTCGCCTCTTATTACTTTTCTGGGGACAGAACCCAAAATGTAGTATGTCTTTTACTTTCACTTTCAATGATAATGGTAAACAGGACAAATATAGAAGGTAAAGCTCCCTAACGGGGGCACAGCCAGCAATAAAAACCGTTAGTAATTTTAGACCCCCTCCCTTCTATCTAAAACCAAAAAAAAATTATTTTGCCTTGTTATACTTTAAGTACCTTTTCTCCAGAGCAAATAACTGTAATTTATGTAATGGAGCCTCATAGCAGAGGTCCTTCATTTCCATTATTATATTTGTTGCCCTTTGCTGATTTCTAATTCAACATGTTTCCTGAGGGTTGGTGTCCAAAACTGAACTGTATATACAAGATGCATGGGAGGAGGTGACACGGGAACTAGAGAACAGAAGGTCTTGGGAGGTTCGAAGAGAGCGGTTTGGTTGATATTTTGAGACCAGGTTGGTGATGTAGCTGGGGGCAGAGTTGTGGATGGCTTTGTAAGTTGTTGTTAGTATTTTGAATTTTATTCTTTAGGCGAGTGGAAGCCAGTGGAGGGATTGGTAGAGAGGGGTAGCAGACAATGAATGGTTGGTAAGGTGGATGAGTCTGGCAGCAGTATTCATGATGGACTGGAGGGGAGATAGCCTATGTAAAAGGTAAGCCAATGAGGAGGGAGTTGCAGTAATCGAGTCGAGAGATTACCAAGGAATGAATTAGGAGCTTTGTGATATCATTGGTTAAGAAGGGGCATATTCTGGAGATGTTGCGGAGGTTGAGGCGGCATGATTTGGACAGGGATTGGATGTGGGCCTGAAAGGATAGTTCAGAATCCAGGGTTACACCTAGCACCTTGGCATGCAGGGATGGGTTGATAGTGGTGCTATTGATCCTGACTGAGAAATCAGGGGAAGAGGCGCGTGGGGGAGGAAATATTATGAGCTCAGTTTTGGATAGATTGAGTTTTAGGAAATGGAGTGACATCCGGTCAGATATGTCTGTTAGTAAATCGGTGATATGTGTGGAAACTGATGGGGTAAGCTGAGGAATATAGAGACAGATTTGTACGTCATCAGCATAGAAATGGTATTGGAAACCATGGGAATCTAGCAGCTGACCCAAGGAAGAAGTGTAGATCAAGAATAGGAGAGGTCCAAGGACAGAACCTTGGGGGACCCCAACAGTAAGAGGAGTAGGAGAGGAGGAAGTAGAATTGTGACAATGAAGGTGCGGTGAGATAGGTAAGATTCAAACCAATGGAGAGTATAGTCACGACCAAGTAAATAGAGTTTTTTTTTGAGGGGGAGGGGGTGGTCAACTGTGTCAAAGGCAGCGGAGAGGTCCAAGAGCAAGAGTACGGAATAGTGACCATTGGTTTTAGCGGTTAGTAAGTCGTTTGTGAGTTTTAGGAGAGCAGTTGCTGTGGAGTGTTGTGGGCGAAATCCAGACTGAAGGGGATCATGAAGGTTATTTTCAATAAGGTGGCAGCTCAGCCGGTTGTAGACTAGACGTTCAAGGAGTATGGAGGCAAAAGGGAGTAAGGAGATGGGTCTTAGGTTGCCAAGATTAGCGGGGTCCAGTGAGGCTTTTTTAAGTATGTTTTAGAGAGTTGAACACGCTAACTGAAACGTATTCAATACTTCGTACAAAATCCTTTGTTCGTAATGACAGCTTCAAGGTGCCTCCCATATGGAGAAATTAGTCGCATGCATTGCTCAAGTGTAATTTTGGCCCATTCTTCCACTCAGTCTTCAAATCTTGAAGGTTCTGTGGGCCTCTTCTATGAACTCTGATCTTTAGTTCTTTCCATATATTTTCTATTGGATTCAAGTCAGGTGATCGGCTGGGCCATTCTAGCAGATTTATTTTCTTTCTTTCTTTGAAACCAGTTGAAAGTTTCCTTGGCTTTGTGTCTGGGATCATTGTCTTGCTGAAATGTCCACCCTGTTTCTTCTTCCTCTTCCTGGTAAATAGCAGTAGATTTTTATCAAGAATGACTTGGTACATTTTTCCATTCACTTTCCTTGAATGATATGACGTTTGCCAGTGTTCCCACCTCCAAACTTTACTGTGTTTTTGGGGTGAAGCGCAGTGTCATTGGACCTCCAAACATGGTGTATATTATGGCATCTAAAGAGTTCAATTTTGATCTCACCTGACCTGACTATATTCTCCCAGTATTTCACAGGCTTGTCTAAATGTTGTGCAGCAAACCTTAAAGGAGCTTCAACATGCTTTTTCTTCAGCAGCAGAGTCTTGCGTGGTGAGCGTGCATACTGGCCATGGCAGTTGAGTCCATTACTTATTATTTTCTTTGAAACAATTGTACCTGCTAATTCCAGGTCTTTCTGAATGTCTCCACAAGTTGTCCTTGACTCTTCTGATAATTATTTTCACTCCTCTATCAGATATCTTGTGAGGAGCACCTGGTTGTGGTCATTTGCAGTGTTGTCTATGCTTTTATATATTTGAGTAGCATTGTTTTTAATAAATATTTGATACCATTGATTTTACACTATATGGAGCATTGTCATTTTTCCATGTACATTCCCCTGAGTAGCTGCCGATATCCAGTATATGTTGGAGTGAAATGGCGACATCATATTTCCAGGATTTGAGGCAATCACTTTCAAGCATTATATGACTTCTCACTTTGAGGGTCATATCGTTCCAGTAAGGCTCTGACCTGGGCGCTGGTGTGGGAGCACAGAGTTTTTTTTAATATTATATGAAGATTATTTCATTTACAATTCACGATGGAGTTGCCTTTTGGATTGACACTCTGCTATAGACACATATTCTGGATTAATATGAGTTTTGTTTTTATTTTATGAGCGCTGCACTCGAGTTTGAGTTTATTTGATCTTCCACCCCAGTGTCTTTCAAATGAATCATCCACCAAATATAACTTAAGACATCAAACATAAAATCCCACAAAGTATACAAAGTCC
Organism: Staurois parvus; assembly: GCF_062004578.1. Classification (NCBI taxonomy): domain Eukaryota; kingdom Metazoa; phylum Chordata; class Amphibia; order Anura; family Ranidae; genus Staurois; species Staurois parvus. Next base: position 4,444,474 of record NW_028317844.1, read on the forward strand.
TAGAAAAATTTAAATAAATTTCAAAAGAATTTACAGATGTATCTTCCAGCTTCCATCACACACGAATCCAAACACCTTCAGTGTTAACCTCCACCCTGCCCCACCTGCGCTCCTGAGGACGCGCAGTTGCACGAAACGACGTTGAGCAACACTGTGAAATGTTAAGAGGTCGTGCCGCCATTCCCTATTGGTTTGGCATCCCCATATGTAAGTTTACAACTGCAGCTTTTTGTATTGATTTTATGGCGAATATTTTTCCTGTACTTTGGAGGAATTATTATTAAACTACTACACTATGAGAATTTTTTTTTTTTATGGTGAAGTATCGGCACTGTCTTCTGATGAGTGGAAGCACCATCTAAGTAGAGAATATAACCAAGGGGAGATAAATTAAAGTGGTTTTAATCCCAAAAAATCAAAATCGAAATGACCAGTCTACCTCAAACAGCATAATAGGAGGAGTTATTTGTCCATAGTCTGGCCAAAAAAGGAGCAGCCAGTCATCTGAAATCCTCTCTGCTTTCCTACAGTGAAAAAACCCGACACATAAAAAAAAATTGTGTCGCCACACCCCCTCTCCTGTGACTGACAGACTAATTAGGAGTCAGCTGCAGCCTGAGGAGACTGAGAAAAGTTATCCCCATAAACACTGGGCAGCATTTGAGGCACCGGAGACTGCAGACTTTCATAGGCTGGTGGGAGCTCAGCAACTGTCGGGAATTACTCAGCAGGACCCTGTTGACCCTATGTGCTTATCTCTACTTAGGGAGGAGGGGGAATACATGCTTTCACAGAGCCAAAGTAGACTAGGGACCGATGACTTCCGCTGCTATGCTGTGTGAGGTAGACTGGTCATTTAAATTTGGACTTTTTGGGTTTACAACCACTTCAAATAAGCGCTGTATGCTGTTCTATTAGTAGGGATGCAGCAAAATTTCGGTGGTGAAACGTTTCGGCCCGAAAACACCCCTTTCGGCCGTTGGCTGAAATGAAAAAAAGCACAGCTACAGGTGTCGAAAAAACCCCGCCCCTCGCCACCGCCGCCGCTGCCACCGGCCACCGCTCAGTAGTTCTCAGCCTTACCTGAGAAACCATCGATGCCAGCGCTGGGCATAAAGATGAGCGAAGGAAAGATGGCCGGCACTCATCTCTATGCCCTTGGAGGACCGGAGCGATGTCACTTCCCGTTTCAGCCATTTTTTATTTTATTTTTTTTTTTATTTTAAAGCACTAGATCAATGCTTTTGTTTTGATCCAATGCTATACATGGCAGAGGAGAGATGTGGGGTCTTATTGACCCCATATCTCTCCATAAAGAGGACCTGTCACTATTTATTTCTATCACAAGGGATACATGCATTTCTTGTGATAAGAATAAAAGTGATTAAAACATGTTTTAAAAGGGACAGTGCAAAAAGAGAAAAAAATGGAATAAACATTTAAATAAATAATTAAAAAAAGTTTAAAGTGCCCCCATCCCCCCGTGCTCGCACGTAGTGGTGAACGCATACGTAGGCCATGCCCACATACGGTGTTCAAAACACACGTTAGGTATCGCCATGAACGTCAGAGCAAGAGCAATAATTCTCGCACTAGACCTCCTCTGTAACTTTACAATGCTAACCTGTAGAAAGTTTTACAGCGTCACCCATGGAGATTTTTAAGTACAGCAGTTTCATGCTATTCCACGAGCGTGCACAATTTTAAAGTGTGACATGCTGGGTATCTATTTACTCGCCGTAACATCCTCTTTCATATTTTACAAAAAAATTGGGGTATATATTTTGTTTTTTTGTTTTTTTAATGTGTATTTTTTTTTCCAAAAAATATATATTCATTTTTAAAAACTGCGCATTTTGGTTTCGGTTTTCGGCCAAGTGCATTTTGAATTTTCGTTTTCGGTAATTACTAGATAGCATATTCTTGAGATGAGTGCAAATTCTTACTATATGGTGGAGATTAACATTGAAGGTGTTTGGAATCGTGTGTGGTAAAAGCTAGAAGATACTGTTTCTTGGACTTTGTACACTTTGTGGGACTTTATGTTTGACCTCTTAAGTTATATTTGGTGGATGATTCATTTGAAAGACACTGAAGTATAGTTTTTTGGTGCATTTTTATTATTGTTATATAGCGCTGCAATCACGTTTAGAACTACCGCTGACTTGATATAATTTTATTATTTATTTGATATTGCCATTTTGTACCGAATGGTGTGCTAGCTGCTGGTTTAGGGATTGTAACGTTTAGCACAATTTTTTATATTAAAGTGACCTATAACATGTTCCCTTATGGAGCTCCAGCTATAATGACTCTGCACCACTGCAGTTCTAAGTATTGATATCATCTCTCAAATTCACTTTCAGATCATTTATCACAGACATACACACTCTTCTAACCTTTTATGTCAATTCTGTCCTTCCGTGTACCCCTTGATATTAGCAGTCCAGTCATGTGAGCTATCAAATCAGGCTTTCGATATTCTCATCAAGTCAAATTGTTCCTTGAATAACATAAGTTCTACTTCTTCTATTTTGGTTTCCAAGCTTTTTGAATTCGTGAACATACCTTTTAGTTTTATATTAACATTTAAAACTCTATTATTATTCAATTTTGAGCTATTACTTGATTCTAATACTTTTTGCATTGTACTTAGATGATGCAATGTCTCCGCTCCCCCCACTATTCCATTCCCCCTCTGTTTCCCATTCTTCTGTAGACACATGCTCTCCACACAGCATAAACTATTTGATCCCTCTCCCCCAGATCCTAGTTTAAAAGCTCCTCCAGTCTTCTACCACAACAGAGCAACACTCTGCTCATTTAGATACAGTCCGTTCTGACAGTAGAGCCAGCAACCAACCGGAAAGTCAATTCAGTTCTCCAGGAACCCAAAACCCTCACCCTTATACTAGTTTCTCAGACACTTGTTCAATTTCCTAAGCTTCCACTGCCTCTCTGTTGTGGCTTGTGGCACAGAAAATATTTTTGAAAATAGTACCTTGGAGGATCTTTTCCTTAGCTTGATACATAAGTCTCTGAAATGTTTTAAGGATGCTCCATCTTCCTCTAATTTTGTCAAGTATAGCAATGTATATCATGACAGCTGGGTCTTTCCAAGCCCCACCCAACAATCTGTCAATCCCATCCAAAACATGTTGAACCTGATCACTTGACAGACAATAAAGACTTGAAAAAGCAATGTAAATTAGAGGTGTTCTAAAGTCAAGACATTTTTATCTTAATGCATTTCCTGCATTAAGATACAAAAATGTGCCATTAGTTGAATCTCCACCCCCCCCCCCCAACTCCCTAAACATGTCCTTTCTCGATCCAGTGCTGTGCCTGCTGACTTGCTGTGGGGGTATTTGCAGAAGAGGAGAGAACTGGCAGGGGAACACAGAGAAGGAGGTAAGAGACTACTCTGTGCAATACCATTGCACAGCACAGGTAACTATAACTTTTTTATTTTAGAAAACAAATAGCCTTTATAACCACTTTAAATTATAGAAATACATTGGAAAATGCAGAAAAAAATGCAATGGACAGCTGCTGCACTCCAACACGAGCAAAGGAATTTTTTTTCTCTAGTGAAAGCAATGCAGTATAATAAAATGTACACAGTATCACCATATAGCAAATATATATGAAACAGAAAAGCATATACAAACCAGCTTGGTGTCTCTGGAGATCTCTGACAGTCTAGTGTAACATTAAGATTCTGAAGAAGTTGGATTGAGGGGTTATTTGTGGATAAGGAAGTTGAGTCTTCTTCTTCTGAAGATCTACAATCTGTATTCAGTCTTTTGTTTTCAAAAATCTTTGCTGTAATAAATATAAATACCTTTAAGTTAACTACTTGACCTCCACAGGATTTACCCCCCCCCCCAAACTTCCTGACCAGGTCACTGTTTTGCGATACGGTGCTGTATTACTTTAACTGACAATTGCGCGGTCATGCAACGCTGCATCCAAATTAAATTTATGTTATTTTTTCCCACAAATAGAGCATTCTCTCAGTGGTATTTGAACACTTCTGCGTTTTTTATTTTTTGTGCTAGAAAAAAAAAAAAGACTGACAATTTTGAAAAAAAAAACCAAAAAACATTTTTGACTTTTTGCTATAAACACATTCAGTAAAAAAATGTTTTAAAAATAAAATCAGATTTCGTCATAAATGTAGGCTAAAAATGTACTCTGCTACAAGTCTTTGCTAAAAAAAAATCCCAATACATGTAAATTAATTGGTTTATGTAAAAGTTATAATGTCTACAAATGGCGGTGTATATATACTGGAATTTTTTTTTATGCTAGTAATGGCGGTGATCAGCGACTTATAGAGGGACTGCGGCAGACATTGTGGGAACTGACTAACTGCCGCTGACATCCCAATGACACGAATACAGTGATTAGTGCTAATAAGAAGCACTGACACTGTACTAATGACACTGGGCAGGAAGGGGTTAACATCTGGGGCGACTGTGTGCTGTGTGTGTTTTATTAGGGAGTGTTTTGCTGTTCAGAGCAATACAAAGCAGCCTGTTCATGCTGACAAAGGAGAGATCTGTGTTGGTTACACACAGACCTCTTCCCTGTTCCTTGGCGATTGCCGGGTGCCAGGGGGGAATCTCTGGCCGGAACCCGGTGATCAACAGCTGTAGCCGCCAATGTCGGCGCAGGTAGGGTGGCACGCGCGCCCCCTACCCCGAGATGCAAAATCAAGTATATATACGTGATTTTGCACAGCCCTGCCGCCCTGTAGCAGTAGTTCTGCTACAGGGCGGTGGGGAAGCAGTTACAGCGCATCCAGAAATTATTCACTGCGCTTAACTTTTGCCACATTTTGTTATGTTACAGCCTCATTACAAAATGGATTAAATTCATTTTTTTCCTCAACATTCTACAAACAATACCTCATAAATGAAAATGTGAAAGAAGTTAATTTTGAAATCTTTGCAATTTATTAAAAAAAAAAAAGTAAGTATTCACAGCCTTTCCCACGACACTCAAAATTGAGCTCTGGTGCATCCTGTTCCCACTGATCATCCTTGAAATGTTTCCACAACTTTATTGTAGTCCACCTGTGGGACATTCAGTTGATTGGACATGATTAGGAAAGGCATAAACCTGTCTATATAAGGTCCCACAGTTAACAGTGCATGTCAGAGCACAAACTAAGCCATGAAATCCAAGGAATTGTCTGTAGACCTCCGAGACAGGATTGTATCAAGGCACAGAAAAATTTCTGCAGCATTGAAGGTCCCAATGAAGCACAGTGGCCTCCATCATATGTAAATGGAAGAAGTTTGGAACCACCGGGAATCTTCTTAGAGCGGGCAGCCTGGCCAAAATGAGCGATTGAGGGAGAAGGACCTTATCCAGGGAGCTAACCAAGCACCCGATGGTCACTCTGAAAGAGCTCCAGCATTTCTCTGTGGAGAGAGGAGAACCTTCCAGAAAAACAACCATCTCTGTAGCACTCCACCAATCACGCCTGTATGTAGAGTGGCCAGACGGAAGCCACTCCTCAGTAAAAGGCAAATGGCAGCCTGCCTGGAGTTTGCCAAAAGGCAACTGAGGGACTCTCAGACCATGAGAAACAAAACTTTCTGGTCTGATGAAACAAAAGATTAAACTCTTTGGCCTGAATGCCAAGCGTCACGTCTGGAGGAAACCAGGCACCGCTCACCACCTGGCCAATACCATCCCTACAGCGAAGCATGGTGGTGGCAGCATCATGCTGTGGGGATGTTTTTCAGCGGCAGGAACTGGTAGACTAGTCAGGATCGAAGGAAAGATGACTGCAGCAATGTACAGAGACATCCTTGATGAAAACCTGTTCCAGAGAGCTATGGACCTTAAACTGGTACGACGGTTCATCTTTCAACAGGACAACGACCCTAAGGACACAGCCCACATAACAAAGGAGTGGCTACGGACCAACTCTTTGATGTCCTGGATTGGCCCAGCCAGAGCCCAGTCTTGAACCCGATTGAACATCTCTGGAGAGATCTGAAAATGGCTGTACACCGAAGCTCCCCTTCCAACCTGATGGCGCTTGAGAGGTACTGCGAAGAAGAATGGGAGAAATTGCCCCAAAATAGGTGTGCCAAGCTTGTAGCATCATACGCAAAAAGTCTTGAGGCTGTAATTGCTGCTAAAGGTGCTTCAACAAAGTATTGAGCAAAGGCTGTGAATACTTATGTACATGTGTTTTTTTTTTTTAATTTTTCAATAAATTGCAAAGATTTCAAAACAAACTTCTTTCACATTGTCATTTTGGGGTATTGTTTGTATAATGTTGAGGAAAAAATTTATTTAATGCATTTTGGAATAAGGCTGTAACATGAAAAAAATGTGGCAAAAGTTAAGCGCTGTGAATACTTTCTGGATGCACTGAAAGTATTAGCATATCTAAAATAAATTGAATAAACACTATGGATAAAAGCGCACAGATGTGTCCCAAAGGAAAAAGTGAATAGTGTCAACTGTCATTAGTGGTAAAAACACATAGGTTTATGAAGAGTATTGACAGGAGCCAGGTGCTGTGTAGTTTTGTGGTCATATATAACACCTTATGTGGAGGTGTGCCTTTAATAAAAACATCACAGGATAATAGAGTAAACCACCAGCCTATGGCTTTAAGAAGCCAGGTTCCTAGATGGATGGCCTGTCCGCTCAAAGGGGAGCAGTGGAAGAAATGAATGCCTGTCAGTGCAGGGACCACGTGTACCCGATGTCCCGGGTGACATCACTGCGATGTGTAGGAGACAGAGGGGAGGAACCCACGCTGGAGCCGCAGCTTAGGAGCAGGAGGCCGGTTGTGGGACAACATGTTTCACGCGCATGCGCTATTTTAAGTCAGTGAACAGTCCGGCAAGCGGCCATTTTATAGAAGACCTGCAGGGCAAGGGGGCTGGCTTATCAACCAGTGGGAATGGTTTGGAGCAGATGGCTAGCCCCACACTTAACACAGAATCATAATGTAATTAAAAACGTGCATATACCCACAAAAAAAAGCATGAATGCTTGATTGGAACAAAGTGGCATGTGCAAGATAAAAAACAAAAAAACAAACACTCTACAATCAAGAGGAGGGGGGGAGGAGTAAGAAATTACTAAAAAGAAATGAATACTTCCTAATACTTCAATAGCTGAGGGAGTAAAAATAAAAAGACTTCAAAACCATTACTTTCAGCAACACAATACTGGGATAATAGGAAAAAAACCTTAATGATACGATTAATATCCCAGAAATAAAAGAATTATCATTATAATTATGCAAGTAATTGTAATAAATATAATAAAAAATTAATGATTAAGGAAGTTATTTTATCTGGATACCATTCAACACTAATTTATATAGACCAAGTGGAAAAAAGTTGAATTAAATGTATAAAATATTAAATAATAGTAATAAATTGGCATGTAAAGCAACCTTTCTTTTTACATTTGTAAATACCAACTCTACTATCAAAATAGGAGCACATGCTCCTCAAGTTACCTTCAGAAAAGCCCATACTCTCAAGAACATTTTAGCCCCCAGCAAACTCTCCACATCTTCTCAGAACAAACATGATATTTGCGCCTATTTTGATAGTAGAGTTGGTATTTACAAATATAACAAGAAAGGTTGCTTTACATGCCAATTTATTACTCATGGCAAATCAAATATCATTGATTCTGAAGGTACCACTTATGATATTCGTCATTTTATCACTTGTGCCACAGACCATGTGGTTTACGTACTAACATGTCCATGTAAATTGCTATATGTGGGCCGCACAATACGTCCTCTACGTAAACGTATTGGAGAACATAGAAGGCTCATAAAAGATGGATGTGAAAAAAACAGTGTTCCAAGGCATTTCCTATACCATCATAACAAGAATTTTAGCGTCTTAGAAGTACCTAAGGGAACCCTTACCGATAACGAGAGGTTAGCCCTCCTATGTAAAAGGGAAACCTTTTGGATTTACAAATTTGGTTCTATGGTACCGAATGGCCTTAATGAAGACTTAGAAGTACATAGCATCATCTAAGAGGTAACACAGAGGATACAGAGATCGTCTACAGTATATAACCCCCCCTCCAGTATTTATAAGATATATTGAGATTGTATTGTATATATACAGTTATATATATATACATACACAGTATATATATATATATATATATATATATATATATATATATATATATATATATACACACACACACACACAGTATATATATATATATATTATGGCCCCCATCTAAAATCACTATCATTATTACATGATCATCATTATAATTTTTTAATATTTTATACATTTAATTCAACTTTTTCCATTTGGCCCATATACAGTAAATTAGAGTTGAATGGTATCTGGATAAAATAACTTCCTTAATTATTATATTTATTACAATTTTTATTATATTTATTACAATTACCCCCCTCTTGATCGTAGAGTGTTTGTTTTATCTTGTGGCTATATTCATGTTTTTAATTACATAATGATCCTGTGTTTTTAATTACATTCCGATCCTGTGTTATAATGTGTGGGACGAGCCATCTGCTCCAAACCATTCCTCCTGGTTGATAAGCCGCCCCCCTTGCCGTGCAGGTCTTCTATAAAATGGCCGCTTGCCGGACTGTTCACTGACTTGAAAAAGCGCATGCATGCAAAACATGTTGTCCTGGCAACCGGCCTCCTCCTCCTAAGCTGCGGCTCCAGTGTGGGTTCCTCGCTTCCGTCTCCTTCACATCGCGGTGACGTCACCCGGGATGACGAGTACACGTGGTCCCTGCACTGACAGGCGTTCATCTCTTCCACTGCTCCCCTTTGGGCCATCCATATAGGAACCTGGCTTCTCAAAGCCACAGGCTGGTGTTTTATTTTATTATCCTGTGATGTTGTTATTAAAAGGCACACCTCCACATAAGGTGTTTTATATGACCACAAAACTACACAGCACCTGGCTCCTGTCAATACATATCTAAAATAGTAGACCAGCAAAGTAGGTGCCATCAAGTGGCAGCATCTTGTGGGCATTTGGGAAACCCCAACAAGCACATTTCCTGAAATGCTCAACTTTTCTCCAACTTGAAGCATTAGCCCAGTCTTGCAAACATCCCATTATTATTATTATACAAGATTTATATAGCGCCAACAGTTTCTGCAGTGCTTTACAACATGAGGACACAGTACAGTTACAACACAGGATCCCACAATTAATACATGAGCTTCGGCACCTCATGTATCAGTATGAGCAAGCAGGGGAATAGCCAGAAATTACAAAAATGGGTGTAAGTAGAAACACCTACAAAAAATAAGAAAAAGCCCATAGCAACCATATTGTTACATAATTACATTTTCCCTACCATTAAACCTGTTTTAACTTTTCAATATTTTTTTTAGAGAATATATTAGACTTATTCAATAAAACAATAGCTACAGTACACTGCTTTGCTGGCCTGCTCTTATAGTAATAGATTTGGCAAAGCCAAGGGTATACATCAACAAATACCAAGCTAAGACAAATCTTCGTTGTCGGTGATTAACTTGCTACTATACTTTGATGAATCTTTTTATGTGCTATATACTGTATGTTGCACTTTACAATAGGCATACAGTTACTTTCAGATTTTGAATTGAGAAAAGATCTTGCATTCTGTTCTCAATAAATATTATAGTTTCTCTTTGTTACATAATTCAATTACCACTGACAGACATTACTACATCCATTCTAATAAAGGCAAATTCACTGTACGTTCATATCCTCTGATAAAATATTCTTTTTGGCTTTTAGGGTATGTAAATCTAGGATGGGAGACTTTAGGGGTCACATTTCAATTCAGCAAGTGGTAGTGTAGTGACTTACATTATGAAACATACCTTAAATATTCACATTACAACTGGAAACTTAGTTTTTATTTTCTTGAATAGAGCAGGAGGGGTTGCGGCCTCTGCTGTATTTTCTTGCTGTCCACGACTTACACTATATTGCCAAAAGTATTGGGAAACCCCTCCAAATCATTGGATTCAGGTGTTCCAATCACCTCCATGGCCACAGGTGTGGCACCTAGGCAAGCAGACTGCTTCTACAAACATTTGTCAAAGAATGGGTCGCTCTCAGGAGCTCAGTGAATTCAAGTGTGGTACCGTCATAGGTTGCCACCTGTGCAATAATCCATTTGTGAAATTTCCTTGCTACAAAATATTCCACGGTCAACTGTTAGTGGTATTAAAACAAAGTAAAAGCAACTGGGAACAGCAGTAACTCAGCCACAAAGTGGTAGGCCACATAAAATGATAGAACGGGGTCAGTGCATGATGAACGGCACAGTGCGCCAACTGTCTGCAGAGTCAATAGCTAAAGACCTCCAAACTTTGTGTGGCCTTCAGATTAGAGAACTTCATGGAATGGGTTTTCATGGCCGAGCAGCTGCATCCAAGCCTTACATAACCAAGTGCAATGCAAAGCGTTGAATGCAGTGATGTAAAGCACGCCACCACTGGACTCTGGAGCAGTGGAGACGTGTTCTCTGGAGTGACGAATCACGCTTCTCTGTCTGGCAATCTGATGGACTTGTCTGGGTTTGGCCGTTGCCAGAACAGTACTTGCCTGACTGCATTGTGCCAAGTGTAAAGTTTGGTAGAGGGGGGATTATGGTGTGGGGTGTTTTTCGGGGGTTGGGCTTGGCCCCATAGTTTCAGTGAAGGTAACTCTTAAGGAGTCATCATACCAAGGCATTTTTGACAAATTCATGCTACCAACTTTGTGGGAACAGTTTGGTGATGGCCCCTTCCTGTTCCAACATGAAAGTGTACCAGTGCACAAAGCAAGCTCCATAAAGACATGGATAAGCGCGTTTGGGGTGGAGTCCTGACTTCAACCCGATAGAACACAAGGCTTTCTCGTCCGACATCAGTGCCTGACCTCACAAATACGCTTCTGGAAGAATGGCCAAACATTCCCATAGGCACACTCCTAAACCTTGTAGACACCCTTCCCAGAAGAGTTGAAGCTGTTTTAGCTTTAAAGGGTGGGCCAACTCCATATTGAACCCTACGGACTAAGACTGGGATGCCATGAAAGTTCATGTGCGTGTACTTCTTGGACGGCCAACATACAACACCACTGAAATAAAATTGCTAGAGGGTTTAACCCTTTCCCACACTAGCTGATTTGTTTTTGAGGTTGCATCCTTTGGGAATGTTATCTTATTCTTTCAGTGCTACTGTTGGGACACCTCATTTACATATGCTTGTTCTAGGTCAGTGGCTCACTAGTGAAGAAAGAAATCAGCACAACTTCAATATCGATATCCTAGAAGTTCAATTTGAAAACCAATCTAGAAAATTTGATACATTAGAATAGAATTGTGAATTATTATGAATTGTGAATAGAATTGTGAGCATTTTGAAATAACTACTATTAATATTTGGCCTCCTCCCCTACTTTTTTCAAATTTTTCTTAGATGGGGAGAATTAAAATTACTCATTGCAGTATTTCTAACCTTTAATTTGGATTTTGACAACAGAAGCGTTTCTCTTTTTTGTCAATTAATTGCTATGCAAGGTTGACCGCATCAATTTCCTTCTGCAGGCTATACACAAATCGAATTCCGAAAACAGTCTCTTTTGAAAATTGTAACTAAGAATTTTTGTTTGAATTTCACACCATTAGTGGGCCACAGAATGCAGCCATCGAATTTGAGTAAATGGGCATATTGGAAATTTTTTGAAAAACAAACAAATTTCTAATTAATGATGAGAAAATCGTGCGAGAAATATAATCGAAAAAGAAATGAGCATAAGTCTTGACCTGGAAAGAAAAGAAGATTCCCAGACAACAAAAAAATATTTTCTTTAGCAATATGAGGTGAAGTTGAATGATTGGTTTGTCAAATTTCTAAATCAATGTTGGCACCATTAGATTACAAAATGCATGAAACTTTCTGAAGAATATTCGTTCAGAATTTGACCCATGTATGGCCTGCATAATGGTCTGCTTAAGACTGTAGTGCCTCAATTGGCTTATACTAAAGCTAGTCAAATATGTTTAGATTTTTTTGGTAGGACTGATTGAGAGAAATCACTTGATTCCCACATCCAGGCTAAACAACTTGGATGGAGAATTTTCCCCTGCGAGCTCTTATATTCAGAGAGCATCCAAGGCTGTTTGTATATCTTAACAGTGACTGCATTTGGTAGGGTGCGGTCACTATCTGGCCAACAAAGCTTGACTGACAAATAAAGGTAACAAGGTGTGACCAAAAGCGCCACCCATGGCTTGAATTTTGGCTGATTCAATTTATGCTGGTGACAGCAACGTGAAGGTTAAGGCAGGGCTTGAAAAATGTGCTTTGAATCAAGAAGCCAGCTAAAAATGTTAGGAGCCAGTTGGGGTGGCAGCGTGACAGGTGGAAGGCAGCGGGACAGGAGGGGGAAGAGTCTCCAGAGGAAGACAATGTCACAGGTGGGGGGACAGTGGGACAGGTGAGGGCAGAGCCACAAGAGGAGGGCAGCGAGACATGTGGGGTGCAGCAGGACAGGTGGGGGCAGCGGGACAGGTGGACGGTAGTGTCACACACACCTTGGGAAGCACCAGTCCTCCCAGCTCTCACCTGTCCAGCAGCGGCTCCTCCAGATGGTGTCAGTGGAGAGGATCTAGTGCTAGGGGGGGTAGTTGGCCATGTGTTCACCTGGTTGTTGTGGTAGATGGGGGGACTCGGTGACGTGCTGTAGGTGGGGTTGCCTGCTGTCACACAGGTGGCGAGACTTGGTGGCCAGTGGCCCCAGTGACTCCAGTCTACATGTGCTGTTCCTCTGGGGGGAGCCACATGTGTTTGTTGGCCATTGCTGTTGCATTGAAAGCAGCCTTGACAGGCTCTGGCATGCAGGTCTGTAGCCGGTCACCTTTTGAGCATGCATCAGTGGTGTGGATAGGGTGGTCGGTGCGGGGGGCTGCGTCCTCCGCTCCATGGGCTCTACGGGGAGGAATGGCTGTGTGGTGGGGGGGGCAGACCTGCAGTGTCCTCCGGGGGGGCTGAATTTCATAGGGCTGTGCGGGGAGTTCTTTGCCTGGAAGAGGTGTGCACTGGGGAGCTCCACCAGGACTCTGTGCAAGGGGAGGAATGGGGTGGGGGGGACTCTGGGGGTTCCGGGATACTGGGCTTGGCTCCACTCTGTGGGGCAGGAGAGAGGAGTCAGCCAAAAATTGAGGGGCGGGGGAGCGTGGGGGCAGTGTGGGCTGGCAGGGGCCCAGGCTTTATCGAGCCCTGGGTTAAGGGCTTCAAGAAAGCAGATTGAAGCTTTCTAAATGCATTGTAAATGCTTTCTGAATTCTAAACAAGAATGAAACAAGGCCCAAATAGCTCTGATGAGAGTCTATTCAATACTTCCAGGTATGGGTGAGCATGTGACAAAATAAACATTGTACATACCTTCCACTTGAGCAATTTCAGAGTCAGTCAACAGATTTCCCTGAGATGTAGCTCTAAACAAGCGTGCACGTGTTATACTGGGCTTCTGTACTGGGCTATGTGAAGGTGGTTGAGGAACTGTTTGTACAATATCACCATCCGTGCCTGAAGATAGAGGAAGCTTTGGTTTCTGGGAAATCAAATAAATAAAATTTTAGTAAATCCTTTATCATGCATAGACAAAATGTACCATTTTACTGTATATAAACTCAGGTAAACAAGATTACCAGCTCACGTGAAAATTTCAATCCAGTAATCAAAAAGGTCTGTCTAATTAACTAGGCTTTTTGCAAGTATTTTTTTCTGTAATTGAAACATTCATTAAGATTTGACCTCAAAGGATAAATTCACCTTTTAAATAAAAATAATGAATGCACATTTTTTTGCAGGTAAAAACATGTGCATTTATTATTTTTGTCTACAGGAGCCTGGAAAGCAGTAGATCGCTGATGCCATGCAGGTCTGCAGACCTGTCAGAATATCTGCTTCCTGTACAGGATGTACGAGCAAGCAGATATTCAGACAGGAAGCTTCAATCAATTACCGCGGTGCTCCACAGTGCTGTGGTAGTTCATTGAAAACTACATGACCACAGCTGCTAAGCCTGTCGGGACTTGCAGTTCATTCAGTCAGGGAAGTTATGTAGAAGGTGTATAGAAGCAGGAGGATGCAAATATAAGCCAACCAATAGTGTTTCTAGGCATTCTATTTGTGCATGCAGAACTATATCCCCTCCATAACTAAACCTAGCAGTTTGAAGGGTAGGAATTCCGTACTAAAATACCTAAACCCCATGCAAAATTGGAGTAGGTTGAGTGGCAATGATAGCCAACCCAGGATTTCTTGAGACTCAAAGTCTTACTTCCAAGGAGATGCGTTTCCTGGAGTATACAAATATGAGGAAAGTGGGCCTTAAAAAAGTGAAGAACCAAGGATCGTTTAATAGCAGAAATAAAACCACTCGTATTCCACTATAATGAGACCTAATCAGTAAGATAAATATATTTAACCATGAGGAGCAACTAATATCCATTGGAGGAGAAAATCAGACCTGGATTGACTATAGACCAGCAAAGTATTGTAGTAGGTGTACCCAGCACATTGAACCATAACGACATATACTCACACCAGGCTGTACCACGAAAGAAAGAAAAATGAACCATATCAGTAAAAACCAGTCACCAATAAAACAAAAATTCCCCCCGCCCACCCCCTTGAAACTGAGGAAGGCCTCCATACCAAACTCAACTGGCTCTCAAGCCACAGACAGGGGTCCGTGTGCAAAACAGGCGGGCACTTCAATAGTAGAGTAAAAAAAAAACTGAAGGAGTCCCTATATTCATTTCGGAGCATGTGGAGCAGGTCACCCGGTAAACAAGGGGTACATTACTTGAATGGTTGCAGTTAAACATTAACTATAATTCACAGAACGTACAACAAAATGAAAGAGCCTTGGAGGTATAAAAATAGTCTTAAAACAGAGGTGATGTCACCAAAGAGAAAAACTAGTAGTTCAGCCCAGAGGAGATAGCGTACCTCAGGGTGACATAGCGATCCAATGAGAGCCACAAAACACAGGATAAAAGGGAGAAAAAAATTATAATCAGCTGTTTAACGTCCAAGCAATAGGTAGAAGAACAAATGTTCAAAGAATCACTACATCAAAGGCCTCACAAGGTTCCAAAGGCAAAAAGAAAAGATACAAAAAGGACATGAAGGTGTTAGGTTACTTGCGGACTGTCTCAAGCCAGGAGACAGCATCCTCTGGAGGTGAAGAAATGGACTCGATCGCCATCTTGAACTGGCAGCTTGGGAAACAGCATACTGTATGTGAGGCCTTTGGTGCGAAGCTTGGCTCGAACATGGTCAAAGGATTTCCGCTGGTGTTGTGTTTCCACAGAGTAGTCTGGAAACAGAGGGAGCTTGGCGTTTTCATACTTGAGGTCTCTTTGGTCGCGCCCCTCATGAAGCACCAGGTCCCGATCCTTGAAATGAAGAGGTTTTAAGAGAAAGATGGGAGGGGGCGCTCCTGGAGGGCCATGATTAGGAGGCATACTATTGGTTCTCTCCATAGAGAAATTGGGAGAAAATGTGGCCTGAAGGTATTAGTGATTTCAGAAGGGCTGCAGTGAAGGTTGCGGGATCAGACCCCTCCGTGCCCTCCAGGAGCCCAATGATGCATAAGTTCTTGTGGCGGTTTCGGTTTTCTGCATCCTCAGCCCTCGTCTCCAGATGCTTGACCTTAAATTTCAAGGTGTTGAGGTCAGCATTGTGATCCTGTTGCACATCTTCCACCAATGACACTCTGTACTTGACCTCAGTGATGTGTTCATGAAAACAATCAAGGTCTCTGCAGATGAGGACGATGTCCCCCTGTACACAGTCTATTTTAGAGGTTAGAGCAGTCTGGCACCCATTGATGGCTTGTAGCAAGGAGTCAAAGCGGGCTGAATCAGAGAAGGCAGGATCTGAGCACTCAGTCTGAGTCTCTATATCACAGCCGGTAGTGGTAGTAGGTCTATTCAAGGCCTTGACATGCATCGGAACGGACATGTGGCAAGGCAGGCCGGCACTTCTTCCCCTGGTCATCGCCCACAAGAACAGCAGCGAGTCAATTTGGCAAGAAATTAAGCAGCCTGCACCGATATATAATTCAGGATTGCAGCCGGATTGCAAATATTTTTAAGTATTATTTTATATCAAGCACTAATATTTCCAAAACTCTGGCAGTCTCAAAAATATGGATAACAGGTACTGTATATAGCTATACAATTAAAGTCTATGTAAACTCTAACAATTAACTTCTCTTATTTGTCTGCTAATATACCACTGAAAGCGATTTGTTTTGTTTACAGTGGGGAAAATAATTATTTGATCCCTGCAGATTTTGTAAGTTTGCCCACTGAAATGAAGGGTCATAGTATATTTTAAATTATAGAAACAGAATATCAATCAAATATCCAGAAAAAACACATGATGCAAATGTTATAAACCGAGTTGCCGTTCAGCGAGTAAAATAAGTATTTGATCCCCTACTAACCAACAATAATTATGGCTCCCACAGACTGGCAATGTGCTCATTTGGTACACAGATTAGTCCTGTCAATTTCAGAAGGTGCTCCTAACGATAACTTGTTATGTGTATAAAAGACACCTGTCCACAGAATCTCTTTCTTGGGCACCACCATGGGCAAGACCAAAGAGCCATCAAAGGATATCAGGGACAAGATTGTAGACCTGCACAAGGCTGGAATGGGCTACAAGACCATCAGCAAGAAGCTTGGTGAGAAGGAGACAACTGTTGGAGCGATTATTCGCAAATGGAATAAATACGCAATAACAATCGCCCTTGGTCCTTGCAAAATTTCACCTCATGGAGTAAGGATGATCATGAATAAAGTAAGGGATTAGCCCAGAACTACATGGGAGGAGCTTGTAAATGACCAAAAGGCAGTTAGGAACACAATAATCAAACGAACCATTGGTAATGCAATACACCGCCATGGACTGAAATCCTGCAGTGCCCACAAGGTCCCCCTCCTCAAGAAGGCACATGTACAGGCCCCTCTGAAGTTTGCCAATGAACATCTAAATGATTCAGAGAAGGATTAGGAGAAAGTGCTGTGGTCAGATGAGACCAAAATTCCAAAATTGAGCTCTTTGGCATCAACTCAACTAGCCATGTTTGGAGGAAGAAAAATGCTGACTATGACCCTACACCATTTCTACAGTCAAGCACAGAGGTCCAAACATTATGCTTTGGGGCTCTCTCTGTGTGGCACTTGTGCAGGCTCACTCCTTAGTCCCGCTGCCGCGTCCATTGACACAGACAGCTGGACTCGGCCCCACCCCACTCCCTCATCACTGGAGTTGACTCACAGGAGCAGGAGCCAATGGCTCCCGCTGCTATCGATCTGCCTGGGGAGGAGGGACAAAGTCTGGAAAACTGCAGCTCTCATGCACTGAGCTGGATCATAATGGGGCTCAGAAAAGTATAAGGGGTGGGGGAGGGGGAGTATGTGACACAGAAGGTTTTTTACCTGAGGTAAAAAACCTTGAGATTTAGCTTAAAATCTAAAAGGGAGCGTCGATTAATATGTAGCACTACTCCTTTAGGAGTCGCTGAGTTTTGGGTCCCCCTATGGTCCTACACAGCCAAGCAACACGCATTTTCTTAAGACCTTGCACACTGGAGATTCTAAACAGTCCTTGAGTTTATTTTTTTGGTTTTATTAAGGGGTATTGAACTTGGATAGGGTTGAGGGGTCTATGGGATGCCCAAAAAACCATGAACATGAGGAAAAACTACTTAGCAACTACGGACAAGTCCAAAGACAAAAAGGTTTCTTCTTGGATGGTACTCCAGCCCTCCTGGAGTACCACCTCAGACCCCAGATGAATTATCCTCTTCACCCAGCTGCTTGAGGGAATCCCTGAGCAAGAGGACTTTAGCAGAGCAGTTCCAGATGAGGAGCTAGTTGGGTTGGCCACCTGACTACCCTCTCCCCTTATCTGGCCCAGGGGGTGTGGGATTACTCCCTCAGTCCTCTACTGCAAGCTTGTGGGTTGGTGGCTGCCTTCAGGCCTTACACTGTGCTGGCTCCTTCCCTGCTTCCCAGGGTGTCCTCTCTCAGGGGAAGGTTGAGGCTCAGAGATCCTCCCTTTCAGCTCCTGCCTGCAGGTGGGCTCATCTCTGGGGCTCCCTCCCAGGCTTCACGCTCCAGCCTTAACTTCATCTTCCACCCAACACTACTACCCTGCTGGTCAGGCTCTCCCATATTTAAGGGGTGTCGTGGCCCCATGCCAAGCCTCCTGCTTGGGGATTGGCCAAGATCCCCTAAGTATGCAGATCAGCCCCTCTTCACCCTACCCACTGCCTTCTCAAACTTCTCAAGTTTCTAGAGCAGGGGGAGGTATCAGGGAACTGATCTGCAGAGCCCTCAGCCTTGACCTAAAAATGACCTGGCTGCCTCTAACTAAAAACCTGTCTAGCTAACCCTAGCTAACTAGAGAGGCTCTACAAATACAAAAAGGTAATAACTGTGGGGGATGAGCTGATGGAGAAAATAAAGTACAGATATTAGGTGGGGACAAGAAAGGCTTGTCTAAAGAGATGGGTTTTTAGGGATCATCTAAATGTAGACAGAATAAGAGACAGTCGGACAGATTGGGGTAGGGAATTCTATAGGATGGGACAGACTCAAGAAAAGTCCTGGAGGCGAGCATGGGAGGAAGTGACAAGGGAGCTAGAGGTCTTGGAAGGAACAAAGAGAATGATTTGGTCCGTATATGGATTTAAATAAAAAATATTAAAGTGACTTTAGGATCAGAAAAAAATACTTTTCTCTAAAAAGACAAAACAGACACCAACATAGGTAGAGGAAAATAGAATTTGTGCGATGAGGACATTTAAACTTCTTAGAACTGGTGGATAGTACATGTACTTTCATTTCCACTATGGACAAATCCTACAACATACTTTTTACTGAAAGCACAGATATTCACTGTGGATATCAAGGGTGAAGATTCTCAAATATACGGTAATTGACTAGTCACCCAGATTCTATAAATTTCTTGTAACTGTAAACAGAAACAATTAAGTACTGACATGATACTTTTTTTATTTGCACTAACACTCACAGAGGGAGCCATAAAAATGTTGGATAATGCTTGAGGAATCCCGTGTCCAAATTCAGGCCCTTATCTCTTGTGTCAAATAGAATTATCATTCTTAGTTCAAAAGTTTTTCTTTCCTGAATGGAAATTTCCTTTAAGAACTAAAACATTGAGGTCTTCCATAATGTGGTCTAGTTGTGCGAAATGGTGTCCCACAGGTGTGCAAAAGTCATCTTCTTTATGTTCCTTGATGGTATGTCTGTGCAAATTCATCCTTGTTTGCAACTTCTGTCCTGTTTCGCCAACACAAGATCCTTTGCTACACTTTCTGCACTGGATAAGGTACACAACATTACTGGAGATGCAGCTGTATGATCCGGAGACATTGAAGATCCCTTTTGAGTGTCTGACACTTTCTGATGGATTGATTTGGTTGCACAGTTTGCAGTGTTTTTTATTGCAGGGTTTGCGTCCATTATTTGTGACCTCATAATCAGAAGGAAGTTTCCTACTGATTAGTTTATTTCTGAGGTTGGGCGGTTGTCTGAAAGCTACTATTGGGGGTTGCTGGAATATTTCTTTAGTTCCATACTCTGTTATGATGGGTTGTAAATCTTTGATTATTTTTCTTATTCCTTCTAATGCTGGGTTGTATGTGGTTACTAGAGGTACACGGTTGTTTGTTTTTTTCTCTTTGTACTGAATTAGATTTTCTCTTCGGGTTCTCAAGGCTGTGTTTATGCTGGTGTTGATAGTTTTGTCCTTGTAACCTTTCTTATGGAAGGATTATGGAAGGACATATTCGGTGGTATCTAATGGCCTGACTGTGTATGATGGCATGCTTCGTGTGTTGGGGGTGAAGGTAGAACAGTGGAGGTAGTTGCATATGTCAGTGGGTTTCCTGTAAATTGAGGTGTGAAGCGTATCATCCCTGATGTATACTGTGGTGTCTAGGAAGTTGACGTGTGTGCTTGAGTATTCCATTTTTAGTTTGATTGATGGATGAAAAGTGTTGATCAATGAGTAAAATTGTTTAAGGTTTTCTTCGCCTTCTGTCCATATGATAAAAATATCATCAATATAGCAATAGTATCTGTATGGTTTTTGTTCCATGCTGTTCAGGAATTTTTCCTCCAGGTCAGCCATAAATAAATTGGCATATTGGGGTGCCATTTTACTTCCCATCGCAGTACCCATACATTGAAGATAGAGGTCTTTATTGAAGGCAAAGTAGTTGTATGTAAGTATGAATTCAATGAGCTGTGTAACATCCTCAGCAGTGTATTTGTGGTTTGGTGAGGATGATAAGGATCTGTGACATGCAGCTAATCCATCCTTGTGAGGGATATTACTATACAGGGATACTACATCCATAGTCACTAGAAGTGTATTAGATGGTAATTGCTGTATGTTGTTGATCTTGTTAAGAAAGTCAGTTGTGTCTTGCAGGAAACTAGCAGTGTTCTTGACTAACGGTTTTAAATTTTCTTCTACAAAGCCTGAGATTTGTTCGGTGAGTGTATTCATACCTATTATGATGGGTCTGCCTAGTTTTCCTGGCTTGTGGACTTTGGGTAGCATGTAGAAGTACCCAATTTCTGGATGATCCAGAATCGCATTTATAAGTTCTGAATGTAGGTGGACTGGAAGTGGTTTAATGAGGCCTTTTAATTGCTTTGTAAAGTCCTGGGTCGGATCAAAATCCAGTTTTTTTATAGTAGATGGCATTTTCCAGCTGCTTCTGGCCTTCTTGTATGTACAGTTGCAAGAAAAAGTATGTGAACCCCTTGGGATTACGTGGAGTTTGCATGAATTGGGCATAAAATGTGCTCTGAACATCATCTAAGTCACAACAATAGAAGAACACAGTCTGCTGAACATAATACTACACAAACATTAGATGTTGCCATGGTTTAATAGCACATAACATGTAAACATTCACAGTGCAGGGAGGAAAAAGTATGTGCACCTTTGGACTTAATAACTGGTTGACCCTCCTTTGGCAGCAATAACCTCAACCAAACGTTTCCTGTAGTTGCAGATCAGACCTGCACAACGATCTGGAGTAATTTTGGACCACTCCTCTTCACAAAACTGTTTCAGTGTAGCAATATTCTTGGTATGTCTGGTGTGAATCGCTCTCTTAAGGTCATGCCACAGCATTTCAATCGGGTTGAGGTCACGACTCTGACTGGGCCACTCCAGAAGGTGTATTCTGTGCTGTTGCAGCCATTGTTTTGTTGAATTACTTGTATGCTTTGGGTCATTGTCCTGTTGCATCACCCATCCTCTGCGGAGCTTCAGTTGGCGGACAGATGGTCGTACGTTTTCCTGCAAAATGTCTTGATAAACTCTGGAATTCATTTTCCCATCAATGACAACAATCCGTCCAGGCCCTGAGGCAGCAAAGCAGCCCCAAACCATGATGCTCCCTCCTCCATGTTTTACAGTGGGGATGAGGTTTTGATGTTGGTGTGCTGTGCCTTTTTTTCTCCACACATAGTGTTGTGTGTTCTTCCCAAACAACTCAATCTTGGTTTCATCTGTCCACAGTATATTTTGCCAGTAGTGCTGTGGAACATCCAGGTGCTCTTTTGCAAACTTCAAACGTGCTGCAATATTCTTTTTGGACAGCAATGGCTTCCTCCGTGGTGTCCTCCCATGTAGTCCATTCTTGTTTTGTTTTCCTTATTGTAGATGTGTCAACAAAAATGTTAGCATGTGCCAGAGATTTCTGTAGGTCTTTAGCTGACACTCTGGGATTCTTCTTTACCTCATGCAGCATTCTGCGCTGTGCTCTTGCAGTCATTTTTACAGGACGACCAAGCCTAGGGAGAGTAGCAACAGTGCTAAACTTTCTCCATTTGTAGACAGTCTGTCTTAACGTGAACACATGAACAGCAAGGCTTTTGGAGATACTTTTGTAACCCTTTCCAGCTTCATGCAAGTCAACAATTCTTGATCGTAGGTCTTCTGAGAGCTCTTTTCTGCGAGGCTCGGTTAACATCAGACAGTGCTTCTTGAAACCAGTAGACCCAAAACAGGTGTGTGTTTTTTAAGGGCAAGACAGCTGTCGGCAACACATCCAATATCATCACACTGATTGGAGTCAAGGTTGGCTCACTCCTGGCTCCAATTAGCTCTGGGAGAAGTCATTAAGCTAGGGCCTCACATACTTTTTCCTCCCTGCACTGTGAACGTTTACATATTATGTGCAATTAAACCATGGCAACATCTAATGTTTGTGTAGTATTATGTTCAGCAGACTGTGTTCTTCTATTGTTGTGACTTAGATGATGTTCAGAGCACATTTTATGCCCAATTCATGCAAAACTCCACGTAATCCCAAGGGGTTCACATACTTTTTCTTGCAACTGTATTTGTTTGTATGCATCACAACTGCTCCCCCTTTATCCGCTGGTTTGATGGTGATGGCCCGATTATTGCGCAAATCATGTATAGCCCTTCGCTCTAATGGTGAAAGATTGTACTGAATTTTCTTTTGCTGGGTGGATATCAGGGATGTAGCTCGCAGTCTGAAGCTATTAATATAGGTGTTCAGTTTGGGGTTGCGTCCTTGTGGGGGTGTGAAGCAGCTGTTCTTTTTCTTTGTGTAGCACTCCATTGTCCTAGGATTCCTTTCATTACTGTGGAAATATTCTTTGAGCCTTAGTCTCCTAAAGAAATCCTCCACATCTGACAATAATTGAATAAATAAATGATCCAATTTGGTGGTTGGACAGAATGTAAGGCCTTTGGAGACGATGGTTAATTCTGGTTCAGAAAGTTTATAATTTGGCAAGTTGATGATTCCAAGTTCCTCTGTTATATCCACATTTTCAGTCAGGTCAGCACTTACACAAAAGATACCTTGGGATTCCAGATTGGATTCCAGGTCACTGATAGTAGGAGGTATAGATGTTGGGTTGCTTTTATGTTTAGGTTGTATCCAAAAGGTCTGCTCTTGGTGTAGCTTCTGAAGTTTTTTTTGCTTCCCGTTCATTGCAGGTTTTTGTTTTTGTCTTTGTAGAGTTTCCAATTCATTCTTGATTTGGTTAATGTTGGTAGGGTCCAATGATTTTAGGGTTTCAAACAATGACTACTTTTGTATCCTGAAAGTTACCCTTTTTTCAATCACCTCCATCACCTTTTTCAATCACCTCAAACGTTGTAACTGTAAAGGAATCCCCAGAGTCACTGTTGAATTATAGACTCTGTGACCAAGCCCCGGTGGGCGGGGCGTCACCAGAACTTACCATTGGACTCCTGGGGTCGGTTGAGCAGTGTCCATCCCCTCACTTGTATTGGCTGACACCGGAATAGCTCTGATTCATGCTCCCTTCTTCTCACTTGCCAGTGGGGTGATCTTTTTCCTTCCATCCACAGCTTGGAGTGGAGCCATAAGGTATACTTTTCACTATGCCAGAGGTGTACGTTACACCTAAATACATGGGACATCCAATGTTTGCAACCAAAATCTTTATACAGCGCAACTAATATCGACAGCCACAAAAGCCACCATAGTGGGTATCCATAAGTCCCTATCACTAAATTAGAGGGGGGGGGGGGGGGGGGAGACCGCATCCCAGTCCCAAAACCAGGCTGTCAGCTCAAAAGAATTTCCATTGGTAGGAGGTGGAGAAGAGGATATAGAGTAACCTAACTGGTTTTGCTGTTTACCTACCCCCCCCACCAACCCACACACTTCGTCAGAGTTACTCCCCAAATTATCGTGTGCTGTCCCTTATGGAGGGCCAGGGCCAATGTGGTGTCCCACATTAAGCTCCAAGACACGGTCCAACTAATTGTGACTATACATGCAATCACATGACAGGAAGGGTGCGTCCAGGAGGTGGAAGCAGTTCCCTATTTCCCCACAAGAGGGAGCCACACTGGCAAAAATACAAAGTATTAAAAGCAAAACAAAACTATAATCTATAAAGGTTCCCATGAAAACATGCCCATTACTTTACAGTATCCACAAGGATTCAAGGAGGGAAGAACAGGGGAGGCTCGGAGATGCAAGCAACATCAAAGTGTACGTGTTTAAAATTAAAAACGACCAGAGAAGCTGGATACTTCAAATATTTAACCAATTAAACAGTCTGGGGTTATGTGCTGTCACTGTAAGTCCAGTGTACAAGGTGTAAACAATAATAATGTCCATAGTGTGCTGTAAACTTCTGACTGCTGTAAGACCACCTGGAGTGGTGAGAAAGCATATACCAAAATCCAAACCACTAATCCAAAATTCTGTATTCCAAACCGCTTTTGGATTATAGTATACTTCATCCATTACCACTTACCTCAATATTGAATATAATTTACTTGATGCCTGTAGGAAATAGGGAGCTGTCCCTGCCGGCTGGGCGCGTCCTTGCGACGTGTGACGGCATGAGCCGTGATGTCACCAACTGATGGCGCCATGTCTTTTGTGCAGCTGAATAAAGCAAGGTGCACACATGGGCAGAGAGTTTGAGCATCTGTATGGCTTTATAGACTGTGCAGATGCCATATAATTTTTAGACTACCTCTGATGAAGCCAACTGTAAGCAGCAAAATCAGTTAGGGCATTCTACACCCCCTTCTCCACCTCCTACCAAGGAAGATCCTTTTGGATGAAAAATTATCCAACATGTGTGTGGGTTTGGACCCCATTGGCAACACTTCATTGGCAGTATGATGGTCATGATTATGCAGATAGGAATGTGAAATATTATCAAGATATTAGATGCCCTTTATACAGGTTGTGACTGAGGTCATTGAATGTCCCATATATAGGTATAACATTTTTCCATCTCCATTGCATTACAAGATACAGCGAGTAAAATAAGTATTGAATACATCACCATTTTCCTAGGTAAATATAGTTCTAAACACGTCGGCAATATCCACATGTCGGCAATATCCCATACAATCCATACATACAAAGAAACCAAAACAAGTAAGTTCAAAAATTAACCACTTGCCCTCCTGAGGATTTACCCCCCTTCCTGACCAGGCCATTTTTTGCGTTACAGCACTGTGTTACTTTAACTGACAATTGCGTGGTCATGCAACGATGCACCCAAATTAAATTTACATCCTTTTTTTCCCACGAATTGAGCTTTCTTTTGATGGCATTTGATCGCCTGTGCATTTTTTATTTTTTATGCTATAAGCAAAAAAAGACTGACAATTTTGAGAAAAAACTATATTTTGGACTTTTTGCTATTAAACATGTTCAGTAAAAAAATTTAAAAAATCAAATTTCGTCATAAATTTAGGCCAAAATGTATTCTACAACATATCTTTGCTAAAAGAAAATCCCAATACCTGTAAATTAATTGGTTTACGTGAAAGTTATAGCATTTACAAATGCAGTATAGATACTGGGATTTGTTTTTTTTTTCTACTAGTAATGGCGGCGATCAGCAACTTTCAGGGGGACTGCGGCAGACACTCTGACACTGGGGGGGGGAACGCGGAAGCGGTTAAGTTATGTATAATAAAATGGATTGGCACAGGAAAAAAAGTACTGAACACATGAAGAAAGGTATGTGCAAAAAGGCATGGAAAGCCAAGACACCAGCTGAAATCTATCAGTAATTCTAAAGCAATCCTACCCCTTGTCAGTGCAAACTAATATCAGCTGGTTCAGTCTGAACTGATGGCCTATAAAAAGGTGTCTGATTACAAAGGTGTCACACAAGAAACTCATGATGGTTAAAAGCAAAACACTCTCCCCCAGACCTTTGCAACCTTATTGTTGCAAAACATACTGATGACATTGGTTACAGAAGGATTTCTAAACTTCTGAATGTTCCGGTGATAGCCATAATCCTGAAGTGGAAAGAACATCATTTCACCATAAAACAGCCATGACTAGGTTTTCCTCACAAGATGTATGACAGAGGAGTGGAAAGAATTAGAAGAGTTGTCCAAGACCCAAGGACCGCTTGTTGAGAGCTTCAGAAAGACCTGGAACTAGCAAGTACAATGGTTTAAAAAAAAACATTAAGTAATGCACTCAACCGCCATGACCTTGTATGCATGCCCACCATGCAATACTCCATTGCTGAAGAAAAAGCATGTTGAAGTTCATAAAAGTTTGCTGCACAACATTTAGACAAGCCTGTAAAATATTGGGAGAATATAGTCTGGTCAGATGAGACCAAAATTAAACTGGGGGCCCGATCAAAAGAGAATACATTTAGAAAGCGTATGACGTAAGGTGCCTTGTTCCAAACAGATACAGTGAGGAACAGAAGTATATGAACACCCAGCGATTTTGCAAGTTCTCCCACTTAGAAATCATGGAGGGGTCTGAAATTCACATTGTAGGTGCATTCCCACTCTGAGAGACAGAATTTAAAAAAAAATTCAGGAAATCACATTGTATGATTTTTAAAGAATTTATTTGTCTTGCACTGCTGAACATAAGTATTTGAACACCTGAGAAAATCAGTCTTAATATTTGGTACAGAAGCCTTTGTTTGCAATTACAGAGGTCAAACATTTCCTGTAGTTCTTGACCAGGTTTGCACACACTGCAATAGGGATTTTGGCCCACTCCTCCACACAGATCTCCTCTAGATCTGTCAGGTTTTGGGGCTGTCGCTGAGCAACATGGAGTTTCAGCTCCCTCCAAAGATGTTCTATTGGATTTAGGTCTGGAGACTGGCTAGGCCACTCCAGAACCTTGATATGCTTCTTACGGAGCCACTCCTTGGTTATCCTGGCTGTGTGCTTCGGGTCGTTGTCATGTTGGAAGACCCAGCCACGACCCATCTTCAATGTTCTGACTGAGGGAAGGAGGTTGTTGCTAAAAATCTCAAAATAAATGGCCCCATTCATCATCTCCTTAATACAGTGCAGTCGTCCTGTCCCCTTCGCAGAAAAGCACCCCCAAAGCATGATGTTACCACCCCCATGCTTCACAGTAGGGATGGTGTTCTTGGGATGCAACTCATCCTTTTTCCTCCAAACACGACGAGTGAAGTTTAGACCAAAAAGTTCTACTTTGGTCTCATCTGACCACATGGCTTTCTCCCATGCCTTCTCTGGATCATCCAGATGGTCATTGGCAAACTTCAGACGGGCCTGGACATGTGATGACTTGAGCAAGGGAACCTTCCGTGCAATGCATGATTTGAAACCATGACGGCGCAGTGTTCTACCGACAGTGACCTTTGAAACTGTGGTCCTAGCTCTCTTCATGTCATTGACCAGCTCCTCCCTTGTAGTTCTGGGCTGATTCCTCACCTTTCTTATCATCAGTGATACCCCACGAGGTGAGATCTTGCATGGAGCCCCAGTCTGAGGGAGACTGACAGTCGTCTTTAGCCTCTTCCATTTTCTAACAATTGCTCCAACAGTTGATCTATTTTCACCAAGCTGCTTGGCAATTGCCCCGTAGCCCTTTCCAGCCTTGTGGAGGTCCACAATTTTGTCTCTGGTGTCTTTTGACAGCTCTTTGGTCTTGCCCGTGATAGTAGTTGGCGTCTGACTGACTGTGGGGTGGACAGGTGTCTTTAAAGAGCTCAGACAGGTGCTACTAAGTTAGATTGAGTGGAGTAGAGGTGGACTTTTTAAAGGCACAGTAACAGGTCTTTGAGAGACAGAATTATTGCTATTTCTTAGGTGTTCAAATACTTATGTTCAGCAGTGCAAGACAAATAAATTCTTTAAAAATCAAACAATGTGATTTCCTGAATTTTTTTTTAAAGTCTGTCTCTCAGAGTGGGAATGCACCTACAATGTGAATTTCAGATCCCTCCATGATTTCTAAGTGGGAGTACTTGCATAATCGCAGGGTGTTCAAATACTTCTGTTCCTCACTGTATTTCTTCAAAAGAAGTCAGGTCACGACTGAAGGTGGAGGAGGGAGGTAAAGAGCATAGATAGTGCTGCAGTTACATTGCTTTCCGGAAGTCCAACCTAAAAGCTACCCTAGGATCAGTAAGGCATGAAATGGAAGGCCAATCTCTTGCAAATAAAAAGTGGAAAGCCTGAAAGCCCGCATAAAGCCAGCCTATGAAAAATACCATCTCGTACACCCGATGCAAAGTTCCCAAAATTGGTAACAATTGGGAATGCCAGGAGGACAAGTTCATGGTACAAAATAATTAGAGGCAGATTCAAGCACTGGTGCCCACCAAGGGGTGCGTCCTGAAAGATGACACCACCTCCCCAAAGCACCACGGCATGCGACAGAGCAATAAGTCACCCTGGGCCTGTTCAAGTTGGGGCCAAGGTTTATTCTCTCCATGGAGGCACCAATCTATAAAACGGCCCTGATGCACTGCTTGGTGATATTTAGGAAGGTCAGGAACTGCTAATCCACCGGCATGTTTGGGGAATGTCAAGAGGTGGTGTCAAAGACGGGGTGTCAGGGCTCCGGGTATGACCAGAGGTATGTGAACTGACGCAGGGAAACGCAGGCTTCAGATATGGTATAAACAATATAATTTATTAATACTAACAATACAAAATGCAGTGCAATACTAAAACATAAACACAGTGCAAATGAACCAAACCACCCACAGATAATACATACAATGCAAGCGTAGTCAGGCAGGCCGGGTCAATAACAATCGGGCAGGTAGGAACAGGAGGAACAGGCAGAGAATGGTCGCGGTCACAAGCCAGGGATCAAACAGGAGAAGTCAGCAGAGGTCAGGATCAAGCAGGGTCGGCAACAAGTCAGTCAGGCAGGAACAGGAATGCAGGTAACAAGATACAGGGGCCCATGGAAAAACACACACCAAGGCACAGACTGCAGGTCTGGCCATCCCTTAAATACACCTCCGTAATCAGCTTCAGGTGTTTGGCTGACTGCAGGGTTGAGTCTCTGATTGCTGAGAGCACCCACTGGCCAGCCCTGGTACTGCAGCCCACAAGGCAGGTGAGTCCCACCATTATTGGCAAGTCCATTCCTGACACGGGGCTTCCTTCCAGCTCAAATGAATTTAGTGAGAAGGGAATTAACTCTTTTAAGACAACTTGATGGTAGGGAGATGGGTAAAGCTTGAAACAAGTATAGAATTTTTGGCAGGATGGATATTTGATTATGTTGCATCTCCCAAATCAGGAGTGAAGTCCATGTTGCCACTTATCTAGTAGAGTACAAACCGTATTAAGAAGTGGAGGGAAGTTAAGATCGAAGGTATGAGGGAGGCTAGCCAGGATGAAGGTGCCTAGATATTTTAAAACAGTGCGTGTCTATTTGAAGGAACGTTGGAGCTGACGGAGTAAGGAAGGTGAGATCGCCACATCCATCGCTTCAGTTTTAGTGAAGTTTATCTTTAAGTTAGGCAGGGCTCCGTATCGATCAAATTCTTGAAAGAGATTAGGAAGGGAGCTCACTGGCTTAGTTACAGAAAAGAGCATATCATCAGCATAAGCTTGTATTGGTGATCTGTCAGGGCAGGGCTGTGGAACGGACAGGTAGGCCTAGTGGCAGGGTAACGCACTGGCTGACGACAACCACCACCAACAGACTGAAGTCCCTCAGGGCGCGGAGTCTAAGTCCCAGGCTGCCCTTCACCAGGGCCCCTGATGGTGGGGATGGACTTGACGCAACCAGGGACCAGGTCGCGGCCCCCGAGACACCCCAGCTGCGGTAATGGCCGCCGCCAATGGCGTGTAGCTGGTGAGAATGACAATAGCGTAGTCAGACAAGCCGGGTCAATAACAACGGGACAAAACAGTACAGAACAGTAGACAGAGAATCACAGGTCACGGGCCAGGTTCAGCAACGGAAGGTCAGATCAAAGGAAACACAGAGAATGGTCTTAGTCACAAGCCGAGTCAGAATACCAGAAGAGTCACGAGCGTATACACAGAGCTGTAGCAAGACAAAGACACAAGACACAAGTGCAAAGAGCGTGCGCAGACCCCAGGCCCACATGCACCCAGCCACACCCCCCCCGGGGAACGGACCCCAGAGACCCGAAGGCACAAAAGACTCCCACCACGCTCAGCAGAAACCCAAGATGGACGCCAGCACACGGAGCAACACAACCCCCGGGAAAAGGCAGGACCCCGGCATGATATTTGATACAAAGATCTGTAATGTTCAGATTTAAGTGGACTCTACACAGAAAGGGTTCAAGTGTAAAGGCGAAAAGAAGAGGAGATTGGAGACACCCGTCTAGTGCCATTGGTAATCAGGAAGGGGTCAGAAAGAACACCGTTCACCTTGAGTTGAGCTGATGGCCTCAATTATATATAATAATAATTATATGCTAGCAATCCAATTGGTCATTGTGTCCCCCAATCCAATGTGTTGAAGGACTGCAAAGATGAATTGCCAGTTCACCCGTCACAGCGTGAGGAAAGTACTGCCGATAACCGGCAATTGTCATAGAACAGATCGGCACTGATGATCAGTGCCCAGCAGTGCCTCCCATCAGTACCCAGCATCAGTGCTGCCCAGCAGTTGCACCCAGCAGTGATGCCCAACAGTAGACAGAGAATCACAGGTCACGGGCCAGGTTCAGCAACGGAAGGTCAGATCAAAGGGAAACACAGAGAATGGTCTTAGTCACAAGCCGAGTCAGAATACCAGAAGAGTCACGAGCGTATACACAGAGCTGTAGCAAGACAAAGACACAAGTGCAAAGAGCGTGCGCAGACCCCAGGCCCACATGCACCCAGCCACACCCCCCCGGGGGATGGACCCCAGAGACCCGAAGGCACAAAAGACTCCCACCACGCTCAGCAGAAACCCAAGATGGACGCCAGCACACGAAGCAGCACAACCCCCGGGAAAAGACAGGACCCCGACAGTACCTCCTCCTCAAGGGCCCCTCCCCCTCCGCGGCTCAACAAAAGGTTTCTGAGGAAAGCGGGTATGAAACGCGCGGAGGAGGGCAGGAGCATGGACATACGCGGAAGGAACCCAGGAACGCTCCTCGGGACCATAACCGCGCCAATGAACCAGGAACTGTAATCGGCCGCGCACCAATCGAGAGTCCAGGATCCGGCTCACCTCATACTCCTCATGACCGTCAACCCGAATGGGACGGGGCCGAGGCAGAGAGGTAGTGAAGCGATTGCAGATCAGAGGTTTCAACAGTGATACATGAAAGATATTGGAGATCCGCATCCCAGGTGGAAGGGCAAGGGCATAGGCCACCGGATTCACCTTGCGGAGAATGTGAAAAGGACCGACAAAACGGGGAGCTAGTTTGGGTGTGGGCACCCGAAGATTGAGGTTACGAGTAGACAACCACACCCGATCGCCGACCTGGTATGAAGGAGCGGGCAACCGTCTGCGATCAGCCTGGAACTTCTGACGCTGAGCCGAGTCCCTCAAAGCCCTCTGGATCTGCCCCCATGAAGAACGCAGGACAGCAAGATGGTTCTCCACAGCCGGAATGTCCTGTGGTGAGAACCTCTCAGGTAATACCGCGGGTTGGTACCCATATTTGGCCATGAAGGGGGACATCCCGGAGGAGGAGTTGACCGCTGAGTTCCTGGCAAACTCTGCCCAAGGCAGGAGATCGGCCCAATCGTCCTGATGGTCCGAGATATAACACCGAAGGAATTGTTCTAAGGCCTGATTGGAACGCTCCGCAGCCCCATTGGACTGCGGGTGGTAGGCTGAAGAAAAGGAGAGACTAATGCCCAACTGGGAGCAGAAGGCGCGCCAGAATCTGGACACGAACTGACTCCCGCGGTCCGAGACAATCACCTTGGGCAACCCATGCAGGCGAAAAATCTCCCTGGAAAAGACCGTGGCCAGTTCTTGCGCTGTTGGTAATTTCCTGAGTGGAATACAATGGCACATTTTGGAAAAACGATCGACGACCATGAGGATGACCGTATGGCCCCGAGACACAGGGAGGTCTACAATAAAGTCCATGCCCAGGTGTGACCAAGGACGCTCCCCATTGGGAATGGGTTGCAGAAGACCCATTGGAAGATGCCGTGGAGATTTATTCCGGGCACAGATCGAACATGCCGCTACATAAGAGGCGATGTCGGCACGGAGAGTTGGCCACCAGAACAACCGAGAGATGACCCAAGACAACTGGTTCTTCCCCGGATGCCCGGCAGTTTTGGAGTTATGGTAGGTACGCAGCAGACGGGTGCGCAACCCCTCAGGTACAAAACATCTACCCTCCGGTCTCTCGGGAGGAGCGTCAGTTTGAGCCGCCAAAATCTGCTCCCCAAGGGGAGAAGTCAGACTGGTACGAATGGCAGCCAGGATATGATCTGGAGGTATGACCTAGGTTGGCTCAGAGTCCTCCCTGGACAACTCAGAGTATTGCCGCGATAATGCATCAGCCCTGACATTCTTGGAACCAGGCAAATAGGAGACCACATAGTTGAACCGCGACAAGAACAAGGCCCATCTGGCCTGACGGGGTGTCAATCTTTTGGCCTCCGAAAGATAAGTCAGGTTCTTATGATCGGTAAGAATGAGGACCGGAACTGCGGAGCCCTCGAGCAGGTGCCTCCATTCCTTGAGAGCCAGAATGATTGCCAACAACTCCCTATCTCCAATCTGGTAGTTGCACTCTGCAGAGGAAAGCTTCCTGGAGTAGAACCCACAGGGAAGTAGGGGTCCATCGGGCGACCGACGTTGAGACAGGAGAGCGCCTACTCCCGTCTCGGATGCATCAACCTCAAGGACGAAGGGCAATCCAGGATTGGGATGAGACAGTATCGGAGCCGAAGCGAAGGCAGATTTCAGAGCCTCAAAAGCTACGATGGCCTCGGATGGCCACTCGTGAGGATTGCTGCCCTTCTTGGTTAGGTCTGAGAGAGGTTTTGCCAGCGTGGAGAAGTTCCTGATGAACTTCCGATAGTAGTTGGCAAAACCCAAAAAGCGCTGAATGGGCCGAAGACCATTGGGACGAGGCCACTGCAGAACTGCCGAAACCTTCTGAGGGTCCATGGAGAATCCCTCCGCAGAAATGATGTAGCCTAAAAAGGCAACTTGGGATCGATGGAATTCGCACTTCTCAAGTTTACAAAAAAGTTCGTTCTCACGTAATCGTTGCAGCACCTGCTTGACATCCTGGATATGGGACTCCATGGAGGCAGAGTAAACCAGGATGTCATCCAAGTAAACTACCATGCACTGCTGCAACAAGTCACGAAGGACATCATTTATGAATTCCTGAAAAACTGCGGGCGCGTTACACAACCCGAAGGGCATCACCAGGTATTCGTAGTGCCCGGTTCTGGTGTTAAACGCGGTCTTCCACTCATCCCCCTGTTTGATCCGTACGAGGTTGTACGCCGCCCTAAGGTCAAGTTTGGTAAAGACTGTTGCTCCCTTAAGGCGGTCGAACAACTCAGTAATCAAGGGAATCGGGTATGCATTCTTAGTGGTGATTCGATTGAGACCCCTATAATCGATGCAAGGCCTCAATTCACCACCCTTCTTCTTTACAAAGAAAAAGCCCGCTCCTGCTGGGGAAGTAGACTTACGAATGTGCCCCCGGGAAAGCGCATCCGCAACGTACTCCTCCATGGCCTTATTCTCCGCAACCGAGAGAGGATACACCCTGCCACGCGGAGGAGTGGCACCGGGTTGCAAGGATATGGCGCAGTCGTAAGGACGATGAGCAGGTAAGGCACCAGCGCGTACCTCATCAAACACGTCCTGGTACTCCCCATAATCAGTGGGCAACGCAGAGTCCGAGGAGGCACACAACACCTTAACCGGCCCACGGATGCACCCGGCCCCACACTGTGGAGACCACGAGAGAATCTCGGCAGTTTGCCAATTGAAGGTTGGATTGTGCATCTGGAGCCAGGGATACCCCAAAACCACCGAATAGTGCGGAGAAGAAATCACCTGGAAACAGGCCAACTCCCTGTGAACAGCCCCAATAGCTACTTCAACTGGCATAGTCTCGTGGGTAACCTGCGGTGGTTGCAGGGGCCTGCCATCTATCGCCTCGAGAAACAATGGGGTAACTCGAGCCTGCAGGGGAATGGAGTGCTGGGCAGCAAACGAGCTGTCCATAAACAACCCGCCGGCCCCAGAATCTACCAACGCCTGGGCCGTCACCGAGCCCTCCACCCAAGAGAGGACAACGGTGATCAGTGGCTTATCTCTGCAGAACGCCGGGGACGAGGAGACTCCACCCAAGATCTGTCCCCGACAGGATCTCAGGTGCGAGCGTTTCCCGGACGGACCGGACAGGACTGCCGAAAGTGCCCACCAAGACCACAGTACAGGCAGCGACCCTCCCGACGCCGAGCAGCCCGCTCTCCCTCGGAAAGGCGAGCAAACTCCAGCTGCATGGGCTCACCACCAGACAATCTATCCCCAGGAGGCGTGGGAGGAGAGGGAGGAATGGGTGGGATAAAAAACGCAGGTGCCAGTCGATTGGAAGGCCTCCGCAGGCGTTCCTTGAGTGAAGGCCTCTCCCTGAGCCTGGTATCAATCAGGATCTGGAAGGAAATTAGTGCTTCCAGCTCCACAGGCAATTCCTTGGCTGCGATCTCGTCCTTCAATGCATCAGAAAGACCCTGAGAAAACGCAGCCACCAGAGCCTCATTGTTCCAACCCACCTTTGCTGCCAGGGTACGAAACTCTATGGCGTACTCGGCCACGGTCCGTGAACCCTGATGCATAGACATGAGCAGCTTGGCAGCCGAGGCGGAGCGAGCCGGTACATCGAATACCCTACGGAAGGCATCGACAAAACCGGAAAACTCGTGAATCACTGGGTCATTCCTCTCCCATAAGGGATTCGCCCAGGCCAAGGCCTTGTCTGAGAGTAGTGAGATGAGGAAACCCACCTTTGACCTCTCAGTCGGAAAAGCGTAGGGGATTAATTCAAAGTAAATCCCCACCTGGTTAAGGAACCCACGACACTGACTCGGCTCACCCCCAAAGCGCTGTGGAAGAGGGGCTGAACCGGTCATACCTCTGGACACCGCGGGTGCCGCATCAGCCGCGGCAGTAGGCACAGCAAGCGGAACAGCAGCGGGAGCGACCACCGGAGTGACAACCGGCCTAATAACACCAGGAGTAAGGTGCGTGCCAGCAGAGTTTGCAACGCCTGAGCGAACTGATCCAACAAGAGATCCTGTTGATCCAGTCTGGCGACCAACATTGGAAGTGAAGGCGTACCTGCACCGTCAGGATTCATGGCACTTGTGTAATGTCAGGGCAGGGCTGTGGAACGGACAGGTAGGCCTAGTGGCAGGGTAACGCACTGGCTGACGACAACCACCACCAACAGACTGAAGTCCCTCAGGGCGCGGAGTCTAAGTCCCAGGCTGCCCTTCACCAGGGCCCCTGATGGTGGGGATGGACTTGACGCAACCAGGGACCAGGTCGCGGCCCCCGAGACACCCCAGCTGCGGTAATGGCCGCCGCCAATGGCGTGTAGCTGGTGAGAATGACAATAGCGTAGTCAGACAAGCCGGGTCAATAACAACGGGACAAAACAGTACAGAACAGTAGACAGAGAATCACAGGTCACGGGCCAGGTTCAGCAACGGAAGGTCAGATCAAAGGAAACACAGAGAATGGTCTTAGTCACAAGCCGAGTCAGAATACCAGAAGAGTCACGAGCGTATACACAGAGCTGTAGCAAGACAAAGACACAAGACACAAGTGCAAAGAGCGTGCGCAGACCCCAGGCCCACATGCACCCAGCCACACCCCCCCAGGGAACGGACCCCAGAGACCCGAAGGCACAAAAGACTCCCACCACGCTCAGCAGAAACCCAAGATGGACGCCAGCACACGGAGCAACACAACCCCCGGGAAAAGGCAGGACCCCGGCATGATATTTGATACAAAGATCTGTAATGTTCAGATTTAAGTGGACTCTACACAGAAAGGGTTCAAGTGTAAAGGCGAAAAGAAGAGGAGATTGGAGACACCCGTCTAGTGCCATTGGTAATCAGGAAGGGGTCAGAAAGAACACCGTTCACCTTGAGTTGAGCTGATGGCCTCAATTATATATAATAATAATTATATGCTAGCAATCCAATTGGTCATTGTGTCCCCCAATCCAATGTGTTGAAGGACTGCAAAGATGAATTGCCAGTTCACCCGTCACAGCGTGAGGAAAGTACTGCCGATAACCGGCAATTGTCATAGAACAGATCGGCACTGATGATCAGTGCCCAGCAGTGCCTCCCATCAGTACCCAGCATCAGTGCTGCCCAGCAGTTGCACCCAGCAGTGATGCCCAACAGTGCCCAGCAGCGCTGCCAGACAGTGCCCAGCAGTGCCACCAGTCAGTGCTGCCAGTCAGTGCCCATCATTGCTGCATATCAGTGCAGCATCATCAGTGCAGCCTGTCCGTGCCACCTCATCAGTTCCCATCAGTGCCCAACAGTGCTGCCTTAATTACACACATCAGTGAAGGAGAAAAATTACCTGTTTGCAAAATTTTATAATAGAAACAAAGAAAAAAACCTTTTTTTTTTGCTCTTTTTTGTTTATAGTACAACAAATAAAACACCCAGCTGGCGATGGAGTTCGGCGTGCTATCCTACTCGCCCATGCAGCCAGGAACCATCGTATACCCGCGTGTTATGTGTCTCTCAACATCAAAAAAGCTTTTGACGCGGTCTCCTGGCCTTAATTACAATTTACTCTGCGTAAATGGGGCTTTGGGTCACACTTTCTCACCTGGGTTACCTCACTTTACACCTTGCCTAAAGTTTACTTGAAATATGCAGGACACAAGTCTGACCCTTTCCCAATTCAACGCGGGACTCGTCAGAGCTGTCCCCTGTCCCCTCTCCTTTTTGCCCTAACTATTGAACCTCTCGCCCAATCTACATGTAATAATCCTGATATCCGGGGGCTTGAGCTGAAAACCCATCACCATAAATTAACACTCTTTGCAGATGATATCCTCCTCTTTATGACCATTCCCCTCACCTCTGCCCCCAGCCTTTTATCCACTCTGGACCGTTTTTCTATCATCTCTGGTTTACAAATCAACCCTCAAAAATCTCAGGCACTTAATATCTCGGTGCCTCCCTCTACCCTCACACAACTCTGGGATACCCTCCCGTTTGCCTGGGCCCCACATCACCTACCCTTCATGGGCATCAAACTTACCGCTGATCCAACAACTCTTTTTTCCTCCAATTACCCACCTATGTTGATGCATTTAACCAACCTCATGGTTTCCTGGTCCTCCCTGCCTTTGGCATGGATGGGGCGTATCACTGTCGTTAAAATGTCTATCCTACCCAAAATACTCTATCTTTTTCGAGTCCTCCCTATACCGATCCCCTCCTACTACCTTAGGATTCTCCAACTCTGAACTCAATCCTATGTCTGGGGCAAGGTTAGGCCACGAATCTTTAAGACCACTCTTTTCTCCTCTAAGACAGCGGGAGGTCTAGGCCTCTCCAATTTCACTAAATACTATCAAACAGCACACCTGGCTCAACTACCTAAATACCACGCGATACAAGAAATCCCCCTTTGGGTTGCTATAGAAGCCGTAGACTGTGATCCGTAGCGAATTTATTATGGCTTCATCCGCAAGACCGCCGTACGATCCAAAACCCAATCACCAAACATAGCTTATCTGGGATACCCTTAAGACACAGTTCACCTTGCGCTCTCCTCATAACGCCATGCTGTCCTTTCTCCACAACCCTGCATTCGCACCAGCCTGGGCTTCTCCCTCAATGTTCCACAACTGGTTATACAGAGGCCTTATGAGGGCGCACAAACTGACGACCCCAGACACCTTCAAGCTATTTCCTCATTTGAGTGAATCCTATGGCCTTCCGGGATCAGAGATATTTTGTTACTTACAAATTAAACATTTCCTAATATCGAACTTGCGGAGTGATCCCACTGTGCCGTTCATTACTAAATTTTGAGCGAACTTTCAAGAGTGACCAGCATGCAAAAGGATTGATTTCCACACTCTATTCACATCTCTGGTCTCCGCCTCCGCTCATTCCTTATGTCAACAGATGGGAGAGAGACCTGGGTCTGGTCCTAGACCCTCCAGAATGGGAAGATAACTGGTTGAATACTAAATTGGCTTCGCAAAATATAGTGGCCTTAGAAACTAATTACAAAGTACTCATGCGCTGGTATATGGTTCCCGCTCGGATAGCTAAATTTTTCCCAGCTTACCACCTAACCTACTTTCGAGGCTGCTCAGACCCTGGCACTTATCGCATTTGGTGGCATTGCCCCCTGGCCACCATTTTCTGGACAGAGGTTTTTGGTATCCTTTCTTCAATGCTCCCTTACTCTTTACCGCCAGATCCAGTCACGGTCCTCCTTAATAGGAAACATCAGGATATGTCCCGTTTGCATTTTAAACTCTTCCTGCAGGTTACAACCGTGGAAAAGCAAATTATTGCTAAAGAATGGAAAACCTCTCACCTCCACATCCTAGAGGTCAAACACAGGGTTACGAGAGCCATGGTTCATGCTAAGCTTGAAGCAGCCCTTCAAGGTAAAGTGAGTGCATATGAACAGCTTTGGAAACCTTGGGTGGATCATTGCTTGCCACCCGACTTTGATGATTCCTTACTTTTTCCGTGTTAGGATCAATTATGTTCTTGGGCCCCCACACCACCTAGGAACCTCACTTACCCTCGGGGCTGTCTCTCTACCCCCTACGACTCTCTTCTACCTACATTTGTGTTCAAAATAATAGCAGTGTGTTGAAAAAAGTGAATAAAGCTCAAAATCTTTCTAATAGCTTTTATTTCCATACACACAAATGCATTGGGAACACTACACATTCTATTCCAAATCAAAACATTGAGAAAAATATATCAAATTTGTGTTGTTCCTCTAAAAAAATTGAAGAAAAGTGAATATTAGACTGTTAAAAAAAATAGCAGTGTTTGTATTCTTCTTTACAAACTCAAACATTTACTATATAAACTGAAAAATGTTTGAAGATTTTGCTTTCCTTTGAATCCCTTATTATTTAGTTGTATAACCACTGTTTCTGAGAACTGCTATACATCTGTGTTGCATGGAGTCAACCAACTTCTGGCACCTGTAAACAGGTATTCCAGCCCAGGATGATTGGACTACATTCCACAGTTCTTCTCTATTTCTTGGTTTTGCCTCAGAAACTGCATTTTTGATGTCACCCCACAAGTTTTCTATTGGATTAAGATCCGGGGATTGGGCTGGCCACTCCATAACGTTAATCTTGTTGGTCTGGAACCAAGATGTTATAGCGTTTACTGGTGTCTTTGGGGTCGTTTTCTTGTTGGAACACCCATTTCAAGGGCATTTTCTCTTCAGCATAAGGCAGCATGACCTCTTCAAGTATTCTGATGTATTCAAACTGATCCATGATCCCTGGTATGCGA
The DNA here is from genome assembly GCF_062004578.1 of Staurois parvus. Lineage (NCBI taxonomy): Eukaryota > Metazoa > Chordata > Amphibia > Anura > Ranidae > Staurois > Staurois parvus. Next base: position 4,483,848 of record NW_028317844.1, read on the forward strand.
TAAATAGGCCCAACACCGTAGTATGAGAAACATCCCCATATCATGATGCTTGTGCAACCATGCTTCACTGTCTTCACAGTGTACTGTGCCTTGAATTCAGTGTTTGGGGGTCGTCTGACAAACTGTCTCTGGCCACTAGACCCAAAAAAAGAACAATCTTATTTTCATCAGTCCACAAAATGTTGCGCCATTTCTCTTTAGGCCAGTCAATGTGCTCTTTGGCAAATTGTAACCTCTTCAGCACGTCTTTTTTTCAACAGTGGGACATTGCGGGGGCTTCTTGCAGATAGCTTGGCTTCACATAGGCGTCTTCTAATTGTAACAGTACTCACAGGTAACTTTAGACCTTCTTTGATCTTCCTTGAGCTGATTTTTGGCTGAGTCCTTGCCATTTTGGCTATTCTTCTATCCATTCGAATGGTAGTTGTTCGCTTTCTTCCACGTCTTTCAGGTTTTGGTTGCCATTTTAAAGCATTTGTGATCATTTTAGATGAGCAGGTTATCATTTTCTGCACTTCTTTATATGTTTTCCCCTCTCCAATCAACTTTTTAATCAAGGTATGCTGTTCTTCTGAACAATGTCTGGAACGACCCATTTTTCTCAGAATTTCAGAGAGAAATGCACTGTAACCAGCATGTACAACATTTGCTGCCTTCCTTCCTTAAATAAGGGCAATAATTGACACCTGTTTTTCAAAGAATGAATGACCTCACTAATAGAACTCCACACTGCTATTATTTTGAACATGCCCCTTTCAATTAGTTATTCAATTACACAGAATCAGCAGCATGCATGTCATGACTGTTGGATTTCTATTACTCTACTACACCTGCTAGTAAATTATTTGCCATGTAGAAATATCATTTCTACCAAAAACAGTGATTGATCAGGTAAGTGATGTCTGACTGCTATTATTTTGAGCACAACTGTAACTACTCCTTCCCCCCTCCCCGTTATTTCCTCCCTACCTATTCGTCTTTTCTTTCCCCAATCCCATTCTGTGCTCCCCCTCCTCCCTTCCCTTAGTCCTTATTCCCCCCTGTTCTTCTCCACCCCCTCTCGCTTTTTCTCTCCATCTAAACTCACCTTTCTGTCCTTTCCGCTAACTCTTCCTTTCCTTCAGGCACCAAGTTTACAGATAGACTGGACATAATTATAAATTTCATCCTTTCTGCATGTTGATTGAGGCGGTCACCACCTATTCCTTATTATTTGTGGGATATTGGGCCCATAATATAACTCCACTCAAGTGTGGATTGTTCCACAGTTTTTCACATCCCACTATTTTTGCTTGCATCAATAGATGCCAATTCCTCATTGATCAATGTATATTTCTCGACATATGTTCATTTGAATTCCAATTTGTATATTGAATATGTCTCTAAATGTATTGCTTTATGTCAGGTACAGGATTGCCTGTACCCCTCTTGAATGTATGATGTATGTGACATTAATATCGCTGTATGGTCCCCGCCTGTTGAGCTTACACTTTGATCCACTGATACGTAACCTTTTTCGTTCTCATGTAACTTTGGCTTGTTGCCTTGCAATAAAATATTTGAACAAGTAAAATTTCATATAGGTACAATGTTGCATGACTGTGCAATTGTCAAAGTGCGACAGCGCTGAAAGCTGAAAATTGGCCTGGGCACGAAGGGGGTAAAAGTGCCCGGTAGGCAAGTGGTTAAGGCCCTTAAAATTAAGGGAAACAATGCAGAATGAAACCATCCCCTCAGACCAGAAATAGAGAGGGAAAAGAGAAGAACAGGAGAGTGTGGGAACCAAAGAGAGGAAAGAGCAAGAAGCCGAGGAAGGGGAAGAGCGAAGATAGAAAAAAGTAGAGAAGGAGAGAGAAAAGAAAAGGGAGAGCAGAGAATTTAAAGCGACAAGACACAGCCCGATAGGAGCTGTATCTGTTTAAAATGCTACAGCTGAGAGACTCTATAGACACCCACGACTCCACCGAGTGAAACTGTAGGTGACAACCTAAGGGGGGTAGTAGTTAGACAAAGAGAGAGAGAGCTCCTGGCGTCTTCAACCTAGGCTAGCTGACACTCCATACAGATCATATATACACAACAGCATGAAATGACACCAGCCCAAAAAGAAATATGGCAATAGTAACTTATAACTATATAGAGCGATAAACTTGCCTACCTGGGCACAACTCAGCTATAACTGCCAGTTATATCTCCTGAGGCCTAGCAGTGTCCTCTGCAATCGGGACAGAACCAAAGTCCCACCCAAAAGGAGAGGAAGAACCAGGGCAAACCGGCTATTCAAGCATGATCTGGGAAGCAGTAAAACAGAGGGATGTGGAACCTAAAGTGGCCATCACTAGCACAGATATGGTCAACCAAGGGTGCAAGAATGGAACCCTCGGGGACCTAGGCTCCACGGGTACTCCCAGAGGACATAACCGTCCACCAACTACAAGGGAACCTAGGTCAACAGGAGACTACAGTGCACAACGGATCCATTAAAGGTGGGTGTAGGAGGGCTGCCTTCGTCTAAAAGTAGGTAACAGCTCACAACCAGGACAGTTGGCACCAAAAAATGGGAAGTATATCTATCCCTGTAACAGGAGCACCACCATCTCCACCCCAACAGTCCATGTCTATATGATATTCAAGCAAGGGGGGGAGGGGGGAAAGCGCCTCACGTCCCCAAAAGGAGGCAGCATGTCCCAGGTAAGATCTGCACAGAGCCCAGATAACACAGCCTCCATCATTAACTGCTTTATGACTACCCTATAACAGAACTACTGCTACAGGGCGGCAGGGCTGCGCAAAATCACGTATATATACAGTGGATATAAAAAGTCTACAGACACCTGTTAAAATGTCAGGTTTCTGTGATGTAAAAAAATGAGACAAAGATAAATCATTTCAGAACTTTTTCCACCTTAAATGTAACCTATAAACTGTACAACTCAGTTGAACAATGAATTGAAATCTTTTAAGTGCAGGGAAGTAAAAAACTAAAATAATATGGTTGCATAAGTGTGCACACCCTTAAACTAATACTTTGTTGAAGCATCTTTTGATTTTATTACAGCACTCAATCTTTTTGGGTATGAGTCTATCAGAATGGCACATCTTGACTTGGCAATATTTGCCCACTCTTCCTTGCAAAAACACTCCAAATCTGTCAGATTGCAAGGGTATCTCCTGTGCACAGGCCTCTTCAGATCACCCTACAGATTTGCGATCAGATTCAGGGCTCTGGCTGGGACCATTCCAAAACTTTAATCTTCTTCTAGTGAAACCATTCCTTTGTGGATTTGGATGTATGCTTTGGGTCATTGTCAGGCTGAAATATGAAGTTCCACTTCATGTTCAGCTTTCTAGCAGAAGCCTGAAGGTTTTGTGCCAATATTGGCTGGTATTTGGAACTGTTCATAATTCCCTCTACATTGACTAAGGCCCCAGTTCCAGTGAGGAAAAACAGCCCCAAAGCATGATGGTGCTATCACCATGCTTCACTGTGGATATGGCGTTCTTTTAGTGATATGCAGTGTTGTTTTTGCACCAAACATATCTTTTGGAATTATGGCCAGAAAGTTCAATCTTGGTTTCATCAGACAATAACACCTTTTCTCACATGCTTTTGGGAGACTTCAGGTGTGTTTTTGCAAAATGTAGCCAGGCTTAGATGTTTTTCTTCGTAAGAAAAGGCTTCCGTCTTGCCACACTACCCCATAGCCCAGACATAGGAAGAATACAGGAGATTGTTGTCACATGTACCACACAGCCAGTACTTGCCAGATATTCCTGCAGCTCCTTCACTGTTGCTGTAGGCCTCTTGGCAGCCTCCCAGACCAGTTTTCTTCTCGTCTTTTCACCAATTTTGGAGGGACGTCCAGTTTTTGGTAATGTCACTGTTGCGCCATATTTTCTGCACTTGATGATGACTGTCTTCACTGTATTCCATGGTATATCTAATACCTTGGAAATTCTTTTGTACCCTTCTCCTGACTGATACCTTTTAACAATGAGATCTCTCTGATGCTTTGGAAGCTCTCTGCGGAGACCATGGCTTTTGCTGTAGGATGCGACTAAGAAAATGTCAGGAAAGACCTACTAGAACAGCTGAACTTTATTTGGGGTTAATCAGAGGCACTTTAAATGATGCAGGTGTGTACTGACTCCTACTTAACATGATTTTGAATGTGATTGCTTAATTCTGAACACAGCTACATCCTCAGTTATAAGAGGGTGTGCACACTTATGCAACCACATTATTTTAGTTTTTTATGTTTACTTCCCCGCCTAAAAGATTTCAGTTTCTTTTTCCATTGAGTTGTACAATTTATAGGTCACATTAAAGGTGGAAAAAGTTCTGAAATGATTTATCTTTGTCTCATTTTTTTACATCACAGAAACCTGACATTTTAACAGGGGTGTGTAGACTTTTTATATCCACCGTATGCGATTTTGTTTTTTCTGAGAGGGACCATTGGCAGCTACAGCTGTTGATCACCAGGCCCTGGCCGTCACCCAGCGATCGCCATTGCCCAGCGATGTCAGCTCCAGCACACCGCTTTGTATTGTTCTGTATTATTGTAATGTGCCTATAAAGTCCTTCCCACTGGTGTTTTTCTGGTATTCTTCTTTGGAATCAGTGTGCTGCAAATAAATCATCATAAATAGTGCCAGGAATAAGCTCTTTATTTGTTGCACGAGGAAAACAAGTATTCTGAGTCACTAAAAGTCACTATAGACTAACAAAGGTTTTTATTTGTTTTAAGACTCTAAAACATTACCTTGCCCATGTGACAAAGTTTATTCTGTACCTACTGGTGTCCCAGTGACACTACTCATCATTTTATGCTTGAAAAAGACCCTCCGGGATATTCCACAATATCTAATAGTCTGTGGATGGGTGTGAAATAAAATTATATCAAGGAATTTTAAAGGAAAATAGAATGGTAGTGCATCATCTGAAGTGGATCTTCACCATGTGTAAATGCTTCTCTCCTCGCCACCCCTCCTCCCCTTTTCTGTTTGTATACTTTTTTCAATAAAAAAAAAAAAGAGAAGCCCACTATGCATGCCATTCACCTAGGCAAATGGCATACACAGTACTCGCTATGCCTCCAGGGATATGTATGTCACATACCCCAGGAGGCATAGTCCTTTTTTCAGAAAAGAGGATGGGGGAGAACATGCCCAGTGAAACCAGCGGGTCTCCCAATGACATCAAACAACATGGCGATGCGGGACCGAGCGAAAGCAGAATACTAGAGTATTTCAGTGGGACAATGCTGAATCCTCTGGGTGGGTATCTGAGATGTACTCAACACACCACCAGGTAAGCAGGGATAGAAAAGAAAATGGGAGGGAATAGGTGGGTGAAAATCATCTGTAATAGGACTCGGGTGAACACGAATGATCCAAAACACAGCAGTAAATATCATGACTTCTAAAAAAGAAGTACAGTATCTCAGTCCAAATCTTATCTTGACGGGTATGCTGCGGCATGGTCTGAAGACAGGTGTTCTTGCAATGCATCTTAGAAATAGCAATGAACTGAAACAATTTTGTACACAAGAATGGGCCAAAATGCATTCTATCCATTGTCAGATTAGAAACTACAATAAAGGTTTACATATGATTACATAGTTTAAGGGACATTATGATTGTAAAAAGGAGGTTCTAAAAGTTAATAAACATGAGTTTGCACATATATTTTCTAGCTGGGAGTGTACATGTTGAAACACTGCATTCAGTAAAGAAATGAATGTTGAAAAAAAAGTGTGCTATTTCAAGCAGATTTTTTGTATATTACTGTGTTCTATTTAAATATCAGGCTTGATGCTAGAAGTCATTGACTTAGAAATCCAGGTAATTATTATAGTATAATGTAACTAAAGGCAAAACCTTTATTTTTAGCTTTGGATAGAGCAGAGATGGATTACAACACCTCAGTTTTTATTGCTGTCTGTGCTCTCCTTAGGTAGATTCACCCTCTCTCTTTGTCCTGTTTACCATTATCATTGAAAGTGAAAGTAAAAGAAAATCCCAAATGCTGTGTTGTCCCCAGGAAAGTAACATGGTGGAAATGTTCCAATGGGTCCCAAAGGTATTTCCCTTAATTTGAAATTATTTAATTTGCAATGATTCCTCTCACTTCCTGTTTTGACTATAGGACAGAAAGTGAAGGAAATCTCCTCAATTGGACACAAATAGCAAATAAAAAATTGACAGGGGTTATAACCCTCCCTTGCTCTATCCAAAATGAAAAACAAAGTTCTGAAAATTGTTCTACTTTAAGGGCTTAAGAACCTTTTTCTTGCAACTGTATGCATACTAAGAGAGAGAGAATAATGTAAACATTACACATAGAAAACACTCAGAAGTCAACTAATTATCTGACCAATACTGAAAAAATGTTAGCTGAAATGTGGAGGTTAGTAAAATGCCAACATTTAAATTTCATTTGATTTGTATAAGGGACATTAAGATCCATCATATGAAGAGAATACAAAACTGGGGAATATAAGCAATAGGTCTGTTAATTGTTATATTATATTGCCTTGGTACAGCAGCAACCTATTTATTTTCTAGCTCAATGACATAGTAATGAATCATACTGAAAGCACTCATCAACTTACATGTGGCAAGGGACTCAAACGTGTTCCAGACACTGGTCTTGAGTCAGAGGAATCAAAGTTGGTGGCATGTAAGCTAGGGGAAAAAAAGAAAGCATTGTGACTGAAAACAAAAATAGGTAGGACAAAATAACAGGAAAATGTGAAGGCTTTGAAAATGCTTCATTGCTGGATTATGGACTCTACGGAACAAAACATGACACCAATAAACCATCTCAATATACTTCTGTTTATTAGTCACTAATAGACTTTTAGAAAGTGAGACCACCCAAAGCTTAAAGAGTTACTAACCCCAGGACCCTGCATTCACTTTATATGGTCTCCCACAGTACACACTACATGGAAATGCAATTATTTTAGTAAATTTAAACTACTAAATAACTTTTCCGATCAGCAGTTAGGGCAATCTTGTGACTATCAGTCTCCAGCAGAGCACATGTTAAAGCTTGTAGGAGGAGTTTTCTTTCTGCTCTAGGAGGATACAAAACCCCTGACCTCTGTCTGGACTGTGCTGATCACATGAACTCTCCAAAGAAAAAAAAACCTCTCTAGCAATACACACTAAACTGAGCGTAGGCAGAGTGTCTCCACACATATGTCTTATCAGGAGATAAGAGGGAAATACTGGAAGAAAAGGAGGATCAGAGAAGTCAGGATCAAACAGCATTTTTAAACAATGCAGAGGATTAACCCCTTAGGTTTCACAGTGAGTATAGCAAGCACAATGCTTTCCTGCATATACAGACTGATTTTAGTGTTCTGAGTTTAGGAACACTTTAAATTTCAGACTTTTATTTTTATTATTATTTTGTATGTCTTTTATCTAATGTAGACTGTGGTGGCAAGATATCTGTGCTTGAGTTCTCAATCCTTGGCCCTATTTTGCCTTTTGGATTTTTATGTAATTTGTATTATGGAGAACGTGACAAGGAGATGGTCAGGAAAAGAGCCACAAACAGTGGCAGTTAGGTCTCACCACTGGAGCCCCAAAGAAATAAAAGAGGACTGTAAGTGAGACAGCCCACCAATCTCCACATATAAAAGAAATGTAATTTTTGGGTGGATGGATCCTTTAAAATGAGATGCAAACCTGTTTTAGTTGTTTTGATATATATCAAAATTCAGCAGGTACCGGCCAAGATTTGATCTATGCATGGGCAGGCAGATTGTAGCCAAGTCAATCTATCGATCAACTTGGGTACAACCAGCCTGTCGGATGTTTTACATATGATTACTTCCAGCAGCTACAGCTACTAGCAGTAATCTCTGTGTACTGCTGACCGGGAAAATCCTTAAAGATCGCTCGTAAAATTACTTATAAAATTAGATTTACTTAGATTAAAATGTATGATCCTGCCAGAAACACACTTCCTGTCCTAGGGCGACAATGCTAATCTTTTGAACTGTATCCATAGAGGTACAACATTGTCACCCTAGTACAGGACTACACAACACCACCCCCACTCACTTCCATAGCATATCGGGGAAGCTGAGCTGAGCAGGACTGATGAGACTGCTTGAGGTAGAATCCAGAGCAGAATCCATGGGACACAGGTCAGCACTCGATTTCAAGCAGGATAAAAACATTTTTTTTTTTTTACACTTGTCAAAAGATATAACCAAACACTCTTTACTTCTGTACTTACTGCGACTCCACAAATCCAAAACCTTACAAAGCTAAATTTAACAGACCAAAAGATAAGAAAAGTTCATTGTTAGGGCTTACATATACAGTGGGGCAAAAAAGTATTTAGTCAGCCACCAATTGTGCAAGTTCTCCCACTTAAAAAGATGAGAGAGGCCTGTAAATGGCATCATAGGTAGACCTCAACTATGAGAGACAAAATGAGAAAAAAAATCCAGGCAATCACATTGGCTGATTTGGAAAGAATTTATTTGCAAATTATGGTGGAAAATAAGTATTTGGTCACCACCTACAAACAAGCAAGATTTCTGGCTCCCACAGACCTGTACCCTCTTCTTTAAGAGGCTCCTCTTGTCCTGCACTCATTACCTGTATCAATGGCACCTGTTTGAACTTGTTATCAGTATAAAAGACACCTGTCCACAACCTCAAACAGTCACACTCCAAACTCCACTATGGTGAAGACCAAAGAGCTGTCGAAGGACACCAGAAACAAAATTGTAGACCTGAACCAGGCTGCGAAGACTGAATCTGCAATAGGCAAGCAGCGGTGTGAACAAATCAACTGTGGGAGCAATAATTAGAAAATGGAAGACATACAAGACCACTGATAATCTCCCTCGATCTGGGGCTCCACGCAAGATCTCACCCCGTGGGGTCAAAATGATCACAAGAACGGTGAGCAAAAATCCCAGGACCACACGGGGGGACCTAGTGAATGACCTGCAGAAAGCTGGGACCAACGTAACAAAGGCTACCATCAGTAACACACTACGCCGCCAGGGACTCAGATCCTGAAGTGCCAGACGTGTCCCCCTGCTTAAGCCAGTACATGTCCGGGCCCGTCTGAAGTTTGCTAGAAAGCATTTGGATGATCCAGAAGAGGATTGGGAGAATGTCATATGGTCAGATGAAACCAAAATAGAACTGTTTGGTAGAAACACAACTCATCGTGTTTGGAGGTGAGAGAATGCTGAGTTGCATCCAAAGAACACCATACCTACTGTGAAGCATGGGGGGTGGCAACATCATGCTTTGGGGCTGTTTCTCCACAAAGGGACCAGGACGACTGATCCATGTACAGGACAGAATGAATGGGGCCATGTATCGTGAGATTTTGAGTGCAAACCTCCTTCCATCAGCAAGGGCATTGAAGATGAAACGTGGCTGGGTCTTCCAACATGACAATGATCCCAAACATACCGCCCGGGCAACAAAGGAGTGGCTTCGTAAGAAGCATTTCAAGGTCCTGGAGTCGCCTAGCCAGTCTCCAGATCTCAACCCCATAGAAAACCTTTGGAGGGAGTTGAAAGTCCGTGTTGCCCAGCGACAGCCCCAAAACATCACTGCTCTAGAGGAGATCTGCATGGAGGAATGGGCCAACATACCAGCAACAGTGTGTGCCAACCTTGTGAAGACTTACAGGAAACGTTTGACCTCTGTCATTTCCAACAAAGGATATATAACAAAGTCTTGAGAAGAACTTTTGATATTGACCAAATACTTATTTTCCACCATAATTTGCAAATAAATTCTTTCCAAATCAGCCAATGTGATTGTCTGGATTTTTTTTCTCATTTTGTCTCTCATAGTTGAGGTCTACCTATGATGCCAATTACAGGCCTCTCTCATCTTTTTAAGTAGGAGAACTTGCACAATTGGTGGCTGACTAAATACTTTTTTGCCCCACTGTAGCACACTTTAACCTTAAACCTTACCACACAGTTTAATCAAAAAGTATTTTACATAAATAATGCATTTCTTCATTTTAGTCTCTTTTCAAATAAAACACGACTGTCTTTCATGGGAAAACAAGAGCATGTGTGAATTTAAGTAACACCACAAATTACTCAACTGAAACCATATGCTTTTGTGAAATAATAACAGATCTCCAAGAAGCTTTTTTTCTTTGGCTGGCATAAGGTTTCTACATTTGTTCTTTCTGGATGTAACCTAAAATCACTGTGAATTTTTGATTCTTCTAAAAAGTTAACTGTGAATATTAAAAATGATCTCTGCAACTAAATGTTACATATAACTGCATAGAGTTCCAGCTGTAAAAACAAATGTGCCATGAGTCACCAACACACACAGTATATACTCAATTATACAAAGCACACACACCATGCTAATCTTTGTTTTCAAAAAAGTTAATTATTTCTTAGTGGGAGTCCAGGGAGATTTTATTATTATTATTATACAGTATTTATATAGCGCCAAAGGGTATGCTCAGCGCTGTACAGTAGCAAGGGGGACAAAACATGAGACAAGACAGTAACAATACACTACACGAAGGGTTCAAGGACCCTGCTCTTTCGAGCTTACAATCTTGGAGGGAAGGGAAGTTGGTACAGGAGGAGATGGCTGTGGGGGATGGAGTGGTGGGAGGAGTGGAGGAGGATAGTTGTTAGGTGAGGTCGGGTGTTAGGCGAGGTTGGGGTAGGCTTCCCTGAAGAGGAGGGTTTTCAGGGTGCGCCTGAAGGTGAGGAGGGTAGGTGAGAGTCTGATGGATTGGGGAAGGGAGTTCCATAGGATGGGGGAAGTCCTGGAGAAGTCCTGCAATCGGGCGTGGAAGGAGGAGACGAGGGAGCTAGAGAGTAGGAGGTCCTGTGAGGAGCGGAAGGCACGGGTAGGGTAGTATTTGGGTATCAGATCAGTTATGTAGTTCGGGGCGGCATTGTGAATGGCTTTGTAGGTCAGAGTTAGCAGTTTGAATTTGATGCGTTGGGCAATCGGGAGCCAATGAAGGGATTGGCAGAGGGGGGAGGCAGATGTGGAGCGGTTGGTGAGGTGGATGAGTCTAGCCGCTGAGTTTACGATTGACTGGAGTGGGGATAGCGTTCGTTTGGGTAGGCCAGTGAGAAGGGAATTACAATAGTCCAGGGTCCAGGCGTTTGATGATGAGGGAGTGTACGAGTTGTTTGGTGGTGTCTGGGGTGAGGAATGTGCGTATCTTGGAGATGTTGCGGAGGTGGAGCCTGCAAGATCTAGATAGCAGTTGGATGTGGGGTAGGAAGGAGAGGTGGGAGTTCAGGGTGAAACCCAGGACTTTGGCGTGTGGGGTGGGAGAGATGGTGGCATTGTTAGTGGTGATGGAGAGGATGGGGGGGGGGCACGGGGTGGGGGGAAGACCAGGAGCTCTGTTTTGGATAGGTTAAGTTTGAGGAAATGGAGCGACATCCAGTCTGATATGTCGTTTAGGAGGTGGGCGATGTGGGCAGAGAGTGAGGGGGTGAGGTGGGGGGTGGAGAGGTAAATTTGGGTGTGGTCGGCATAGAGGTGGTAATTGAAGCCGTGGGAGTGAATAAGTTTGCCAAGGGAGGAGGTATAGATGGAGAAGAGGAGGGGCCCGAGGACAGAGCCTTGGGGGACCCCGACAGGGAGGGGGAGGTGGCAGTGTTGTAGGTGACGCTGAAGGAGCGTTGGGAAAGGTAGGAGGAGAACCAGGAGAGAGCAGCGTCCTTGATGCCAAGGGAGTGCAGTTTGGCAAGGAGGAGAGGGTGGTCAACAGTGTCGAAGGCCGCGGAGAGGTCGAGGAGCAGGAGGATAGAATAGTGGCCATTGGTTTTGGCGGTTAGCAGGTCGTTGGCGATTTTAAGTAGGGCGGTTTCGGTGGAGTGCAGGGGACGGAAGCCAGACTGTAGGGGGTCAAGGAGGTTGTTATCAGTGAGGTGGGCGCTTAGGCGATTGTAGACCAGGCGCTCAAGGAGCTTGGAAGTGAAGGGCAACAAGGAGATGGGTCTAAGGTTGTTAAGGTTAGTGGGGTCAAGGGAGGGTTTTTTGAGTATGGGGGTGATGTGTGCGTGCTTTAGACGGGAGGGGAAGGTGCCGGTGGAGAGGAAGAGACTGAAGATGTGGGTGAGGGAGCGAATGATGGAGGGGAGGGGTGACTGGAGGAGCTGTGAGGGGATAGGGTCCAGGGGGCAGGTGGTGAGGCGGGCTTCAGTGAAGACCTTAGAGACCTCCTCGGGGTAGTTGGGCTGAAGGAGCAGAGTGTTGGGGAGGTGATGATATGCGGGGCATTAAGTATAGTGGTGGGTAGTGCGGCTATGAGGTCAGGGGAGGGGAGGGTTGAGGGGTTGAAGGAGGGCGGGAGGCTGGGTTAAGAGGTGGATTGTGAGTTGACAATGTCCTTACGGATTGCGTCAATCGTGTTTTGGAAGTGATTGGCAATCTCGTGGGCGGTGAGTGAGGTGCTGGGTGGGGGTGGGGGGGAGAGAGCAGGGATTTGAAAGTGGAGAAGAGCCGACGAGGATAGGTGGAGAGGGTGTTGATAAGGGTTATGAAATAGGCTTCCTTGGCGGCGTGGAGGGAGGTGGTGTAGGCGAGGTAGGCGGCTTTATAGAGGGAGAACGCGGGAGGGGATCTGGTTTTGCGCCATAAGCACTCCAGCATGCGACTGCGTCGTTTGAGGCATTTCGTGTGGTCGCTTTGCCAGGGTTGAAGCAGTCGGGGTCTAATGCTACGTGTGGTTAGGGGTGCCAGGAAGTCAAGGGCAGCTGACAGTGAGTCGCTGTATGCAGTAGTGGCCAGGTCAGGGCATGACAGACGGTCAGCTGCTGGGTGGAGATGGGTCGGGATCAGATTGCGGAGGTTGCGGGTTATGGTTAGACGCTTCGGGGGGGGGGGGGGAGTTGAGGGAGGGGGAGATGGAGAATGTGAGGAGGTGGTGGTCAGAGAAGGGGAAGGGGTGTTAGTGAAGTCGTGGGGGGTGCAGAGGTGGGAGAAAACGAGGTCCATGGTGTTTCCGTTGGAGTGGGTGGAGGACTGAGTGTGCTGTGTGAGCGTGAAGGAGGAGGTTAGAAGGAGGAGTTGGGAAGTAGCCGGGCTGTTGGCATTGATCGGGATATTGAAGTCGCCTAGGATGATGGTCGGTAGCTCGGAGGAGAGGAAGAAGGGAAACCAGGGGCAAAGTCGTCTAGGAAGGGGGATGCGGAGCCAGGAGGCCGATAGATTACCGCAATCCTTAGGGGGGTGGTAGAGAAGAGCCGGATGCAGTGGGCCTTGAAGGAGGAGAAGGACCGTCCGCTCGGTCTGGGTGAATGGGTCCAGACGAGGCCTCCATTGGAGAGGGCAGCAGGGGAGGTGGAGTCAATGGCTTGGATCCAGGTTTCGGAGGTTGCTAGGAGGTTGAGGGAGTGGGAGACAAAGAGGTCGTGGATGGCGGTGAGCTTGTTGCAAACCGAACGGGCGTTCAGGAGTGCAACCGAGAGGGGAGGGGTGGATGTGGGGAGGAGGGGGACAGATATGAGATTGAGGGGGTTGCGGTGGTTGGCGTGAGTAGGGGGGTGCCAGGAGGGGGAGTGGGGAGATGGGGGGCCAGGGTTCGGGGAGATGTCACCGGCGGTTAGGAGGAGGAGGGTGAGGAAGGTGGCATGGGAACGGGAGGTGCAGGAGCGCGTGGGACGGTTGGTGGAGATTTGAACAATTACAGTTACAAAATTAAAATAAAGATTCTTATCCTTAACCACTAGCCTACAGGGCACTTATACCCCCTTCCTGCCCAGGCCAATTTCCAGCTTTCAGCGCTGTTGCACTTTGAATGACAATTGCACGGTCATGCAACACTGTACCCATATTAAATTTTTATAATTTTTTTGTGACAGATAGAGCTTTATTTTGGTGGTATTTAATCACCTCTGGGTTTTTTATTTTTTCTTAAACAAACCAAAAACCACTGAAAATTTCATTTTCTTAGTTTTTGTTATAAAATTTTGTAAATAAGTGATTTTTCTCCTTCGCTAATGAGGCTGCAGTGATGGGCACTGATAGGCTACACTGATGGACACTGATAGGTAGCACTGATGAGGAGGCACCGGTAGGTGGCACTGATGGGCATTGACAGGCATCACTGATGGGCACTGAAAGGCAGCACTCATATATGGCACTGATAGGTGGCACGAATAGGTGGCACTGATAGGCGGCACTGACTGGCACTGTTAGGCAGCACTGATAGGAAGCACTGGCGGGCACTGCTAGGCGGCACTGATGCACACTGATAGGCGGCACTGACTGTCACTGATAGGTTGCACTGATTGGCAACACTGATAGGTGGCACTGCCTGGCATTGATAGGTGGCACTGATGGGTGACACTGAAAGGCAACTCAGATGGGCACTGATATGTGGCACTGATGGGCACTAGCAGGTGGCATGGATGAGCACTGAGAGCTGGCACTGATGGACACTGACAGGTGGAGCTTCTGGGGCTACACAGATCATCAGGGCACACTGATCATCAGTGCTCTGATGATCTGTGTACATGTCCCCTTCGAGGAATGCCGATTACCGGCTCTCCTCTCCTCGCGAGCTGTCAGCGTGACAGCTCATGGGGAGAGAAATGCCGCTAACCGGCATTTCCCTGTTTACATGTGATCAGTTGTGATTGGACACAGCTGAACACATGACTGAGTCGACATCTTCGGCTCTTTCTGTGGATCGGTGATCCTCTGTGTTCGAGGGACACAGCACACCACCAATCGCCACGCTGCGTGCTCCGGGAGCCGCGCATGCGCGGTTAGAATGGGAGGACGTCATATGACGTCCTCCCAGAACAAGAGAACCACCTTGCGTCCGTCATATTACTATATGGTGGGTGGGAGGTGGTTAAAAAGGGCAGATTACAGGATCCCCTCACTCTAGCAGATGTTATCAAAGAACTAGCCCATTATTTTGAGTTAAATGCCACTCTGGACTGTGACCCGCTACCCATAAACCCTTTATACAGGGTATCCTCATTAAGCATGGCTCCAGACTAAAACATGTGGAGGAAACCAAAATGAGTAACCTCTTACATGACACTGATCATCTGGAACTCCAACATAAGACTTAACAAGACACCTCCATGGCAACGGAACTTGTCTCGCTCCGCAATCGTCTCAATGACCTGTATTCCCACAAGACAAAAGCCGCCCTTACATGATGTTGCAAATTCTTCTATGCCAATGGAGACAAATGTGGACGGCTATTAGCCAATGTCCTGAGAGACCAATGCCTCTTCTCATATGTCCCCTTCATGGAAGCCAGCCATAGATGGTTTGAATCTTAGCTGGTTCAGCAGGGACTGGCCAAGATTCGAACCAACTATGTTCAGGCTGATTGTACTTAATTTGAACTGTTGAACAACTTGGGTACAACCAGCCTGTCGGATTTTTCATGCAATTATTGCCAGCAGCAATTACTGTGTTCTCCTAGCAGGGACGGTTCCCCCCCCCCACCGCGCTTCCCTGCCAAGAGAACACAATAGCTCTGTGGGAGGGAATCACCCATCAACACAGTCAGAGATTTTTGTTTCCAGAAACCTGTGGTTGCAGGAAAGAAAATCGCATAGCCAGCTTAAGGCACTAAAATTAATCACCCCAAGGACATCACTGATTAATTTTTTACTCCTTCCTGTACAACTCGCATTCCAAAAGACCCTCCCAGAACCTCCCACTTTCAGCTAAACTAGATTGAAGAGCATATCGCCGCCTCAAACATGCCCACTCTAGATCCTGCTATTCCAACCAGATGCTCCCTTTTTTCAAGGATGAAATCCAGGCTGCCATCAATTGATTGCAAGGCCCTTGGCCTAGATGGGCCCTACCCCCATATGTTTATCCCTGTTTGACCAAAGCTCTCAATTTGCCTACATGGGGCTCCCAGTTCTCCAGAGACTCCATGATGATCTACATAGCAGTGATCCCCAAAGGGAAAGAGCCTTTCCTATACATCAGCTATAGGCCTATCTCCCTCTTAAAAACTAGATGTAAAGCTCCTCACCAAAATCCTGGCCAACCACCTTCTACCACGTTACAAGTATAATTAATCTGGACCAAGTGGGGTTCTTACCCACTTGGGCTAGAAACAACGTAATCACAGTAAATACAAAATATATTCGGCACCTAGGAAACCACCACAATAAACAGATAAAATAAAAGTGATAATATTGTCAATAATGCAGTGCAATATTGTCAACCACCACAAAGACAAAAAGTGTAGAATTGTGCTCATAATAATATTTAAAGATATAATATAATCAAGATGTGTGGCACCCATATGTTTTTTTTACACTGAAGGGTATAATCATTCAGTAAGAGTTAACTTTTACCATCCTCCATACTCCTCTCCTATTTATCCTATTACTGGAACCTTTCCTTTCTAGAGTAAAAGAAAATCCAAACATCCAGAATATACATGTAGGAGATGGTAATACAAGTTTTCTACATATGCAGAAGATCTCATTTTCTCCATCACTTCCCAACATATGCCTCTTCCCAATCTCATGAGGGAACTAAAAATATATGGCGATCTTACCTTCTTCAAGATCAACTTTCAAAAATCAGTAGCCTTGTCCCTCTCTCAAACTCTCTCTCTGATCAGATTTAAAATTACACTGAGCTCCTAAAGCCTTGAAAGATCTTGGATCCCACATTCCAGCCAACCTGAAATTACCTTAGACTTGAACTTCCCCCTTCTCCTCCACAAGACTTTTCAGCTCCTGCAGAAATGAAACACTGGTTTTTTTTTTCCAGGATTGACAGCTGTAACATTCTCAAGATGACAATGCTCCCAAAATTTATATACCTACTTATGACTTTTCCCATCCATGTCCTGCTGCCTTCCTTAAATCAGTAAATTCCACCTTCTCAAAATTCTTGTGGGCCCCAGAATCAAAAACAGCATACTTTCCCTTCCCAGGGACTATGGTGGCCTGGCATTTCCAGATTTCCAAGAATATCATACTGCAGCACAGCTCACATCCCTCCCCATATCAGTTAATCAGCCCTATTGTTTCTTTCTCCGTATGGGCCTTTTAAATATAACCTTTCTTCTGCCCATTCTCCCCTATACCCAATTATAGGTAATCCTGCATTTCCATGCCCAGGCCCTCAGTAAACGCATAGACAGCAGTCTCTTCCAAGTCTCCCACTTCCTCTTTAACAATCACTGGCTCATCCCCGAGGCTCTCACAAGAGCTACTGGCCACTTCCATTTGGACACCTGGAGAGCCTCACAACTGCATCACTTCCTTCTCAAGCTACCCATCCCCACAGGCTTCCAGAGGCCTCTTTCCCACTCTGAATACTTTTGGAGGCCCCATCTCCCTATCTATAATATACAGTCAGGTCCATAAATATTGGGACATCGACACAATTCTAACATTTTTGGCTCTATACACCACCACAATGGATTTGAAATGAAATGAACAAGATGTGCTTTAACTGCAGACTGACAGCTTTAATTTGAGGGTATTTACATCCAAATCAGGTGAACGGTGTAGGAATTACAGCAGTTTGCAGATGTGCCTCCCACTTGTTAAGGGACCAAAAGTAATGGGACAGAAAAATAATCATAAATCAAACTTTCACTTTTTAATACTTCATTGCAAATCCTTTGCAGTCAATTACAGCCTGAAGTCTGGAACGCATAGACATCACCAGACTCTGGGTTTCATCCCTGGTGATGCTCTGCCAGGCCTCTACTGCAACGGTCTTCAGTTCCTGCTTGTTCTTGGGGCATTTTCCCTTCAGTTTTGTCTTCAGCAAGTGAAATGCATGCTCAATCGGATTCAGGTCAGGTGATTGACTTGACCGTTGCATAACATTCCACTTCTTTCCCTTAAAAAACTCTTTGGTTGCTTTTGCAGTATGCTTTGGGTCATTGTCCATCTGCACTGTGAAGCGGCGTCCAATGAGTTCTGAAGCATTTGGCTGAATATGAGCAGATAATATTGCCCGAAACACTTCAGAATTCATCCTGCTGCATTTGTCAGCAGTCACATTATCAATAAATACAAGAGAACCAGTTCCATTGGCAGCCATACATGCCCACGCCATGACACTACCACCACCATGCTTCACTGATGAGGTGGTATGCTTAGGATCATGAGCAGTTCCTTTCCTTCTCCATACTCTTCTCATCACTCTGGTACAAGTTGATCTTGGTCTCATCTGTCCATAGGAGGTTGTTCCAGAACTGTGAAGGCTTTTTTAGATGTCGTTTGGCAAACTTTAATCTGGCCTTCCTGTTTTTGAGGCTCACCAATGGTTTACATCTTGTGGTGAACCCTCTGGTGAAGTCTTCTCTTGAGTGTTGACTTTGACACACATACACCTACCTCCTGGAGATTGTTCTTGATCTGGCCAACTGTTGTGAAGGGTGTTTTCTTCACCAGGGAAAGAATTCTTTGGTCATCCACCACAGTTGTTTCCGTGGTCTTCCGGGTCTTTTGGTGTTGCTGAGCTCACCGGTGCGTTCCTTCTTTTTAAGAATGTTCCAAAAAGTTGTTTTGGCCACGCCTAATGTTTTTGCAATCTCTCTGATGGGTTTGTTTTGTTTTTTCAGCCTAATGATGGCTTGCTTCACTGATAGTGACAGCTCTGTGGATCTCATCTTGAGAGTTGACAGCAACAGATTCCAAATGCAAATAGCACACTTGAAATTACCTCTGGACCTTTTATCTGCTCATTGTAATTGGGATAATGAGGAAATAACACACACCTGGCCACGGAACAGCTGAGAAGCCAATTGTCCCATTACTTTTGGTCCCTTAACAAGTGGGAGGCACATATGCAAACTAAGAAAAAATTAATAATAGCGCCTATGGTCAAAATTATATAACTTACTAATAGTGTACCAGCTGCAAAAAATCACCATATATAAAGTGTACCAATAAATAAATAATTTGCGCTAGTAAATGTGTATAAAAAGAAATCATCAAATCATAAGTCCAGAAAAAAATATATATATGCCAATACCACAAAAAAAAAAAAAAAAAAAAAAAAAATTAAAAAAACTTTTAAGTGCAAAAAACTTTTGTGCAAAAAAAGTGTCTAAATATGAAAAATTTTCACCAAAAAACCTTGATAATATAATGGCAGATCATCCATAAATATATCTTCAGAAACGGAAACTCTGCAACACATCGATCCTCATCGATCGAAATAACAGGATGAAAAACTTTGTAGTTAATCGAAAATCCACTTCTCCAATAGATAAAGGACCACCTTCAAACGTATCCATGGGGGGAAATGCCAAGCACTCGAGAGAAACAGAAAGACTTCATGGTGCAATATTATAAAAACCAATTCCTTTATTAGGTACTCATTGCACTTACTCAAGAGGTGTCCCAGCCGACACCAGCATCAACAGCATAACAGCAATCACATAAACGAGCCTGGCTACTCAGCACATGCGCAGTAGCTGGCAGCCAAAAACGTAATGACGTCACATCAATCAAGCTCCGCCCTACGCGTTTCATCATCGACGTCCTACACCGTTCACCTGATTTGGATGTAAATACCCTCAAATTAAAGCTGACAGTCTGCAGTTAAAGCACATCTTGTTCGTTTCATTTCAAATCCATTGTGGTGGTGTATAGAGCCGAAAATGTTAGAATTGTGTCGATGTCCCAATATTTATGGACCTGACTGTATACTCTTACTTCTTGGCCTGATGATGACTACTGGTCCACATTTCTGGCTAAATGGGAAAGAGACTTCAACTTAACCTTTTCTTCACAGCAAAGACACAGAATCCTCCATCTTGCCCAAAAATTATCTATCTGCACACAAACTCAAGTCTCTAACTTGGACATACCATCTACAAAACTCCACAAACAGTTCCCCGATACTAGAGATTTGTGTTGGAGGTGTAAAGAAGTCAAAAGATCAGATTTACATATATTTTGGTCTTGTCTGGTCTTGGTCTTTGCAGCCCTTCTGGACAGAGGTCAAATCAATATCTCAGAAATCCAAAGGTTTTATCGTTCCCAATTGCCTGCCATTCTTTTGACTGCATCGTTCCTCAATCCTACTTAAGACATGTAAGAAATCGCCACCTCTTGAACGCAACTAAGGTCCTGAAAAGGAAAGACCCTATTACCCCTTCAAGCACACTTTGGCTGCGCAAAGTTGAGGACATAAACTGAATGGAGGACTTGAGTTTGTGTTCTCTCTTCTCATAATAAACATGAAACTTACAAGAAAATCTGGCTCTACTGGAACGCCTATATTTTCTGAGGAAGTAAAGACATATTTAGCTAGAGACCCTTTACCATCTCACTCAGCCTAGATAGCCTCCCCCCGAGGGAAAGTTTTCTGGTCCAATACCTCCCCCCCTTCCTTTTCACCCCCCCCTTCCCATTTCTCCCCTCCACCACCACATTCCTTATCCTGCAAAAAATGGGGTTTATACAGTGCTTGTTCACAACTATGGAACATCTTTTCCACTTGTCCTTAATGGGTCTCTATTCTCTTTTTTTACGATAAAAGGATGTCTACACTTTACATGTATGTACGTATTGTATTTTGGATACAACACATTTCTCAATATGTACATTCAGACAGTTTATTTGTTTCAACCTGAAATATATAAATAATTAAAAAAAAAAAGATATTTATCCTTTTGTTTAACCTTTGTGAACATAGCCTGCATTCAGACATAAAAGTGAATTCAACTATGTTCCTCGTATTATATATCACCTTCTTTATGGCACCACCCATTTTGACTGGCAGTTGAATTAGCAGTATATTGGTGTATAGTGGAGAAATGGCAAGGCTGGCCAGCAGCCATCCTTTCTAAAGAATGGATCTCTAACAGTGACAGAATAATTTTCATACAGGCACACGATTTCCTATCAGATAGATTAAAAAGATTATGAACAGACATTACTACATTCTTAGAAGTGATAATTGTGTAGTGAGGTAAAGAAACCACTAGACACAAACAAATGAAGCAAAAACTTGAAGGACCTAGTAATTAGGGCCAATTAGAGAGACAGATATAAAAAAAACTCCCTTTAGGATATCTGAAAGTAAGTTTTGTTTAGAGTGCCATAGGTGTAACATCCTTTGAGCCATCATCTGTGCTCTCACATTTTTTACCCACATTCTGGTTATAACTTTGCTATTCATTAATATTTCAACCGTGACGTTTTTTGCATTTATATTTTGAAATGCCATTGTTCTCTTGTCTATGTAGGTAGAACCTGCATGACCATTCAAATGTCATTTCCAGAAACACAGAAGAGACATCAGGGTCATCCTTGGGAACCACTAGCTGAAAAAACCCACGTTGTGAAAAACCAATAACAGTTCATTTTGAACAAGCTCAACATCAAAAACACAAGATGAGAGGTATGACGAGTGATCGCACCCCATCCTCAAGCCGTGGTGGTTACAAAAATTGTTTATTAATACAAGGAGAATCATACTGGATCTTTTCTTTGCAGACAGTGGCTCCCAAGAGTCTGTATACCATGGTGTGGAATTTGCCTTTTCTACCTGATCGCAAATATGTATTGGTGCTTTTTGTGAGCACCACATGGGTGTTTCTTCTTTTGGTAATCCAAATCCAAATTATTTTCTCCCCTCGGATTATTGCAGCCCAGGCATCCTTACTGGGATATATATCTGCATTAGTGTGCCAATAGCCTTATGTTAAAGTACCATGTAGTCAGAGGTGGATTTAGCCCTTAATGGTCCTGTAATCTGTTTTTCATGAAAATGGATCTTACTGCGTTTGTACACCTTGTAATGTCTCCATGAGATTCCAGACATCTCCTTTTCCCCCCCTACCTTCTGTTTGTTTGGAACAAGCAGTACACTTTAGTTGTGATCATGTGCACTACTCTATGCACAATACACATCCCATAGCAGCAAGCAAGAGGGTTCCTACATACAGTGTGGTCATGGAAAATGAACACAACCTACCTCTAATAAGAAGTCAGATCACAACTGGAAAACAAGGAATCTGGAGAACATGGAGGAGGCTGAGAGCAATAAGAGTCTTTTTTGAGTTAGGCCCCTTTCACACTGATGGTCCGATCGGGTCTGCCTGTCAGTTTTTCAGGCAGACCCAATCGGACCATCCACAGACTGGTGGGTGTCAGCGGACAAGTGTCCACTGACACCCGCCGGCATCCGATCCTATACGCCAAAAACAGAAGGATGGGGATCCATTCCCCATCCATCCGGCAGATCGGATTACAGTCGAGTGGAAACAGACATGTGGTCTGTTTCCATCCAACCACCCCATAGAAAAAAGCAGGCTGTGTCCACTCTGCAGCAGCACAGCAGACACAGACCTGTCATCTGCTTGCTCAGCGGGGATCAGCGAAGAGATTCCCCACTAAGCAAACCGCTCAGTGATGGATCTGCCCCGTCTGAAAGGGGCCTTAAGCATGCTGTACATAGAGGTTAATGTCACTATAATACAGGTACATGCTGATAGTGTAAATTAGGTTGAAAAGTCAGAATAAAATAGCCTTACAACTTCTTTACCATCAGGATAAATTATCCTAATATGAATGATACAGTATACCAACATAATATAATTCTAACGTTGAGTTCTATGTTCAATATGCTTGTATTAATGCTCCTTTGCAAATGTAATAGATGCCACTAGCTGTCACAAAACTGGCATAGCTAAAAAAGGTACAGCAGCCGAATGTCCATGGAAGTGTAAAAAACAAACGGAGATGCTGCCAAATGCAAATATACACCGATCATCTATAACATTATGACCACTGACAGGTAAAGTGTTAAACATTGATTATCTTGTTACAAAAAGACACCTAAAAGTGGGCGAGATATATTAGGCAGCAAGTGAATGTGTTCTCCAAGAAGTTGATGTGTTGAAAGCAGAAAAAAATGGACTTAGCAGTTTTGTTTATGGGGCTGCGTAGCCACAGACTGGTCATGGTGCCCATGCTGACACGTGTCTACAGCAAAAAGTGCCTACAATGGGCATGTGAGCATCTGAACTGGACCATGGAGCAATGGAAGAAGGTGGTCTGGTCTGATAAATCAAGAGTTCTTTTACATCATGTGGATGACCAGGTGAATGTGAGTCGCTTACCTGGGGAAGAGATTGCACCAGGATGCAGTATGTGAAGACAAGGCAGCAGAGGCAGTGTGATGCTTTGGGCAATGTTCTGCTTAGAAACCTTGGGTCCTGCCATTCATGTGGATGTTATTTTGACAAGTACCACCTAACTAAACATTGCTGCTGACCAAGTAACCCCCTTCATGAAAACAGTATTCCCTGATGGCAGCAGCCTCTTGCAGCAGGATAATGTGCCCTGCCTGCCACATTGCAAAAATGGTTGATGGAAGGTTTAAAGGAACACACGTTTGAGGTGTTGACTTGGCCTCCAAATTCTCCTGATCTCAATCCAATTGAGCATCTATGGGATGTGTTGGAAAAAAGTCAGATCCCTGGAGGCTCCACTTCGAAACTTACAGGACTTAGGTTCTGCTGCTGTTGGCTCTACTCAGTATTAGTTAGATGATCATAATGTTATGTCTGATCAGTGTATATTTGTATAGCAAATTTGAAAAAGATGTTGAACAAAATGGGTGAAGAGCAAAAAGGTAGTCAAATTTCTTAAAGGGGAAGTACAGCCCGCTGTTGGATGACATCACTCAGCTGGTCTAGGCTGGGGAAAGATTGCGACCATGTGGTTGGGATGCACCCAGGTGCCTAGACCAGCACCCGGCTCAGCATCTCAGCTAACCGCTGGGAGACTGAGCCAGCTGCACCCACCCCCTCCACAGCCCAGCGCTCCGAGTCACTGGGAGAATGAACCAGCTGCTTCCACCCCCTCCACAGCCCAGCTCTTTGAGCCACTGGGAGACTGAACCAGCTGCTCCTACTCCCTCCACAGCCCAGCGCTCCAAGCCACTAGGAGACTGAACCAGCTGCTCCCACCCCCTCCACAGCCCAGCGCTCCAAGACGCTGGGAGACTGAACCAGCTGCTCCCACCCCCTCCACAGCCCAGCGCTCCAAGCCGCTAGGAGACTGAACCAGCTGCTTCCACCCCCTCCACAGCCCAGCGCTCCAAGCCACTAGGAGACTGAACCAGCTGCTCCCACCCCCTCCACAGCCCAGCGCTCCAAGCAGCTGGGAGACTGAACCAGCTGCTCCCACCCCCTCCACAGCCCAGCGCTCCAAGCCGCTAGGAGACTGAACCAGCTGCTTCCACCCCCTCCACAGCCCAGCGCTCCAAGCCGCTAGGAGACTGAACCAGCTGCTTCCACCCCCTCCACAGCCCATCGCTCCAAGCCGCTAGGAGACTGAACCAGCTGCTTCCACCCCCTCCACAGCCCAGCGCTCCAAGCAGCTGGGATACTGAACCAGCTGCTCCCACCCCCTCCACAGCCCAGCGCTCCAAGCTGCTAGGAGACTGAACCAGCTGCTTCCACCCCCTCCACAGCCCAGCGCTCCAAGCTGCTAGGAGACTGAACCAGCAGCTTCCATCCCCTCCACAGCCCAGCGCTCCAAGCCACTAGGTGACTGAACCAGCTGCTCCCACCCCATCCACAGCCCAGCTCTCCAAGCCACTGGGAGACTGAACAAGCTGCACCCACCCCCTCCACAGCCCAGCGCTCCAAGCCGCTGGAAGACTGAACCAGCTGCTCCCACCCCCTCCACAGCCCAGCGCTCCAAGCCGCTAGGAGACTGAACCAGCTGCTTCCACCCCCTCCACAGCCCAGCGCTCCAAGCAGCTGGGAGACTGAACCAGCTGCTTCCACCCCCTCCACAGCCCAGTGCTCCAAGCCGCTGGGAGACTGAACCACCTGCTTCCACCTTCTCCACAGCCCAGCGCTCCAAGCCACTGGGAGACTGAACCAGCTGCTTCCACCCCCTCCACAGCCCAGTGCTCCAAGCCGCTGGGAGACTGAACCACCTGCTTCCACCTTCTCCACAGCCCAGCGCTCCAAGCCACTGGGAGACTGAACCAGCTGCTTCCACCCCCTCCACAGCCCAGCACTCCAAGCCACTGGGAGACTAAACTAGCTGCTCCCACCCCCTTCACAGCCCAGCACTCCAAGTCGCTGAGAGACTGAACCAACTGCTCCCACCCCCTCCACAGCCCAGCACAGCAGTGAACGCGGAGGGTGGGGGCAGAGCAGACAGCAGTTCTCACCCTTAGAGCCGGCAGGGAAGCAATGCAACATCGGATCGATGCTGCATCCACCTAGGTATGATTATATGAAAAAAAAAAAAAAACATTCTTCTCTTTTAAGAAATGTAACTGTTTTCGTTTCATAGTTTCACATTTTCCAGTGAACTTACAAAATTAGTTTGACACCAATATGTTTATCCGAATAAAGGAAAAAGGAATCATGCTCTTACACAGTTAACAGTTCTGAAATATAAATATTACTGAGCTCCGTTCATGCAAGTTCACCAGAAGGTGAGCCAATCGCAGATAGTGTAATATGTCCTCCAATATCTATATCCTGAATAGTAAAACAGACTGTGATTTTTCCTGACAGCAAAACCTTTTCTAGATAGTAACAGCTTACTCCTCTGGGAGGTTCAGCTGAGATAGCACCTAGGAGTCTCAGCAATTAACAGGCACGTCATGCCATCTTTCATAGAAAAAAATAGCACATGGAAATGTAGATAAATCCCCACACCATAAACCATAAATGTATTATTTATATATAATATATATTTAATTTTAAATGTAATGGCAAGTGACAAAACATATATTTCACATTAGGATGCCCTAATTATGGTTTACAGCTCATGAAAACCCCAAATCCACAATCTCAGAAAATTAGAATGTTACATGCAATCAATAAAACAAGGATTGTACATAGAACAATATCGGACCTCTGAAAAGTATAAGCATGAGGTTTTCATGAGCTGTAAGCCATAATCATCACACTTATGACAAATTACGGCTTGAACTATCTTGCTTTGCATGTAATGAGTCTATCTCATACATTAGTTTCACCTTTTAAGTTGCATTACTGAAATAAATGAACTTTTGCACGATATTCTAATTTTTCGAGTTTCACCTGTATCAGCAGATCAAAGGAATATATTTCATCTCTCATAAAAGCTAAAATATTAGTTGCAGAGAGATGAAAACACTGTATTTGCCGGCGTATAAGACGACTGGGCGTATAAGACGACCCCCTACTTTTCCTGCTAAAATGTAGTGTTTGGGCTATACTCGCCATATAAGACTACCCCTCTTCCAATGCACACCAGTGGGAGGAATAGTGCCCCATCATCGGTGTCAGTGGGAGGAATAGTGCCCCATCATTGGTGTCAGTGGGAGGAATAGTGCCCCATCATTGGTGTCAGTGGGAGGAATAGTGCCCCATCATCGGTGTCAGTGGGAGGAATAGTGCCCCATCATTGGTATTAGTGGCAGGAATAGTGCCCCATCATTGGCATTTGTGGCAGGAATAGTGCCCCATCATTAGTATCAGTGGGGGGAATAGGTGCCCCATCATTGGTATCAGTGGCAGGAATAGTGCCCCATCATTAGTATCAGTGGCAGGAATAGTGCCCCATCATTAGTATCAGTGGGGGGAATAGGTGCCCCATCATTGGTATCAGTGGCAGGAATAGTGCCCCATCATTGGTATCAGTGGCAGGAATAGTGCCCCATCATTGGTATCAGTGGCAGGAATAGTGCCCCATCATTAGTATCAGTGGGGGGAATAGTGCCCCATCATTGGTGTCAGTGGGAGGAATAGTGTCCCAACATTGGTGTCAGTGGAAGGAATGGTGTCCCATCACTGGTGTCAGTGGGGGGTGGAATAGTGCCCCATCATTGGTGTCAGTGGGGGGTGGAATAGTGCCCCATCATTGGTGTCAGTGGGGGGTGGAATAGTGCCCCATCATTGGTGTCAGTGGGGGGTGGAATAGTGCCCCATCATTGGTGTCAGTGGGGGGTGGAATAGTGCCCCATCATTGGTGTCAGTGGGGGGTGGAATAGTGCCCCATCATTGGTGTCAGTGGGGGGTGGAATAGTGCCCCATCATTGGTGTCAGTGGGGGGGGGGGGGGAGGAATAGTGCCCCATCATTGGTGTCAGTGGGAGGAATAGTGCTCCATCATTGGTATCAGTGACACCAATGATGGGGCACTATTCCTCCCACTGACACCAATTACACTTGCTGACCCTGTTCTAGTATGGTGCTGCTGCAGTCAGCATATGTGGTTGCAGCAGCACCTCTACACTGAACACTTACCTGCTGCTCCTGCACTCGATTTTCGCTGGGCCGCTCGGCTCCGCCCCCTCGCCGGTGATTGGCCGCCTGTGTGCCTTTCCTGAGCTACAGTTCTGGCGGCCAATCACCGGTGAGGAGGCGGAGCCGAGCAGCCGCGCGAACATCCAGTGGCCGAACTGAAGGAGCAGCCACGCTTCCTGGACCGGATCGTCGTGGGACCGGAGCCAGGTAAGAAACAGCCCCTGCCCACCCCTGTACTTAGTGTCCCTTCCGTTGGAAGGGGGGGGGCGGCGGCGGCACCGCGCCGCCCCGCTAAAAAGTGTCAGTATGCCGTATACCGGCGTATAAGACGACCCCCGACTTTTGAGAAGATTTTCAAGGGGTAAAAAGTCGTCTTATACACCGGAAAATACGGTACTTCCTTCTGATTGGACACACTGTAGGCTACATCTGCATGTAAAACTGTATTTGTAGCCTCCTCCATGTATATGTAGAATCCCAGAGAAACGCAGAAAATGGTTATATGACGCCTGATCGCAACAGCTGAACAGTGATTGGTACTGTCGCGATCGGTCTGATGCGCTGGTGTCGGAAATTCAATCCCTGACTTGGTGATTCAAACCGTTCCTGGTCCAATCGACTTTGGGCATTTCAGTACCCAGAATGTCCTGTGGGCTGGTACAGGAAAACCCCCCAGAGTTGATTGGCCAAGGGCTAATGTCCAGCCTACGTCCATATTCCCATAAATTGAGGACCTGAGATATGGACAGTGTGATTTGTACAGACCCAGTTCTATTGACTGGTGAATCACTGACTTTCTCTGACTTGCTCCAGTCGCAGGATAACTCTTGGCAAAAGTTTTATTTCTGTTTTTTTTCCCTTTTATTTTATAGTCAATAGCCAATTGTGTGTCTTCTTGTATTTTCCGTATTATTTGTAACTCTTTATACTTTGTACATATTTTATGCACTGCCCACTTTCGGGATATTAAATCATAAAATTAATAAGTGACTTCTGGGTACTTAAGCTCGGGCTCATATCTCCGGAGAGATTGTATTGTATTGCAGTGTCTTTATATGCTTGGTCAAGTTCATTGCCTATCTGTATGCAATTGCACTGCGTGTTGGCAGATTGCATGCGGATTGTAAAGTAGGATATCTGTGTGTGTGTGGTGGCCCAGCAGACCAGTCTGCGGATAAACTGTTGGGTGGTGGCAAGCTACCGTTTGTTGTGTGTCTGGTGCGGGGGTGTGTGGACAGTGGAAGAGTGATTAACACTGGAGTTCTAGCTTGTAGGATAGCTGGAGGAATCCTAGAAGGGTGTGCCAATTGCTATTCTGCTCCCCAACCCTTAGTGTGCACCAGATTGTATATAAGATTCGTATCTGCCTGTGTGTGTGGTCAGCCAGCTGGATTGGAGTGTCCCTTTAGTGGTGGCCAGAGGTAGTGCAGGCTGTCAAAGTATATCATGGCCGGTCATATGTTCAACGTAAGTCCCCCTCATTCCCTTTTTACCCCAAGTCACGGCCGGATGTGCATGCCTCGGTTAGCTAGTCGCTGTGGGCGTGTGCGTGCGAGTTGGATCCGTGACATAGTCAAAAAAACAAAACTGGTTCCTAACTTTTTTTTAGCTGGCTCCTACATTCAAAGCAAATTTGTCAAGCCCTGATAATGCTACTTACATTTTCTTTAAGATTACTTATGTCTTGAGAGTATTGTATACATTTTCAAAACACCTACCTAAATGCAGAAGGTGGTCTGCTGTCTGGTGCCCTTGATGACAGTGGTCCAAAGAGTTTTCTCTGGTCCTCTCTAGGTGTAAAAGGCCTTTGGGTTCTTAGTGTCCTCAAAGAATTTCTGGCTTCATTTATTATTTCAGCACTTGTCTTTTGTACAGAAGTAGGTGGCTTGTAAAAGGGGTCTGTTTTTCGATCGCGTGATGAATTCATTGTCTTCTTAACAGAATTGGCATTACCTGAAAGTTAAAGACAGGCCTGAATAAATCTCACCCAGAACTAGGAGCCAGCACTAGGCAACCTGTATATACCAACATAGGTAGCTGAAAGTATATAAAGTGGTATTAAACCCTAAAACAGACATTTTATATATTGCAACTTACACATTTAAAATCTGCATTTACCAAGCAGAACAGGCATTTTTGAATGTTTTGCATGCATTTATGAACATTTTTTGTATTTATGGCAATGTGGGCTTCAGCTTGTATAAGAGCAGTGCGATTGGCAAGTTTTGATAAAGCATTTGCAGAGCTTTCACCAAGCTTTGTTGACACTTTTAAAGTACCACTGAACTCCAGTTTGTAAAAAAATTGACCACAGACCCTAATGGGAGTGCTGACTGCCACTTTAAACAAGCTGCTAGCAGGCTTCAGAATGTCTTGTTGCTTGCTGAAAGCCTGCTAGCAGCTTGCTTAAAGTGGCAATCAGCACTCACATTAGGATTTATGTTCAGCGTTCACAAACTGGAGCTGAATGGTACTTTAACCACATGCCTACCAGACACTTTTACCCCCTTCGTGCACAGACCAATTTTTAGCTTTCAGCGCTGTCGCAATTTGAATGACAATTGTGCGGTGTCACGGTCCCCTCTCTCACTCCCTCCCTTCCTCATTACATGTCCCTGCGCCCGCACAAGCCCACATCAAAGTGGTGTGCCGGACGCCAGGGATCTGCCCCTGCAGTGCGGTTCACACCTCTCCTCGGCCGGACGCCAAGGAATCTGACACCCCGCTCTGCCTGCACGTCGATTTTCCACGTGCTGGCCACCTGGGTGTCTCAGCGCGCCCCCTCCCACGCTCTGCACTCGCCGGAGACAAAGGCCACGCTCCCTGTGCGCAGCCGGAGTGAGGGGGCGGGCCTCGTTGTCCTGGAAACCCGATACCGGGCTGGCCGTTTCCGGGGCAACCAGGAAGCGTCCGGCTCCGGTGATAAAAAGACCGGAGCAGGACCCGGCTTGCCTGTTGGTCCCCTGCTCTTGAGGGAAGCGCTGTGTGGGGTCTGAGCTGAGGCCAGACCCCACAGCCAGGACCCGCCTTCCCTGTTGGTCCCTTTCTCTGGATAGAAGCCCTGTGTGAGGTCTGTGCTGAGGCCAGACCCAAAGTCAAGACCCCGCTGAGTCCCAGTGAGCCTGCTGTTGTCCCTGGAAAGCTGAGTACCGTGAGGGTCCCTGTCTGCTGATCGCTGGTTGTCCCTGGAAAGCGGAGTACCGTGAGGGTCCCTGTCTGCTGATCGCTGGTTGTCCATAGAAAGCTGAGTACCGTGAGGGTCCCTGTCTGCTGATCGCTGGTTATCCTTGGAAAGCTGAGTACCGTGAGGGTCCCTGTCTGATGATTGCTAGTTGTCCCTGGAAAGCTGAGTACCGTGAGGGTCCCTGTTTGCTGATCGCTGGTTGTCCCTGGAAAGCTGAGTACCGTGAGGGTCCCTGTTTGCTGATCGCTGGTTGTCCCTGGAAAGCTGAGTACCGTGAGGGTCCCTGTCTGCTGATCGCTGGTTGTCTCTGGAAAGCTGAGTACCGTGAGGGTCCCTGTCTGCTGATCGCTGGTTGTCCCTGGAAAGCTGGGTACCGTGAGGGTCCCTGTCTGCTGATCGCTGGTTGTCCCTGGAAAGCTGGGTACCGTGAGGGTCCCTGTCTGCTGATCGCTGGTTGTCCCTGGAAAGCTGAAATCTGGAGTGTTCCTGCACATGGTCCGCTGGTTGCCCCTGGAAACAACCTGCCGTGAGTGCCCCTACAAGCCGCATGTCGTGGAGTGTAGAACTGTCCTTATTGTGTGCCCCTTGCCCGGACTGCCTTAACGTGTGCCCATATCACCCCTGCTTGGATTGCCCGATTGTACACCCATATTTCCCTTGCCTGGACTGCCCCGTTGTCTGCCCATATTTCTCTTGCCTGGACTGCCTCATTGAATACCCGGACTATTGCTTGCTTGAATGGCCCCTATTGCGTACCTGGATTAATACTTGCCTGAACTGCCCCAACTGTGTCCCCGGACTATTGTAGCTACATGGACTGCCCCCCCTGAGTGCTCGGATTATCGCTACCTGAATCACCCTACCGTGGGCCAGATAATCACTGTTTGGACTCCTCCCTCTCCTCCCCCCTTTTTTGGGTACCTGGACGCTACCCTTGTTGCCCTGATTGAGTGTCTCTCCTATTTCAATAAAACTTTGTGTGTTTATCATCCTCTGTGTGAGTTCTTTCCCACTTACGCTTCCGTCACACGCAGTCATGCAACATTGTACCCAAATTTTTAGAATTTTTTTCACACAAATAGAGCTTTCTTTTGGTGGTATTTAATCACCACTGGATGTTCTTTTTTTTGCCTTATAAACAAAAAAAGTTTTCTTTGTTTCTATTATAACATTTGGCAACCAGGTAATTTTTCTCCTTCACTGACGTGCGTTGATGAGGTTGCACTGATAGGCACTGATGAGGTGGCATGGATAGGCAGCACTGATGGGCACTGATGATGCTGCACTAATATGCAGCAATGGTGGGCACTGATAGGCAGCACTGATGGGCAGCGCTGACTGGCAGCACTGACTTGACAGCACTGACTGGCAGCATTGCTGGGCGCAACTGCTGGGCAGCACTGATGTGCACTAGTGGGTAGCACTGCTCGGGCGGGGGGGGGGGGGCGCTGCTGGGTACTGATCATCAGGGCACTGATCCTCACTGCCCTGAAGATCAGTACCGATCTGTTCTATGATAATTGCTGTGACAGTGTGAAGAAAGTGCTGCCGATAACCAGCAACTGTATTCACTCCCATGATCTGCTGTGTCATTGGACACAGCTGATCAAGTGGTAAAAGGCCGCTGTGATTGGCCTTCTACTCCATCACATGATCAGCTGTGTCCATAGGACACAGTGATCATGGAGGTCGCTGCGTGCGCGCCGCTGGGGTACACGGGAGGGCACGTTCTGGGAGGACATCCTACGATGCCCTTCCAGAACAGGACAACCGTGCTGTAGCCGTCATTTGGCTATAGCACGATTGAAAGAGGTTAAAAGCTTCAACAAAGCTTGCTGAAAGCTCTGCAAATGCTTTGTCAAAGCTTGCTGTTCACACTGTTCTTACACAAGCTGAAGCAAGCCTGTGTCGAACAGGCCTTCATGGGTGTATTCAAGCTTCAGGCATTTTAGTTTTAGCCAATGGAAAACCACCATGAGAAGCTCAGCTCTCCCTGACAAGCTCTATTCACAATGCAACAATAGAACATAGGGGTCGTTCACATGGGCATACAGCACTGTGCAGTGTGAGGATCCGGTTGTTTATCTAGCACTGCGTGCAGGCAGCCCATGTAGATAAAAAGGTATACATAGAATGTACAGACTCACTCGCATAGCAAAGTTTGACAGGGGCATGCACCAGGCATAGTCCCCAAGTCCGTGCATTCGTCCCTGCATACCTGTCAAACTGGCTGTGTAATCAAGTCTGTACAGAGGATGCATATCCATTCACTTATATGGGCTGCCTGCAACTCAGCACTAGAACAAAAAGATACACAAATGGCTCTTCACGCAATACAGGACTGAGTGCCCATGTACATGATCCCTAAGCCTCAGGCCCCTTTCACATGGGCCAGATACATTTTGCTCAGCAGTGGATTTGTCTGCTGATCCCCTGCTGAGCAGAGCAGGCGGATGACAGATCTGTGTCCACTCTGTTTACGCAGAGCGAACACAGCCTGCTCTGTTCTATGGGCAGTCGGATGTAAACGAACTGGCTGTCTGTTTAAACCCAACTGCCTTCCAATCCAACCCCTCAGACGGAGGGGAATAGACCCCCTTCTGATTTTTGTTTTTTTTTTTGCTGGATTGGATCGAAGGTAGCTGAATGTAAACGGACAAAGTCTGTTTCCATCTGACTGCCCATAGAGGAGAATGGAGGGTCTGATCAGGTCTGCCCGAATAACGGACAGGCAGACCCAACCGGACCGCTCGTGTGAAAGAGGCCATATTGCCTTGTGTACATGTTGGAGCGGATTCGGGCAAAGCTGCCCAATAGGGCTGATGTGAATGAGCCCTAGGGCTGCAACGCACAGCGACGCATGTTACACATTGATGCATTGTGGTTCCTGTTTTTAAAGACCTCCAATGTACATGAGTTGCAGCAACATGCTTCAATGCACCATAGTGCACAATAACAAAAATATTGTAACATCCAAAAAGGGCCCTTTCACATCGAGGAGTTTTTGAAGCGCTTTTGTGCTAAAAAAAAAAAAAGTGGAAAAAAAGCCTATGAAAAATGCTTTCGTATCCCAACCCTGGCACTTCCTGGCTGGAGTTTGCATGTTCTCCCTATGCCTGCGTGGGTTTCCTCCCCCACTCCAAATACATGCTGGTAGGTTAATTGGCCCTAGTATGTGTACGTATGAATGAATGTAATTTAGGGACCTTAGATTGTACGCTTGAGGGTTAGGGACTGATGTGAATGTACAATATATATGTAAAGCGCTGCGTAAATTGACGGCACTATACAAGTACCTGAAATAAAAAAAATATGTCTTATGTATGTTTTCACACTCCCTTGCGGTGTATAAAATTCTGCTTGCAGCATTTTTGGAGCCTGTTTGTTCAGTTAATAAAAATAACACACACATACACACCAAAAACACACTTCCCCATTGAAATCAATAGAAACCGCCTCAAACGCACCCAAGATGCGTGTTTGATGCAGTTTTTGAGTCACATGTCCCTTTAAAAAAATGTACTGCAAGCGCGGCAAAACGCATATGCATTTCTGCTGCGGATCAGTGTGAAAGTGCCCTAATTGGAATGTTTTGGTGCATATGAGACAGTTTGATTGCAACGCTCTGCCGTAATCCAACGCACATGCATTACCACACTACACACACGCATACCAGCCAAAGTGTTCCCATTTGTTACTTGCAGGATAAAAGGTCATTTTATTAGCCCTCCAGAGTGCCAGAGAAGCATATGAGAGCCCAGGTAAACACTGCACAATATAGGATGAGGTTTGCACAGCAGCAGTAACATGACCTGAGCTGTATAGAGACACAGCTGAGCGGCGTGAGCGGTCACCATGGTAACGCTCGCATACATCCCACGTGTTTCAGAGGGAATGGCTTGCTTGTTAATGCACGAGAACTCTCCGGGGTGTTTGTCGGGACCACCATGGCTGACTCACTCATACCTCCACACCAACTCACCAGCGCCGGTCACATCCACGTTCCTTGGTGTGCTATAAACACCGACACCGAAGAGACTTGCCTCCTCAGAATCCGGACTCTGTGCGCACGCGCAGTGTTTGAGGGCGGGTCCCGTGATGTTTCTACTGTTACCTATGTAACTGTGATATGGTGGTGGTAGTAGTGTTACCTAAAGGTGTGACTGAGACATGAAACCTGAGACTAGAAACCAACCAAACACTCAGACACATTTTATTTGACTAAGCCGTGTATATTTGATTTACATAAACGTGGCATTCGTCGTTTATATTCCATTCTATGACACGTTATATGTATTGTTGCAGCAGGTGCACAAAATCACTTCATGGGTTCATCCAGACAGGCCGAAAAGACTCGTGTTTCCATACATACAGTAGTTACTGTTATAGAGTGGTTACGTACGCATCAAAATGCAGCACTATAGTAATCAATGAGCCCATACACACAGCTCATTGATCTGCATACGAAAATGTGTGCTGTGCAGGGGCGGACTGTCCATTTGGAAACTCAGGCACTGCCCGAGGGCCTGGGGTCAGTAGGGGGCCCCATGAGATGCCCCTGGTACCTTTTTCATAGGCTTTTTTGAGTTTGGGCAAGGACACAGGGGCCCCATGATCCCCTATTAGCCAGGGGCCCCATGAGTTGTCAGTCCGCCCCTGGTGCTGTGTTTAGTCACACGCAAAAAAAAAGTAGGATGTGGCTGCAGATTTTCCACATGTAGATCTGCAGATTTTACTCACATATGAGCAAAACACGCATATACATGAGTACTTCAGTAGAATATTTTATGAGGGATCTTTCTTTAGCCACTCCAAAACCCGGCACTTTCATCCCCCTTCCTGCCCAGGCCAACTTTCAGCACTGACGCACTTTGAATGACAATTGCGCGGTCATGCAATAATGTACCCATATGAAATGTTTATCATTTATTTTTTTAAGACAGATAGAGCTTTCTTTTGATGCTATTTGATCACCACTGGGTTTGTTCATTTTTGCTATATAAAAGAAAAAATACCGAAGATTGTTTCCCTTAGTTTTTGTTATATAATTTTGCATTTAAATAATTTTTCTTCATTTATTTAGGCCAAAATGTATTCTGCTACATTTTTGGGGTAAAATTCCCTAAAACAGTGTATATTATTTAGTCTGTCTGAAAGCCGTGGGATATATATATTTGAAAACTGATCAGCTGAGACCCTTAAATGCCAGACACTGGTATGACAAACAAAACAAAGACTGAACAGTTTGAAATAAGAAAAAGTTTTTCTTAGTTTCTGTTATAAAATTTGGCAAATTATTATTATTATACAGGATTTATATAGCGCCAACAGTTTGTGCAGCACTTCACAGAATGAGGGTAGACATTACAGTTACAATACAATTTGTTACAAGAGGAAACAGAGGGCCCTGCTAGTTAGAGCTTACAATCTAGGAGAATAAGTAATTTTTCTTTATCACTGATGTGCACTGATGGGCTGTAATGATGGGTACTGATGAGGCTGCACTAATGGGCATGGATAGGCGACACTGATATGCTGCATTGATAGGCACTGATATGCTGCACTGATCCCTTTCCAAATAGCAGGAAATCACTCTGGAACCAGCATGCGTTCCACTCACCGGAAGTGTCAGGAATGGACTCGCCAATGGTGGTGGGACTCACCTGCCTTGTGGGCTGCAGTACCAGGGCTGGCCAGCGGGTGCTCTCAGCAGCCAGAAGCTCACTCCTGCAATCAGCCATCACCTGAGGCTGATTGCAGGAGGTGTATTTAAGGAATGGCCAGACCTGCAGTCAGTGCCTTGGTGTTGTTTCCCATGTGCCCTGTATCCTGTCTCCTGCCTGCTCGACGCTCCTGCTTGACTCTGACAGAACTCCGCCTGCACTGACCCCGGCTATTCCTGACCATTCTTCTGCCTGCTCCCGTTGTACCTTTCTGCCTGATTGTTCCTGACCCGGCTTGCCTGACCACTCCACCTTTCCAGCCCTGACTGCACCTGTACCTATTAGTTTAAGGTTTGTTTTGTTTTGCACTGTGTTTGTTTATTTTGTGCAGCTCATAATATTATTATTTAATCATTTCTGAAGCCTACTGTTTCCCTGTGTCAGTCCACACATCTCTAGTCATACCTGGATCCCTGACATTACACCAAGGCCATTCCTGGCCAGAAGTGGCTGCACAGGGAAGCCATCTTGGCTTATTGTTGTGAAGGATGCATCCGGAGGAGGTTATATACTTGTGTCTGCTAGTCTTTGATGACAAAGAATATGCCTATGAGACTCTGCAGGAGTATACCAGGGATCAGCTGCTAGAATGCATAGGGGTTGCGCATTCCCTGGTAGATCAGGGCACAGAGTTCTCTGAGGTGCAACCATTAATTCAGGCTTGTGTGGAGTTGGCTTCAGCTAGTACCCCTGAAAGCAGGGATGACTTTTTTTCCCCCATTCAGTGCAGATCAAATGGAATCGCTGGTATGGTTGTTGGAGGAGGATCCAGATTGCTTCCATGAACATTATGCAGCTTGTCCATTACATGTGCTAGTGGAGTGTATAGACGCAGTGCAGTCTTTGGTCAGACAGGCTATGTGTAAGCGGAGTTGTGTTCAACACATACTACAGTCCTGGGCAGACTTGTTACACCCAGCCTCAGTCAGCTTGCAACAAACCAGTCCTGCTTCTCATCATTCCTCTGCTCAAAGCTCTCTTCCTGCACTCCCGACAGCACCCCCAATGACAGCCTAGTATACCCTGCTAGCTACCACATGTCAGTCCCCTGCTCCCACTCGCTGCACCTATCCTGCCTTTTACCCTGTAAAGAAGCCCTCTGTAGCAACTGCTCCCTCCTTTGTTCCATCCCCCAGCTCTTCTCTGCGTACAGCTGCTCTATCCGTTTACAAACCTGCGCTTACTTACAGTGCTCCAGTAACTAAAACCAGGAAAAGGCGAAAATTCTTTCCAACCAGTACCATCCTGCCAGTATCCAAACCGGTCAGCCTGCCGTCTGAGAACCTGCCTTCTATGGTTCAGCCTGGTGCCCCGGCGCCCGCAATTCAGCCTGATGCCCAATGACCCAGTGTACGCTACCCGGGCTGATGTTCCTACCCAGCCTGACGATCTAATGCCCGCTACCCAGCCTGACGACCCGATCCGGCCTGATGACCCGATCCAGTTTGATCTGGTATACGCGATCCAGCCTGATGACCCGATCCAGCCTGATGACCCGATCCAGCCTGATGACCTGGTGTTCGTGATCCGGCCTGACGACCCGGTCCGGCTTGACGACCCGGTCCGGCCTGATGACTCGGTACCTCAGTGCCCGCTGTCGTGCCAGGTGACTCGGAGCCCGCTGTCGTGCCAGGTGACTCGGAGCCCGCTGTCGTGCCAGGTGACTCGGAGCCCGCTGTCGTGCCAGGTGACTCGGAGCCCGCTGTCGTGCCAGGTGACTCGGAGCCCGCTGTCGTGCCAGGTGACTCGGAGCCCGCTGTCGAGCTTGGTGACTCTGTGCCCGCTGTTCTGCCAGATGACTCGGTGCCCGCTGTCGAGGTACAAGGTGAAGGTACAAACAAATGGTCTGGGATCAGATGTGTATGTATACACAATTCCTCAATAGGACTTACAGACCCAATCATCATTTAGCATTAATTAGTCTAAAGCCAGGTTCCTGGAGGTGACAATTTTTGTGTGTCAATCAGGTTATCACCTTCTGGGAAAGCCAGTGACAGCGGACAGACTGTCTGCCTTTTGTAGAAAGCTCTATAGGTAATATTCACATCAAAGAAGTATGTTTAATCTCTTATAAAAGCCAAAATATTAGTTGGAGAGATATGAACAAGCTTCCTTTGTGCAGGCCATTCTGTGCGCTACATTTACATATAAGAATCATATTTGTGGCTTGGGGAGGAAGCCAGGGAAATGCATGGAATGGTTAGATGACGCGGGGGTGCAACAGTCAGATGGTGTTTGGTACTGTTGCGATCGGGCTGACACGCTGGTGTCAGAAATCCAATCCCCAACTTGGTGTTCAGGCCAGTCTTTGCCCAATTGAACTTGGGCAGGTCCATACACAGTACCTCTTGTGGGCAGGTCAGGACCACCTCCCCCATAGTCAATTGGCCGAAGACTAATATCCCGCCCATGTCCAAATCGCAATAAATTGAACGCATGGACATTTGGACAGCGTGATTCGTACGGAGCTGGTTCGATTGACTAGCGGATTGCCAAGTTTCTGGCTTGCTCCAGCCGCAGGGTAAAGTGTTATTCTGTCTTTTTATTCCCTTTTATTTTATAGTAATTAGTCATTTGTGTGTCTTCTTATATCTTTTGTATTTCTGTAACTTTTTTATATTTTGTACATATTTTATGCACTGCCCACTTTGGGAAATTAAATCTTAAAATTAATTAGTGAACTTCTGTGTATTTAAGCGCGTGCTCATATCTTCGGAGAGATTAGATCAGAGAGACTAGATCGGAGAGATTAGATTGGGTTATATTGTATTGTATTTTAGTGCCTTTAAAACGCTCGGTTAAGCTCATTGCCAATCTGTATGCATCTGCACTGTGAGTGGGCAGATTGCACGCAGATTGCAAAGGTAACAGATCTGCCAGGCGGAGATCTGTGTGTGTGTGGTGTCTCAACAGACCATTCTGCGGATAAACTGTTGGGTGGTGGCAGGCTACCTTTGTGGTGCGTCTGGTGTGGGGGTGTGTGGACAGTGGAAGGGTATCAACACTGTGGTTCAAGCTAGGATAGCTGAAGGGACCTTTAGAAGGGTGTGTGATTACTAAGCTGGTCCTCAACTCTAATCAGGGCACCAAGTTGTATGTAAGATCGTATCTGCCAGTGTGTGGTCGACCAGCTGGATTGGAGTGGAGTCTCCATCTGGTGGTGGCCAGAGGTAGTGCGGGCTGTGAAAAGGTATCACGGCTGATCTTATATACGGTTTGAGATATTTAAGAGTAAATCCCCTTTATTATCCCCTCTTTACCACCCTGTCGCGGCCGCACGCACGCGTCACGGTTAGCTAGTCGCTGTGGGCGTGGCGTGTGGTGGACACGTGACAGGGTGATCGTTTACCGAATCCTTGACAGTTGTGATCCCAGTGGAAGCCATGGCTGGCACAGGGGTTGGAGGAGCCATCCCTGCAGTGCCTATGGCTTGTATTTCTTTGAGCCAGGAGTCTGGAAGTCAAGTGGAAGAAGTGGGCAGATCCCACTAATGAAGGAGGCCATGTGGAGAGCCTGCAGCCAGTCACTGCAGGCAACAATGTTTCAGCTGGACTCCGAGATAAGGGACCCGAGGATATCCTAGCCCTTCCCGGATGGAAGAGTCGTGAGGATGTGGTCCCAAAGAAAGCTACAGTTATCATAGGGGTTGGAGGAGTCACCCCTGTACTACCTGCAGCTTGTGTTGCTTTGCCCCAAGGATCCAGAAGCAAAGTGAGAGAAGTGGGCGTAGCAGCTACCACGAACATACTGTCGGGTACTGACCTGGGGCGGTTGGTAACCCAGAACAAGTCTAAGTCAACACCCCTGAAGTCTACATTTACACCCGAGGCCTCGGATTCACGTAATGTACTGTTGAGTGACTCAATGCACACTGAGAATTCTGGGGAGGGTCAGGGTGTGAAGGACTGTGTACCAGAGCCTGGCTCTAGTGGATGTCTGGGGTCAAGGCCTGGAGAAGAGTTTAAAATCGCAGAGGACTCTGCAACTGATAGTGTTTTATGTGATGATAAATGTAATGACATGTGTAAGGCAGACCTTCCCTCTGCTGCAGCAGTGACTCGGGGTGCCCGCCAGGTGGCCCCGGACCAGTCATTGCCCACTGCTACAGAGGAACTGCCTGTGGAAGGGCCCAATCTAGCTGGGTTGGACCCTTGTGAGCCTGGCCCAGAGGGCCTAAGGTCTCCTCAGACTGTTGTCTACCTGGCACCTGTGGCAGATAGCTCTGAGTCCCCTGGAGCTGTGAGAATTGACGGCAGCCCAGAGGATCTCAGGGGTGTGGCTGAAGGACCGCCAGCGGTGGATAGCAGGATGGGGGTGCATGGGCAAAAGGAATTTGTTTTTCTACCCCTATGTAAAGCAACAGGATGTTCTTTTGAAGTCCCCGGGGAAAAAGCACATTGGGTTTCAGTAGACCAGTGTTGTGTGCCCCTCGCCCCTTGTGGGATGAAGTTCTCTGTTGTCTGCTCCCCTGACACCACAGATACCAGTAATGCCATTTTGGATCCTGGACTGTGGAGCACAGAGGAGGGACCACAGGGTGAGGGTTTAAGTCTGATTCATTCTGACTCTACCCCCTCAGTAGCTGTGGCTGACGGCACCGAGTTTCCAGAGGCTGTTACATCTGATGCCAGCCCAGAGGAACTCATGGGTGCTCACAGATGCTCTGCTGAGGACGGGGTAGAAGTGAGTGACGTGGGTCAGAGGATAACCCCTAGTGGAATTTTTCCTCCTGTAACTTTCCCCTCTGTCACCACAGTCGCGGGTGCTGCCAGTGCAGACTCATTTCTGTGTGTTGCAGAGGGAAGTCTGCAGGATGTTGGGGCAAATTCAACCCAATCAGAGTCTCCCACCTCAGCAGTTGCAGCTGACATCACTGAGTCCGTCCAGGATGATAGGTTTGAGGATGGCCCGGAGGAGCTCAGGGGTGGTGCTGACAGATGTTCTGCTGAGGAGGACAGAGTAGAAGGGTGTGGCACGGGTCAGAGGATGACCCCTGGTGGAGTAAAGTCTGTGGATTTATCCTTTGTCCCCACAGCTATGAGTATCATGATTGAAGACTTATTGCTGTGCACAGCAAGGGAAGGATCACAGGATGACGGGGGAACACTAACCCCCTCTGAATCTGCTCTCTCAGAGGCTGAAGCTGACAACACTGTATTTTTGCTGGCTGATAGGTTTGATGTCAGCCCGGAGGAAGTCAGGGGTTGTGCTGACCAGTCTCTGGCTGAGGCAGAAAGAGCAGAAGTGTGGGAGACAGGTCCAAGGGTGGAGGTTCTGGTATCCAAGCCATGAAACTAGGTCCAGATCACCCAGAAACAACCTTATGTCAGGCTCAGGCATCTGGGTGTCGCAGCCAATGGCGAACCACCAGATGACCCTGGCCAGTGGCTGAAAATGTTGACAGCGCACAATGACAGGTTCGCCAGTACCCGTCCAGTTGATAGTCGGTGGCCAGCAGATGAAATGGATCCGCGAGGGGATCTGCTGGCCAGTGGTGACCCAAAGCCTTTGGGATCAGTCAGAGAGCTGGGCAGAAGCCCTTCCCCATCAGCAGGGGGATGGGCTGAGCTGTCAGCGGTGTCAAACTTTAGTTGGGAGAACTTACCCCCTCCCAACCTTGCGAACCTTCTATGTAGACGCGTTAGCTAACCCGTTTAGGCTCAGCTATGCGTCATCTGGAAGAGGGGAGATGTAACAGACATGTAAAATTTATTGTAACGGGCATGTAAGATTTGAGTGGAAATATGGTATCATAGCCATGACAGGTTGAGTAGATTAGATTATGTCAGGCCCTTTCATTGCAAAGGTGTGTGCAGGAACAGTCTGCTAATTAAGGATGTACATTGAGCCCCTGGGCCATAGGGAAATGAATAGAAGGTACAAACAAATGATCTGGGATACAGATGTGTATGTATACACAATTACTCCATAGGCCTTACAGACCCAATCATCATTTAGCATCAATTAGTCTAAAGCCAGGTTCCTGGAGGTGACAACTTTTGTGTGTCAATCAGGTTATCACCTTCTGAGGAAAACCAGTGACAGCAGACAGACTGTCTGCCTTTTGTGGAAAGCTCTATAAGTAATATTCACATCAAAGAAGTATGTTTAATCTCTTATAAAAGCCAAAATATTAGTTGCAGAGATATGAACAAGCTTCCTTTGTGCAGGCCATTCTGTACGCTACATTTGCATATGAAAATCATATTTGTGGCTTGGGGAGAAAGCCAGGAAAATGCATGGAATGATTAGATGACGCGGGGGCGCGACAGTCGGATGGTGTTTGGTACTGTTGCGATCGGGCTGATGCGCTGGTGTCAGAAATCCAATCCCCGACTTGGTGTTCAGGCCAGTCTCGGCTCAATTGAACTTGGGCAGGTCCATACACAGTACCTCTTGTGGGCAGGTCAGGACCACCTCCCCCAGAGTCAATTGGCCGAAGACTAATGTCCCGCCCATGTCCAAATCGCCATAAATTGAACGCACGGACATTTGGACAGGGTGATCAGTACGGAGCTGGTTCGATTGACCAATGGATTGCTGATTTTCTGGCTTGCTCCAGCCGCAGGGTAAAGTGTTATTCTGTCTTTTTATTCCCTTTTTATTTTATAGTAATTAGTCATTTGTGTGTCTTCTTATATCTTTTGTATTTCTGTAACTTTTTATATTTGTACATATTTTATGCACTGCCCACTTTGGGAAATTAAATCTTAAAATTAATTAGTGAATTTCTGTGTATTTAAGCACGTGCTCATATCTTTGGAGAGACTAGATCGGAGAGATTAGATTGGGTTATATTGTATTGTATTTTAGTGCCTTTAAAAT
This sequence comes from Staurois parvus, assembly GCF_062004578.1. NCBI lineage: Eukaryota > Metazoa > Chordata > Amphibia > Anura > Ranidae > Staurois > Staurois parvus. The sequence continues at coordinate 4,526,820 of NW_028317844.1, forward strand.
GCTCGGTTAAGCTCATTGCCAATCTGTATGCAACTGCACTGTGAGTGGGTAGATTGCATGCAGATTGCAAAGGTAACAGATCTGCCAGACGGAGATCTGTGTGTGTGGGGTGTCTCAACAGACCGTTCTGCGGATAAACTGTTGGGTGGTGGCAGGCTACCTTTGTGGTGCGTCTGGTGTGGGGGTGTGTGGACAGTGGAAGGGTTATCAGCACCGGGGTTCAAGCTAGGATAGCTGAAGGGACCTTTAGAAGGGTGTGTGATTACTAAGCTGGTCCTCAACTCTAATCAGGGCACCAGGTTGTATGTAAGATCCTATCTGCCAGTGTGTGGTCAACCAGCTGGATTGGAGTGGAGTCTCCATCTGGTGGTGGCCAGAGGTAGTACGGGCTGTGAAAAGGTATCACGGCTGATCTTATATACGGTTTGAGATATTTAAGTGTAAAATTCCCTTTAGAATCCCCTCTTTACCACCCTGTCGCGGCCGCACGCGTGCGTCATGGTTAGCTAGTCTCTGTGGGCGTGGCGTGTGGTGGACCCGTGACAGGGTGATCGTTTAACGAATCCTTGACATGTACCCATATGAATTTTTTTAGCATTTTTTTTGAGACAGATAAAGCTTAATTTTGGTGGTATTTATTTACCACTGGGTTTTTTTTTTTGCTATATAAATGAAAGTCCAAAAATTTAGAAAGTGTGTTTTTCTTATACAGTTTTGCAAATAAATAATATTTCATCATAAATCTTGGCCAAAATTTATTCAGTTTTCTTTATAGTAAAAAAAAATAACCCAAATTAGTTTATAATCAAAACTTATAATTTGTAAACTTTTTTATTTAATTTTTTTATATTATTTATGTGGTTTTTTCTACATACTGTGACACTGCACTACTTGTGGGGGGTGATGAAGAATTTTTTTTTTTTTTACACTGATTGCTTTTACACCTATAAAGGCTGTAAAAGCAATCATTTCTCCTTCTCTCTGGCTGCATTCTTGCAGCCATTGAGAACTACTGTGTGAGCTGTGATTGGTCACAGCTTGTCACATGGTACAAGGCTGTTGTGAATAGCCTTGTGCCATGTGACCTCTGTGATCATTCACAGATTTCACACGTAGTAAGCAATGATGTCCGAAGTAACATCTTGCTTACTACTCTGCATATGATCACTGATTGGCCAATCAGTGATCACATGATCAGGACCTCAGACAGAGGTCCCGTGCGACGATCGGTGTTCTCCAGACACAGCAGGCACCGGATCGTGGTGCTGTGCACTCCCAGGGAGCGCGCACAGTCCATAATGGCGGGTGCCATTTATGAACAGCAACCCGCCCCTGGAGTACCACCGTCCTGTCGTTTATAAACAGTGGCTGGACGGCAAGTGGTTAACAGTGGCTGTTCCCTGGGTACTACATTCCCCATGGTTCTAGACCCAGCAGTCCTTTCCAGTTTTCTGGGTGGGCTCATTCTTTCACAGTGTTTCTCTCCCTCTCCCTCTCCCTCTCCCTCCTCCTCTCCATGGTCAGGAAGGGATAGATGACCGCTACTGCAGCCAGGATGGCGGTGTAAGCTGTCACAGTCCTGTCTGGGTAGCTGTGGCTAGGGAGCACTGAGCTACATTTACTTAAAAATTTCCTTTCATGTTGGGAAGTTTTGCCTGTCTGCTGGCCGTCTCTTTCCACAACTTCCTGCATCACATGTATGCTTCGCAGCTTCTCCTCTGCTCTTTACTTTCCAATTCTTTGGAATACATGTAGCACTACCCCCTTAGAAGTTGCTGAAGATTCGGGTCCCCTTATAGTCCTGAACAGCCAGGCAACACCCATTTTCTCAGACTTGCATTGAGAGTCAGTCAACAGTCCTTGAGCTTGGTTTTATGTTTTATTAAGGGGTGTTGAACTTGGATGGGGTAAGGGGTGTATGGGATCCCCAAGGAACAGTAAACTGAGGACAAACTCCTTAACAACTATGTACAAGTCTTTACACAGTAGAAACGTTTCTTGGAGCGCTCTTCAGCCTCTCCTGGTGTACCATCCCAGATAATCCTCTTATTATCCAGCTGCCTGAGGGAATCCCTGGGTAAGGGGATCCAGTGTCACTTTAAATAAACAGTCCTGGGTAAGGAGCACATCAGGTTTCCTACGAGAGTGCTCTTTTCCCCTTAACTGGACCAGGGGGTATAGGACTACTCACTCAGTCTCAGTCCTGAAAGTTGATTAATGTAGGTGGCTGCCTTCAAGCCTTCTGCTGGGCTGGCTTTTTTCCTGGCTCTGCAGGTGGTCCTCGCTCTGGAGGCCAGTGAAGTTGAGCAATCCTCCTTTCCTGCTTTCTGCCTGCAGGTAGGCCTCTTCCCACTGGGCCCACTCCCGGGCTCCTGCATCTCTGCTTCCTCACATCTTCCACTTGAACCCTCCTGCCACTGAGCAGGCTCAGTCACTCTTAAAGGCTGTCCTGACCCCATGCCAAGCCTCCTGCTTTGGTATTGGTCAGAATCCATTAAGAGTGCAGACCAGCTCCTCCTTGCCCCCACCCACTGCTTCTAGAATCTCCTCCAAGATTCCAGAGCAGGGTAGGTATCAAGGAACTGATCTGCAGAGCCTCTCAGCCCTGACCCAAATTTGACCCAGCTGACTATTGCCCAGGCTGCTACTCAGCCCTTCTAACAGAAAAAATGACCAGCTAGCTCTCCCTAGCTCACTAGGAGGGTGCTACATACATTTCCCAAAGTACTTGCCTGCAAGCTGTGATTCCTGTACAGACTCCACCTCCTGAAATTCCTCCTCTCAGCACCTCTGTAGTTCTGAAGGCAGGTTCTCTAATCTCTGTGACACAGCAGCACCTACTCACGGAGCACCTTGTAAATGTAAGTTTACAGACTTCAAGATAGTTCAGATTTATAGGAGTAATCTAGAAATAATTTTAAAAATGAATATATGATTTTACATTTTCATAGATATGCTTTAACTGCTTGTTTATGCCTAGGGAACAGTGTACAGCAGTTTAATTTACCCAATCCTGCATTCAAACAGACTCCTTCATGCTGCTAGACCAAGCATCCTCTTTCCTGCACTTTTTTTTTTTGGGGGGGGGGGGTTAGAAGAAATGACCCTCCTCAAACAGAATAGTGCGCTAAACCTTTAGATAAATAAGAGAACCAGAACTTTTTCTGAGTGGAAAAATGGGTTTGATAATGAAATTGGCAGTGCCTCCACCCAGGACAAGGCCTCTATGAACCAAGGGGATTCCCTTCCTTGGAAATGAAATAGTAATTTAATCAAAGAAATTGGGAGTAGGAACTACTGTATACTGTAATATTAACCTTAAATCTACAGATGCACACCAGTATGGAAATAATATGAGCTGTATATAAGAGATTAATATTAGTACATACATCCAATGTACAAAAACGTATTGTCAGCAAAGAGCCCAACAAAAGTCCTGATGGAATTGTGGACATATATCCAGGTGTATATAGTTGTTAACATAGATATTTCCAGATAAATGTTGCAGTAAAGTCTAGTTGCAGGGACCCCTGAGGATGATCATGATGTGTTGTCTGTCTTTTTGAAGACAAGATTAGGGGCGTTGGGGAGATCCTCCGACTATTGTCCAACCAGCTTAGAATGCAGCTTCTCACAGGCAGAAAATGTGGTGTGGCATTAAAACTTAGAGTCAGCCTATCTCCTCTGCTCTTAAGTCTCTCCCTAGTAGTTTCTATTCTGAAATGCAACTGGATCTCTAATTACCAGAAGTGGCTGTTAGGCGAATGTCTAACCTGTCTCTAGCCTATGCTAGTAATCAAGCCCTAAGCTTAAACTAGATATAGAATCCCAGACCACAAGAGACAAGGTTAACTAAAATAACAGGAGCTACAGTGAAGGAAATAAGTATTTGATCCCCTGATGATTTTGAATGTTTGCCCATTCACAATGAAATGATCAGTCTAAAAATCAAATGGTAGGTGTATTGTAACACTGAGAGACAGAATAGCAATAAAAAGAAATGCATGTCTAACAAATTATGCACTGATTTGCATGTTCATGAGGGAAATAAGTATTTGATCCCCTTCACAAAACATGACTTAGTACTTGGTGGCAAATCCCTTGTTGGCAATCACAGAGGTCAGACGTTTCCTGTAGTTGGCCACCAGGTTTGCACACATCTCAGGAGGGATTTTGTCCCACTCCTCTTGGCAGATCCTCTCCAAGTCATTAAGGTTTGGTGGCTGACGTTTGGCAACTCGCATTTTCAGCTTCCTCCACAGATTTTCAATCGGATTAAAGTCTGGAGACTGGCTAGGCCACTCCAGGACCTAATGTGCTTCTTCTTGAGCCACTCTTTTGTTGCCTTAACCGTGTGTTTTGGGTCATTGTCATGCTGAAACACCCATCCACGACCCATTTTCAATGTCCTGGCTGAGGTAAGAAGGTTCTCACCCAAGATTTGACGGTACATTGCCCCGTCCATCATCCCTTTTGAGTTGTCTTGTCCCCTTAGCAGAAAAACACCCCCAAAGCAGAATGTTTCCACCACCGTGTTTGACAGTTGAGATGGTGTTCTTGGGGTCAAATGCAGCATTCCTCCTCCTCCAAACATGGCGAGTTGAGTTGATGCCAAAGAGCTGGATTTTGGTCTCATCTGACCACAACACTTTCAACCAGTCCTCCTCCGCATCATTCAGATGTTCAGTGGCAAACTTCAGACAAGCCTGGACATGTGCTTTCTTGAGCAGAGGGACCTTGAGGGCACTGCAGGATATCAATCCTTGTCGGCGTAGTGTGTTACCAATTGTTTTCTTGGTGGCTGTGGTCCCAGCTGCCTGGAGATCATTGACAAGTTCCTCACATGTAGTTTTGGGATGATTCCTCACTGTTCTCATGATCATGGACACTCCACGAGGTGAGATCTTGCGTGGTGCACCAGACCTAGGGAGACTGACAGTTGTTTTGTGTTTCTTCCATTTGCGAATGATTGCACCAACTGTTGTCACCTTCTCACCAAGCTGCTTGGCGATAGTTTTGTAGCCCAATCCAGCCTTGTGTAGGTCTACAATCTAGTCCCTGACATCCTTGGACAGCTTGTTTGATTGCTTCTGTGGACAGGTGTCTATTATACAGGTAACAAAATGAGATTAGCAGCACTCCCTTTAAGAGACTGTTTTTAATCTCAGCTTGTTACCTGTATGAAAGACACCTGGTAGCCAGAAATCCTGCTTAATGATAGGGGATCAGATACACATTTCCCTCATGAACATGCAAATCAGTGCATAATTTGCTAGCCATGCATTGAATTTTTTGTTGCTATTCTGTCTCACAATGTGTTACAATACACCTACCATTCGATTTTAGACTGATCATTTCTTAGTGAGTGGGAAAACATTCAAAATCAGCAGGGTATCAAATACTTATTTCCTTCACTGTGTATATATAAACGCTATTGCAATAAACAGTAATACACACATACAGTAGCACAGGTCTAGCTGTCTGGCACGGTGCATGTGCAATAATACCAATAGGATAGAGATACTCTGTCACAAGAATTCAGAAACACACTCAAGAAGCTATGGGCAGCTGCAGTTAAACTATTGGAACATAGTAATACTAGCAATCAGGGGCGGACTGACCATTTGGAAACTCGGGCACTGCCTGAAGGCCCGGGGTCAGTAGGGGACCCCATGAGATGCTCCTGGTACACTTTTTTCTTTTTTTTTTTCTTTTTCATAGGCTTATTTGAGTTTGGGCAAGGACACAGGGGCCCCATGATCCTCTATTTCCCGGGGCCCCATGAGTTGTCAGTCCGCCCCTGCTAGCAATAATAATTTCTCTCTTTCCACGGTTTTTCAAAGCCCCTCCAGGAGACAGGAAGTCTTAATACATAAATATACATAACATTGTGATATTAGCAGCCAGGGCTGGATCTAGCCTGTGTGATTTGGGGGTGCAGTAAAAATGTCAGGGGACAGAGGATGTGGGGTCAGCAGTGCAGTGTATAGGAGTCAGTAGGTTGGTGTACAGGGGGTTAGCAGAGAAAAGGCTACAGTTGGCAGTTTGTAGGGCATTGTACAGAGGTCATTGAGGTCATTAGTATGTAGGGCAGTGTACAGTGGGTTATCAAGGCACTGTACAGGGGTTAGCATGACAGAGGGCATAGGTCAGCAGGATGGAGGATAGGGATCAGCAGTGCAGAGAACAGGGGTCAGCAGGGTACAGGGCCCAGCAGGGCGGAAGACAGTGGTCAGCAAAGTTGAGGACAGGGTCACTGCTCACAGGGCACTCAAAAGACCTCCCTCTCTCCACACAGTACATAGCTGAGATCAGTATGTAATATGTGGGGAGGAGGAAATCTGTTGACTGCCTTGTGTGCAGTGTAGGCAGTGTCGGGACAAGGTCATCTAGCACTTAAGACAAAGGTGTCAAACTGTGCCCCCCCCCCCCCCCATGTATAAGTATCATGTCTCAGCAGAAAACTCCCCCCTCAGAAAAAATCACTAATCAACACGTTCACCCCTAAACATAAATTCCCTCTGCCAAAATTCTCCCCAAACAAAAATGCAAAAAAATCCCTATCCTCACACTCCAAATCTGCCTCCCAGCATATATTTTTGCCCCCCAATTTCAACCTTCCAGCTCCAATTCCCTACAAATCTCCTCTTGACCTAAAATAAAATCACCTTTCTTAGCACACATTCTCTTTCCTTCTAAATCCCCCCTTCTAGCACAAATTCTTCTCCCACATCCCCCTCCTTGTACAATTCCCCCATCCTAGTACAAATCCTCTCCTCCAAATCCAATCCCCCTTCTAGCACAAATCCTCTCCCACAAACCCCTACTCCTAGAACAAATCCTCTCCCCTAATCCCCACACCTACCGTAAATCCTCCCCCCAAAACCTCAATCCTAGTGTAAACCCCCCACCAAATCCCCCCTACTAGTACAAATCCTCTCCCCCAAATCCCCCCCCAGTACAAATAAATCCTCTCCCCAAATTCCCCCTCCCAGCATAAATCCTTTCCCAACATCCTAGTACATATCCTCTCCCTCAAATCCCGCTCCAATCCCCTCTTGTAGTACAAATCCTCTCCCCCAAATTGCCCCTTCAAGCAGAACCCCCCCCCAATCCACCCTCCTAGTACAAATCCTGCCCCCCCAAATCCCCACTCCTAACACAAATACTCCTCCCAAATCCCCCTGCTAGTACAAATCCCCCCCCCCCAATCCTCCTCCTAGTAAAATCTTCCCTCCAAATCCCCCTTCTAGCACACATCTCTCCTCTTAGCACAGCCCCTTCCTAATTACACCTCCTAGCACAAATCCCCCCCCCCCAATTCTTCCCTCCTAGCACAAATCTTCTCCAAAAAAAAAAGCTGAAAAACTAAAGTTTTTAACATGACTTTATACATGGAGCCTAACAATGTTAAAGGAACATTTTTCTCCAACACCATCTGTCATTTATACAAAGGTTTCAGTTTCATAAAAGGAAGCAAAATTTAACCAAGTCAATATCTAATTGCAGAATTGAGGTGTTCAGCAGAACACTGCCAGTTTGGAGAATTAATCAGTGCTGTGTTGCAAGATCGATTAGTCTGCTGTGTCAATAATGGGATCTTACAGCAAGGGTTCCTCACTACACCTGGTCTCACTTTTTCGGCAGTGCAGAAAATGGCCTGTATAACAGAGACAAAACAGTTGCATGCTACAGAATTTTTCGTTTCCTAAACCAGTGTGCATGATGTTTGTATTATTGACAGAGGAAACTGCAGCATTCACTTTGTAAAAGGTAAACCCAAAAAAGAGTACCCAGCATTACTATTGAAACCATATTTAAAGTATTAATAAACCTAAAATATAATATATTGACATTTACCAATCCTTAGATGCGATAGCTGCATTAGTTTTATATTTTTTTCCCTCTGTTTTCACCAGGTGATTTAGCCAGTAACACACCTCCTGCATTAGAGTGCTTTGACTCTGGATGAAGGGGCATCTTTGAACAGCAGCACTGGAGTGTTAGACAAACTAGCAGATTTAGATACACTAAGAAATTGAAACCAAACTCCAGCTCATGCTGCAGCTACAGAAGCAGTTACTGCAACAGGTCTTTTTTCCTTTTGGGATAAAGGTTTTACACGAATAAAGAAAAAGGGATCATTGTAAGCACCCCCGGTTTATCTCAACCCTGTAACTGTCACATTTGCAGGAGAGCTTGGTCTGAAAAACAGCAGACTTACTGGCTGGATTACCAGGTGAAAATAAAAAAAGAGCCTAAAGAAAACAAATGTAGCCATCACATCTAAGAATTGGTAAGCTGCATTATAATAAATGTTTGCCTTTGGTTTTAATACCACTTTAAGTTGTACTGGTTAGCACACACTCTACACTGTGAGTAGAGCCAAACCCCCCTGTGCTGCAGTGTCTTGTGGTCTCCCATTGCAAGAATCTAGACTACTTCAGCCTACAACTGCTACATGTGCCCAACAATTCTCCCGGTCCTCAGCTGGGAGTGAATGACTGTATTGTTGCTGCTTAGAGATAGGAAAGAGTCCTCTGCAGTTTGTGCATCAAGCGTTTCAGAGTGTCCCATACTCCATTGTCCTCCCAAACCAGTTACTTAGCAAATCAACTTCGAAAAGACACTCTTGGACTATTTCTTGAGCTTGAGTGGATGAAATGGTGCTGTGTGCCTTGCTGCCCTGCACTGATTAGAGAACAAACTTGTGTACAGCTACAGCAGTTCTTAGCAAGGGTAGCGCTACATTTGGGGGCTCATTCTCTACAGTACATGTGGCTTTTGTCAGTGGTAACCAACAGGAGAGATCAAGAATTGGGGTGCTCCTGAGGACTATTTAATACATCCATAGTGGAAGAGGATTGCTGGGGTGCTGTTTACTGTGAAGAAGTGGAGGTCTGTCAAGGAAACCAGTACAAGTGCATTCCTTGTAGGCAGTGAAGAGTTAAAGTATCTGTGCATGAGGAGTCTGTTCATCACGGAAAGAGTTTGGCGCCAGTTTGTGATACGCATGGAGATGGTGGAAGTCTGTGGCAAAAATGGAGAGAAGCACGCACAGTGATATCACAACACAGTGTAGTGTATTTGGAGCAATTGAACTGGATTGAAGTGGATGGCCAAATTCCAGGAGTACATGAATATTACAGGTGTATATATCAGGATGTTTTGCGCTAGGGACAGTGAGAGGGACTGAACAGCTGTGTGTAGTATGCCCAAACTGTCAAAAGCCCATAGCTGCAGTGCCGGTTAGCTCCTAGGGGAGACACGTGATGTAGAACCTGACCCTTGGTTGCCTACATTTGATGTGGAGGACTATGAGGGGGGCATAGCAAAGTGAAACACATATAGGGGGAATCATCCTCAGAGTGGTCCTAGAGGGATAAGATGGAGAGGCAGGAGACAGTGTCCATCCCTGCTGCAAATTCTGAGGCAACGCACACCACAGCTTCAGAGCCCACACCAGCTGTTGTACCTGAATTAGCAGAAAAAGAACTTGCCTCTCAGTTGTCACTTTGTGGTGGAAGACTGCAGCTGAGTAAAGAATACAAAGAGGATTGAGTAGACTTATCTCCCCCTCGCACCTTTTCAAGAATTGCTACCTAATACAAGGCACATCGGCATCTAGTAAAGAGAGCCAACAATGTTTTCTGCCATTGCTCCTGAGACTGCAGGCTGGAACACCTGCAAACTGTACTGAACTCTTGCCCAAAATAGGGGGAAACTCCTCACCTTAAAAACCTTTTCCCTGCTTTTGGGAAAGAGTCCTCTGCATCTACACCTGTGCTGCCGAAGATGTGATGAAAGAAAAAAGAACATGGGGCGACGGTTGCTGGTGATGTCAGGCTCACTGGACTTTGGACCTCCAGAGCCAATGGTCAGAATGTAGATATTAGAAGTTTAGTTCTTCCTGTAGGCCTTGTATCCCTGGCTAGGGAGTGACACTGCTCTGCTGAAATTGTATAGATATTAGCGCTGTAGTTAAGATTTTAGATTAGATAAGATGTATATGTCCTACCTTGCATTTAGGCCCATTTTGGGCCTTTTAGTATTTGGTCAGTAGCTGGCAGTTTAAATAGGAGTGTGATTTATGGACTTAAATCCCATGCCTTAGGTTAGAAAGAGTGTTAGGATACTGACGTTTGCTGGAGGATTATCTTTAAGGAGATAATGATCCAATCTTGCATTGCAGTGTACTGTATATATTGTTCTGATAACTCTCTCTTGCAGAAGAGCAACATAAAAAAAAAAGTTCTGACACCTGATTTGGTCCCGATATGACATGGTGCCAATCTCCCATGACCTTAGGCAAAGTTTGCAATTGAATTTTGCACTTGTGTAAACCGTTATCCTTTTATGTGGAATGCCACATAAAATTTGTCACCTTGTTACCTTGTTATTTCCCTTCATCCTCACCCTTTGGTATTGTGGGATACTCCACAGCAGTTTTTCGGGTTACGACCCATGAGGGCAGTTCCTAATTTTTTAAGGGAAAGGGGGGGGGGGGGAGGGGAATGGATCAAGCAGTAATTGTTTATTATAGTCTGTCCAGGGTTCCAAGGCTGGGAGTTTGACAACTTCCCCTTGCCTCTTGAAGAAGCTCTAGAAGACTCTAGAGCTTAACGAGGGACCATTTAAATCCCTGGCCTATGTAGTAGGGCCTAGCCAATCCCTGGGGAGGTGTGCCCAGATGGTCAATGGGTCACTGTTAAATTGTCTTTTACCCCTGTGGGGATAGATGCACATAGTCAAGGGAAGAGGGACTGCTTGTTCCTGGAACCCCCTCCCCCCTTGTGGACTAGAAGCTGGACAGCTCAGCTGGAGGCTATATCTCTGGACTGATCATTGCCAGGATCTGTGAGTAGAGACAAACCCCCCTGTGCTGCAGTGTCTTGTGGTCCTCAGCTGCAAGAATCTAGACTATTTCAGCCGATAAGTACTACATAAGCTCAACAATTCTCCTGGTCCTCAGCTGGGAGTGAATGACTGTATTGATGCTGCTTAGAGATAGGGAAGAGTCCTCTGCAGTTTGTGCATCGAGAGTTTTGGAGTGTCCCATACCTCAGGGGTGGACTGACAACTCATGGGGCCCCAGGGCAATAGGGGATCATGGGGCCCCTATGTCCTTGCCCAAACTCAAAAAAGTCTATGAAAAAGGTACCAGGGGCATCTCATGGGGCCCCCTACTGACCCCGGGCCCTCGGACAGTGCCTGAGTTTCCAAATGGTCAGTCCGCCCCTGCCATACCTCATTGTACTCCCAAACCAGTTACTTAGCAAAACACTCCTGGACTGTTACATAGAGTGGATGAAATGCTGCTGTGTGCCTTGTTTGCCCTGCTCTGATTTGAGAAAGAACCTGTGTATATCTACAGCGACTCTTCTTATTTGTCCTGTACTGTGAGATTGCCTTTTCTTATCCCTTTTCTTTAAAAAATAAAGTCCTGTAAAATCCTTTTCTCAATTAGTTTCTTCCATGGCATAGCTATCTCCCCTCATTTGGGTATCTTGGGTGTGTTTTTACCCTGTTTGTTAGCATGAGCAACTACATGCTCTGATTTTAACAATTACACAAATGTCTGCATACTGACACCATTTGTTGTCAAAAACTGTTACACCGGGCCCCACATCAGAATGATAATGTCTGTTAACCTGCCAGTTACACTTGTCCCGGCACTGACTCTGAAGCTATTTTGAGGGAACTAGTATGAAACACCTGTCACGATCGCGGTGTTAGACCCCAGACCTTCTCACCAAAGTCGTGAACGAAGGACTGGCCGATCCAAACCTCGATGTGACGTGCGTAACAATACCACGCCCAGCTGCACCCTGCACAAAGATTTTCCAGCCAATGGACTACAATCTATGTACCTGCAACCTGAGCAATTGTTACTGGGTCGGGTTAATTACGCAACTAACCCTCCACACTGCCACCACCTCCTTTTTGTACAGAGAAAGAGGAAACTCGCGTTATCAGTTATAACACTATAATGATTGAAATAATCATCTGTATAAAACAGTCCGCAGGCCGGTTATACAGAGGTTTAAACAAACAGTAGCGTCTCTTCAAAGGCAGGGATTCGTAAATTGCAATTAAGAACTATAGAAACAGTTCAGCACTTTCAGAAAGAGAGATTTATTACTAAAAGGATCAAACAGGTGCAATAAAATATTTACAGAGAAGACGTAACTAAGATATATATATATATATATAAATATACAGAGAACCATAGCACAGTAAAGAGATATCAGAGAGAGGTGAAAGGGTTAAAGTACTTGCCAAAGTCCTGGGTTTTAGCAGATCCAAGCCAGAGCAGAAGGGTGCTTTGATCTCCCTATGTTACAATGGAAAAATGGGAGAATTCTTCAACTCAACTCCTCTTAGGCTTGACAGCCTGCTTTAAAGTTTCCCAGCAGGGGGTGGTTCTGAGTAACTGACCAATACTCTGTTTAGGGAGGGATCGGCAGGCGGAACCCAAAATTGAAACCAACATCTTTCATAATTCATATTCTGGTCTATACCTTCCCAGCTGCACACGCGACAATTTACCCGCGGGTATATTATTATGCAGACAAGTCCGGGGATTATCTAGATATAAATTATGAAATTATATGTTGCACGGTTCATGAGTTCTATGTTTTGGCTCCCCTGATGGTCCGAGATAATTCGAATGACCCATCAAACTGTTCGCCTGCTCCTAGCCAATCTGACTGGATGTCTGGTTTTTAGGTAAGTCTCTCATATTCCAAGATATGAGACATAGTGGAAAAATGGAGTTTAACAGGGTTTATCTGATTCTGTCACCTCCACTGGGTTAGGCTCATCAGGTCAGCATTTCTTTCAACTTCTGGGAAGGCTCCTTATCTGTTTTACGAGGTGTGAAACTACACAGGCATGTTGGTCAGTGAGGCTCCAATTCTCTTGGGAACGCTGGCCTTATCCTGGCCTAGGTGAGAGGCTACACTTGCGGAGACCGCTCAGCACCGAGCTAGAAATGCCTTGCCCGGCCAGTGACCCATAAACAGTACACATACACACACTGGCCAGAGGTCTCCTCTCAGTGAGAGGGAGGGGTGGAAAGATGAGGGGAGAAAATGGAGATGCCTAACAAAATGGTTGAACCGCGTCCATCGCTGATGCGCACGTTTGCAACAACACCGATTTGCCTCCACCAGATTTTTGTGCATGTTACACTTGACACTTTACTTGCTTCAACCCAAATGCATGAAGGGAAGCTACTATATACTTTGCTTGGTCTCACACACTTATGATCCAGGCCTTCCAGGCCCATACACCAATCCACCCTTCCGACAGAACCTCTGTCACCTGCCACAGCCTTCACTCCTGAACTGGCTGCTTCTCCTTCCTTTTACCATTTATTCTCCATTACTCAGAAGTTTAACATGTAAGCATACACTTCATTCTCTGTTCCAATACACTGTTGGAATTCATTCTCATTCAGCATTCCCATTAAATCAGACCAGACAATTCACTTAACCAGAAACTTTGTGTATTGCTTTACCTTGCAGGAGTTGCTTGATATTATGGGTCCTTTGTTCTGCCACTACTCTTTAAGCTGCTCAGTTCCTACTGACACACCTAAGTCACCTAAGCATGCTACCACTCTCTAATAATACACATAACATAGGCCACAAGCAACTTGACGGTTAATTAGATGTATTATGGCAAGGCAAGTTAGACAATACATGAGTCAACTGAACACATTTTAAAACCAAAGACAAAACAAAAGAGAGCATGATCACCCTATTGTAAAATCGTTTATTCAATCCAATTTGTAAAAACAACTGGGCGTGGGACTTGATAAAGGAGACTACACCTCTAAAACATGTTATAGGAATGGCAGCACATGGTATCCCTTCTCCTCCTACCTGCTCTGGTCTGTGTGTCTGTATGGTGTCGGCTCTGTCATCAGCTGTGTGCATGCGCAGTAGGTCGTGCACGCCTGATAGTGTGGTAGCAGTATTAACGGTGGTCTATGGAGGACTGAGGCTTTCTTGCTTTAACAGCCTGCCTTTCTTGCTGTACATGGTCATCTCACCCCTGGACTGGAATTCTGACTACTGAGGAGAGGCGGCAAAGAGTTTATCGATGTGCCTTTATCCCTTCACTAAATGTGAGTGCATTGAATGTTGTTATTTTTACAAATTGGATTAAATAAACGATTTTGCAAGAGGAAGATCTTGTTCTCTTTTGTTTTGTCTTTGGTCTTAGAGTGTTCGTGCCATACAGTGGAATCTTTGATAGCCGGAGCTGCCAAGTGTATTTTTGGACTGTCATGCACATATGAACCATGTACACCAGCTATTGGAGCGATATGAAGACCAGCACACATACTAGTGTTGTTTATGGATTAACCGAACACATTTAAAGATGCTCTACTAGATAAGGTAAACACTGGCCTATAATATGGCAATTAACTATACTGCAGGAAGGCTAACCAAATCTTAGCTGGTATAAACAGTGAGAAATATAATGGCATTAACTAAACCAAAGAAATGTCCTTGGGTGCACTCTTCACATACAGCCCTATTAGTGGGTGGGTGTATGTGTTCCTGACAAGGGGTACTCCTGGTACCCCTTGGTGGCTGCAAAGTCCCTGTCACATAACTGTCAGTATTAGCCAGCTATTGTTGGGGCCTGTCTGTAAGGTTGTACATGTGAAGGTGTCCCTTTTAAGACTGTACATGATGGATGGCTGTTGGGCTCCTTACTAAGGAGCAGTCTCTATTGGCATAAACTGTGGGCAGTAAAGGATTAAGCTGGGTTTTTGTGCTAACTATTCCTGGTATGCAACAGATCTTGTCCCATACACTTGGTGGTCAAGTGTCCCAGAAGGCATAGTCCATGCAGTCAGGTCCTCACAAGGCTCCATCTCTGATCCTCATGGCTCTGTCCTCACTGGTGTAGGTACACATGGAAATGGGTTCCTCCAGCTCTGTCTCAACTCTCACAAGTCCTCTCTCTCTCTCAGTGGGAGGACAGACTCAGACAGCAACAGATCTGTACTGTAAATTGCCTGGGTAAAGTTCTGTCCGCTCCTCCACTGTGTGCAGAGAATCCTGGGTATTGAAGTCCACAGCCCATTAGCCTCCATCCACTTGTACTGTGCTCCTTGGGGACTACATGTGCCATAATCCCAGGCTCAATGCATCATCCAAGAGGGAGGGGATGAGCGGCTGCATCATCAGTTCTTCCTAACCCCTGCCACCACTGCAGAAGGAGGAGAAGGGCACAGGGATACACAGCTGCTGCTCACACACAGCTGGTGGCAGCACCCAGCTACATTTGTTTACTGAAGAAATGGCATGGTCAAGCAATTTCTTTTCATATAGCTTGTCACAACAGCCATGTGGCAGTGCAACAGGCATTAGATGAACAAAGTTGCACATTACCATAAGCAAAACATTTAGGAATATGCTTTGGTGTCTGATACCTTTTCAGTCTAGGCAAATTCCCATCAATGTTTCCTTAAAGCGGAGTTCCACCCAAAAGGGGAAGTTTTACTTTAAAGATTGGTCCCCCGCTCCCCATTAAGGATTAGGCACCTTTGGGGAGCGGGGGGGGGGGTTGTTTACCCAAATTTGACAGTTACCCACTCCCACTTCCGCTGCGATCGCCTAGGCGATGGGAAACGGACGTTGTCCTCCTACCCTCCCTCCCCGAAGTCTTGTGGGAGACGTGACAGGTCCCTGAAGACGACGGGGCCATTCAGGAAGTGCAGCGCTACTCCCGCATGTGCAGTGGGCACCCAGCTGTGAAGCTGCAAACTGTCACAGCCGGGTGCCCATACTGCAGATGCCGGCGCCTGGAATACAGAACGGCCAGTGAAATGGGCTGCTGCGGGGGCAACGCGGAATCGTGGGACAGGCGAGTGGCTGTTTTTTAAAAGTCAGCAGCTACAGTTTTTGTAGCTGCTGTCTTTTATTTTTTTACAGAGTGAGTGGAACTCCGCTTTAACTCACAGTGCCATTCAGGGCCCCACCAAAGGGTGACCCACTTTGGTGCAACACTAAATCTCTTTATATATCGTCCTCTCTGTTCAATGACCAATATTTAAGAAGGATAAGCCCTATGGGACCCACCCCCTTCTACTTATATATTTCAGCTATTCGAGGAAGGGGAGAGCATGCTTCCCCATAGTTATCTATAGAAACATAAAAAAGTGACGGCAGCAAAAGACAGAGTGGTCCATAGAGTTTGCCCGTTTTATTTGTGTGGGTTTTTTTTTGGGGGGGGGGGGTTCAGGTTTTTTTTGGGGGGGGTTTGTTTGCTTTTTTTTGGGGGGGGGGGTTTTGTTTTTTTTGCTTTTGTTAACTTTTTTGTCTGAGAATAGATTTATGTTTGTCCCAAGCATGTTTGAAGCTATTTACTGTTGCCTGGCTCACTAACACTGCTTGTAGTTTATTTCAAGCATCAACTACTCTTTCAGTAAAACAGTACTTTCTGAGATTAGTTTTGAACTTTCCTCCAGTTAGTTTAAGGTCATGTCCCCGTGTTCTTGATTTTGGTGTCATGTTGAAAATACTGGCCTCCTGAACCTTATTCACCCCTTCATGTATTTAAAGGTTTCAGTCATGTCTTCCCTTTCACTTCTTTCCTTCAGACTGTACATATTAAGTTCCTGAAGTCCCTCTTGATTTGTTTTATCCCCCAGAACTTTCACCATTTTTGTTACCTGTCTCTGGACTCGTTCTATTTTATCAATATCTTTTTGTCCAGAACTGGACATAGCATTCTAAAAGAGATCTAACTAAAGATCTACTGTATGTAGAGGAATCAGGACCTCTTCCTCCTGCTGGTGACCCCTCTAGGGATGCATCCTAGAATTCTATTTGCTTTCCCCACTAGCTGGCCACACTGTTTGCTCATTGTGCAATCATCGGTAATAAGTATCCCCAAGTCCTTTTCCTCTGTAGTGCTGACAACACTGTATCCCCAATGTTGTACTCTCTCAAGGTATTATTTTTCCCTAGGTGCATTATTTTACATATATATATATATATATATATATATATATATATATATATATATATATATATATTAGAGATGCACCAAAATTTCGGTGGCCGAAACGTTTCGGTTGAAAACACCCATTTCGGCCGTTATTATGCTGTTCACAGCCATACATATACAGTATTTTAACAACTGTAAATATAGTTCAGTTTCCCTTATAAAAAATACTAAGGAATTTTACTTTTATTATGTTTTATTTTGCCATTTAATACATAAATTACCAGTGTGCCATAGTAACCCAGATCAATCTATATTGCATCATACAGGTGTATTGCACTGACAGCTGGTCCTTCAGGTCTAAAACAAGGTTTTTTAACTTGACAAGAGCAATCTAGTGTGTTACTAGATGTTCTTGGAAACAAGAAAACAGAATTAGCTTATTGCCTATGAGTAACAGTGGGTGGTTGTGGGTTAGTCATAAACTGCCTGTGATTAGTGGATATATTAGTCATATTAGTAATGTGTATTTGAATTGGTGGTAATGATATGATTTGAAGGTATACATCAGATACATTTGGAAATTAAAACATGAGAGGTACATGGGGAGCACATCAAAACATTTCAGTAGTGATCCCACTCCACTTTATTTTGTTGGTAATCTGTTGATCTGAGAGACCCTGCCAGTGTAGCAGAAAGTGCTATATGTGTTTGAGGTTTGCCTAACTCATAAGGGAAAAAGTAAGATAATGGTCTATATAAATGATATTTATTTTTGTTCTGGCTTATGTCTGTATCAGCTTTTGTACTACCCATTGTGGCCAATAGGAGTTTTTTTTTTTATTGTACCCCATATTTAAAAATGTCTGAGAAAATGAATTACACACAGCAGGGAAATGGAATTATACATAACAATCAATCACCTTTTGCCTTAAATGTTTTTAGCATGACCACAGTGATGCTCACATATATAAGCATTGCTTGCAATGATCATGTCCTTTGAGACCTTCTGGAGACTGGAAGTGCTCGTTGTCAGAAAGAAAGATTTTCCAATTTGTTACTGCAACTTTCAATTGGTATTAAGCAAAGGGAGAGCTCAAAGTACCGCCTTTGTTCCCCTGCTACCATAGGGTAAGAGACTGCAGTAAATCCCATGGCTTTAACAACTTCCTGCATCCATCTAGCCTGTGCGGGAATCTGTGAGTTTTTTGATCAACAAAGTGATTCGGTTTTTCTCATATGCAGTCATAGCCAAAAATATTGGCACTCCTGCATTTCTGTCAGATAATGCACCACTTCGCCCAGAAAATTGTTGCGATTACAAATGTTTAGACATTCTCATGTTTATTTACTTTGTTTGTATTGGTATGACACAAAAAAGTGGAAAAAGAAAAAGCCAAATCTGATACATTCCATGCAAAATTCCAAAAATGGACTGGACAAAATTATTGGCACCTTCAATTTAATATTTGGTAGCACACCCCTTGGAAAAAAATAACTGAAATCAATGGTTTCCTGTAACCATCAATGAGTTTCTTACACCTCTCTACTGGAATTTTTGACCATTCTTCTTTCGTCAACTGCTCCAGGTATCTCAGATTGTAAGGGTTCCTTTTCCCAACTGCTGTTTTGAGATTTCTCCACAGGTGCTCTATGGTATTGAGATCTGGACTCATTGCTGGCCATTTCAGTACTCTCCAGAGCTTCGTCTGAAACCATTTCTAAATGCTTTTTGACGTGTGCTTTGGGTCATTGTCCTGACTCAACTTTCTGACTCTGGGCCCTACATTGCACCCCAGAATTATTTGGTAGTCTTCAGATTTCATAATGCATGAAGGTAAAAAACCTTGAGCCTTTAGATTCACTTTAAAGGTAGCTGCCCATCTGGTCTATTGAATTTGCATTAGCCTGTGGCAGAGGTCAAAGATACTAAATGATATCACTAAGTGGAGGACATTTTTTTTCCTGCTGTTTTTTTGGAATCCTGTACCCTTAACCTTCTCTCCCCTGGACAACTAAGTCAATAAAATAGCAAAATGAAGAGTGACTAAGTGGAAATCTGTCTGTCACAATCAGTGGGTTGCTCAGTATCTAAGTATAATGAGTCTTCCTCGCCAGTTGGAAGGCTAAGAGGGCCCATAAAATCCAACAACTCCTTCAGGGGGGTCATTCATATACTTGCCTTGCATTTTACTGGTAATACATGTTTTATCCCTAGAGAAGTCCCACATTGTGCAGTCTGTTTGCACCTGCTGGTGGAACAAATTTACCGCTGCTGTATTTAGTTCTTTGTAGGGTTATGCAACTGTGGACTACCTACTCTGCTCTCTTGGTTAGAGAGCATGGAAGAGTGAAGAGTGAAATATATTCCGGCCATATCTCATGCCGATGATCCCAGGCTTATGCAAATACAGAGTTAACAAGAGGATACTATAATGTTTGCCACTTTATGTTTAAACTCTTTTTTTTTATTGGTTAATAAGCATAATACAAGAACAATTTACAAAAAAGGATTAACAATGTGTATATATATATATATATATATATACTGTGTATGTGTGTATATGTATATATATATATATATATACACATACTGTGTGTGTATATATGTATATGTGTATGTGTATATATATGTATATATATATATATATATATATATATATATATACCGAATTACATAGTGTCAAAAACCAGTGTTATCAAAGTTTATGAGCACGATAGTTGTGAATATTTGAATGTGGTCCTTTTAGAAGGACAAGTAGGTAGTAATTGTGTAATCAGGGAAATTTGCCATGCTGAAGTATTTGGTTGATTTTGGTACTGTTTATGCTTCTTAAAGCTTTGTTATCAATTGAAGACCTCATAGAGTTTGTTATCTATTGAATACCTCATAGAGTGTGGTACATTCAAGCACAAACTCACAATCATGTTGCCCAACAGTCACTAGGTGCTTGGCCTGCTCCTTTTTTGCCAATAATAATACTGTCCTGCACCTATAATAGCCCACTTTCATGGAGGATTACATTTTCTTTTAAGTGGTACATTTTAAAACAACAAGCAGGCACCAACATTTCACGCTATGTATTTATTTTTAATATATTGTATGTCACATTGAGTTGCCTTCTAAAACTTACTAATGGATTCTCATTTATGAGTGAACTGTATGTTGGGAAGAATTTTCTTAATGACATATATAAACTTTTCCATATCACACCTACATATAGTTTATTGGTATAGCTGTGACTAGAGAGAACAGAATGCCAAGGTAAGTGTAATTATGTGTGCATATCTATAATTATATAGCTTTAATTATATGATGATATATATCTATTCCAAGGAAAGTATAATCTGCACAAATTAGTTGGAATTCCATAGTCCACCCAAAATGGGTTTTTAATTATGGGTGGATTTAGCCCTAAAATAACGTTTTCTATCTTTTTGATATGTCTCCCAAATGTTGTATGTGGTGTGATTACTTTTACTGGACAACTGCAGTCAACTGTTACATCCTGCATGAAAATTTGATTGGTCCGATTATCTCTCATTAAAAAGCAGAGGATATATTACCTACAGCATACTTTTTTCATCCCCTAGTATATGCACACCATTAGTTTGTTTTGGCAGGTTCAAAAGGCACTTCAGTCTATTAGTATAAAATTGAACATTTTAGTAAATAAAATAATGTAACGTGTATGTCAGGGCAACAAAATATATATCTGCAGTACACACACATTTCCATATACACTGCTCAAAAAAATTAAAGGAACACTTTGAAAACACATCAGATCTCAATGGGGAAAAATATCATGCTGGATATCTATACTGATATGGATTGGGTAATGTGGTAGGAACATAAGGATATCCCAAATAAAAATGATCAATCTACAGAGGACTGAATTCAAAGACAGTTTGGGAGTACTGATAGTGTAGTATTTTATTAAATCAAGCAAAGCATCCACGTGGATACAAACATGTAATTGGTAACTGTACACTCACAAAAATGGCTGCTGGCCCTCCATGTGGACTCGGTGGCCTGATGTCAGTACGGCGAGCCTCCTCTCTGACGCGTTTCGTGCGCATGCACATTGTCAAGGGGATCAGATCCCTTTGACAACGTACATGCGCACGAAACGCGCCAAGGAGGAGCCTTGCCATACTGACGTCACGCCGCCAAGTCCACATGGAGGGCCGGTGGCCATTTTTGTGAGTGTACAGCTGCCAATTACATGTTTGTATGCACGTGGATGCTTTGCTTGATTTAATAAAATACTACACTATCAATACTCCTGTTGTGGCTTGTATATGCGAGCCATTTCCTTTAAGGAGGAACACATCTATTTTGACATTATTTATCTATGGTGGGGAAGGACCATTGGAGCTATCCCTGTATGCTGTGAGGGGCCAGTGTCTGATGTCTGGTGTCTTCCCTGTGTGCTGCTATTAAGCCAGTGGAGTTCCTTTCCTGGGTCCATACTTCCATTGCTGAGAATTTGGATATGTTTTTATGCACATTTATAATGCGCTTCTGGTGAGTGCATTTATACAGCAATCCCTTAGCACGGAGTCACTTGCACGGATATCTCACAGAATATATTGGACTTTGTTCACTAATATTAACCTTGCATTATACCATATTTATTCTGGACTATTCACTATTGTCACTAATAAATATTTATATAAGTCACTACCATCCTTGCTATTGTTTTGCGAGACACTTTATTGCATAGTGATCACTTTAGCACTTCATCATTTGCGCTTCACTTTTGCATACAGTCACTTTTGTCACGTTCATTGATTGATCTTATTATATAGCGCTGCATTTTATATTTGAGTCATATTTGAGGATACAGGGGTTCATCCTTTCATTATATCATGCTGCTTCATTATATCATGCGCTCGCTTGCTACCTTTTTGCAGCACAAGAGATATGCTTACATAGTTACATAGTTACATAGTTAGTCTGGCTGAAAAAAGACAAAAGTCCATCCAGTTCAACCATTTAAAAAAAAAAAGTTATAATCTTATACCCACAGTTGATCCAGAGGAAGGCAAAAAAACCCCTGCAAAGCATGAACCAATTTGTTGCTACCAGGAAAAAAATTCCTTCCTGATCCCCAAAGAGGCAATCGGATATTCCCTGGATCAACTTTACCTATAAATGTTAGTATCCAGTAATAGTATGTGTAGCTAAGAAAGAATCCAGGCCTTTTTTTAAGCAATCTACTGAGCTGGCCAGAACCAACTATTGAGGGAGTCTATTCCACATTTTCACAGCTCTCACTGTGAAGAAACCTTTCCATGTTTGGAGATTAACCTTACCTTTTCTCCCTGCCTGCTGCTCTTGTGTAAGGAAGCACACCAGCCTGACCATTTGTACCACTGCCTACCTAGGACAGTGCAGACATTGTGGAGATTTATACATCTGGTGGCTGAGAAAGGGGGCATGTAGGTGAATGTATGCTGGGATAGTAACAAAATTCAGGTGGGTGAAAACCAGGGCTTTTTTTCAGCGGGAACGTGGGGGAACACATTTCCGGCACCTCCAGCACTAAATGGCAAGGGGTGCTGGGGTGTGCTACAAGATCTACCGATGCTGGCTGCTGGGGATCTATTTTCCCTGGAGGGATCTCTTGTTGCAGATAGGTCTATTGTTGCTGGGGGTCATTTGTTGGTGGGAGGGATCTACTGTTGAAGGATGGGTCTATTGTTGCTGGATGCTGGGAGATCTATTGTTACTGAGGGGGTATTTTGTTGTGTTGGGTCTATTGTTGCTAGGGGTTTATTGTTCCTGGGTGGGGAGATCTATTGCTGCTGGCCAAGAAGGATGTATTTCACTGCTTTTCATGTTATCATTAACAAATTCCATACAAATTATCACAAAATGCACCACAAAATGATACTTAATTCTGCATTCTCTAAAAAGGGCAGTACTGGGAAGCAGATAGGGGGTGGAACCAAGATACACTGCCCAGAGGTGGGTACAGGGTGGAGACAAGGGGGGGTACCTGCACCTATTCTCTGAAAAAACAAGGCCTGGTAAGAACAATTTGGCTAAAGGACCTTATATCCCAACATTGTAGGACCATTTTCACAAGTAGAAAATTCAAACATGTTAAAGCTGAAGTTTAGCTAAAAAAGAAAATAAAATCACTATGGCTTCAGTCACATTGTTTACTTGTAATGAAGTATGTCCCACATTATGCAGGCAGCTGAATCCTAGAGAAACATTTACTGCAGGGAGGCCCTGTCCTCTTCCTCACTCTGAACGTTCAGCACTGCAATGGTCAACAGCATTGGTCTTTAGGCAGAACAGCAGTACAGGTGGTCTGATGAGGACCCACTGTCTCCTACTTCCTCCATGAAAATCTAAAAAGGCAACATTTCATATTCCTGATACGTGCCTGCTGTACAATGTACTTGAGTTAAAAACTATCCTGTTCTCTCTGAATTGCTTCTATTGTGTGAAATCCTTGGTGTACCTGCCAGTCCCTCTGCTTTCCTCTGCACAGCATGGTCAGTTTTCTAGTCTTGTTCCTGTTGGAATTCAGGCTGCCCTCCTCCAATGATCCAATGATCAGACTAGTGCTGACACAACCCCCCCCCCCCCACACACACACACACAACCATTCCCTGGGAAGACCAGTGTTCTGCTGTTTTTCTTCTCCCACCTCTTTAGGATCCTTATGCAGATGAGAACAGAGGGTATGTGATCATTTATCAAAAAGGGAACAAAATGTATTTATAATGTTTTTATATGTATACAAATGTTTTGACTTTCATTCCAATTTTAAACTGATTGGTTTGTTTTACAAGGTGAGGGTTTACATATACTTTAAAGTGATCTGTGAATAGGGGACATTCAAATGAGTCACAGGGTTCTCTCCCCTATTCCCCTATTCCCCTATTCCCAGATCATGTTACAGGCAGTATACTCAACAAAAAGAACTTTACTCAACAGAGGAGAATGAAAGAGGGTCCGTGGACCTTTTTAACTGCTGCCCTGCCCACCTGACCTTAGGCTGTTAATTATTGCAACATCAGATGTTCAGTGCCAGGAAGGGGACAGGCATCCCTGCAGTGAAGATTTCTGCAGGATCCAGCTACCTGCACAACTTGGGACATATTACAGGTAAGTGATGTGACTAAAGCTGAAGGATTTAGCTAAACGTCAGCTTTTAAAGCTTTTTACTTACAGGAAATGTTACATTAAGATTCAGGCACATAGATAATTTATTTGGTCCCTAATTGCTTTTGTCAATAGCTCCACTTTTCTTTGTTCTTGTTTGTATCAGTAAATTAAATATTCTGTAGCACAATTAGCCACTAGGAACAGAAAAGGAGATTTGCATTATAATCTGTCAGTGTGAAGAAACTCATAAAGTGTCAGTCCACCCAAAAATTATATTTTAACTATAAATGGCATCTGAAGGACCGAATCACCCATTTGACTGGTATCTCTGTGCTATATTTCCTGTCACTATTTTCACCCAACTTTAAATTTTCAGTGTTCTGACCCAACAAGGGATGTTCCCACGTTTCTTCATGCATTATGTTGGATAACAAATGAATGAAGAGTCCAAAAGAGAGTGGGACCACTTATAATAGCCATACGAGGTGCACAGGCCTCGGATAAAGCAAATGTAAACCCTAAATGGGTGGCTTTTAACTTGCTAAGGCACTGTGCACAATAAACAAACAATCACCACATTTTTCTTTCTTTTAGAAAATACTGTTTTTACCCTTTTTCATTCTTTTTTTTTTTTTTACAGTGTTGCTGGTCTCCTAAAGCCTCTTTGCAGCCACTTCCTGTCTACATGCATGCACAGCAGTGGCAGAACATCAGCAATACCATTGGAAGTGTAAGTGGTTTGGTAGCAACACAGTAGTGCTTCTGGGAGACAAGCATAGTGCGTTTTACCCTATAATAAGCAGGTGCCTGAACATGGACTTTCATGGCAGAATCATTGGTATTAATTTTATTAAGGGGGGTGATTTAAAATATTACCTTGGGAATTACACTAACATGTGAATGATTATATGAGATTTGACTGATTGGGTCTAACTTCAAGAAATGTAATTATAAAAGACAATGGGAAGTAGGTGTAAAGTGTTAAGTATACATACTGCTGTGCTGCCCTTAAAGTTACCGTTCACCAAAAACAGAGCACAGTGGGATCTCTGGGAGTTTTCCATAATTTACTTCTTGTATTTGCACTCCCAACCAAACAGACTTAAAGCCTAAGTTTAGAAAAATCAAATTGGCACAAGGAACATTACTTTACTGTGATGCTTCCATAGTGCTGCTGGCTCCTGCTTTAGCTAAAATCCTCCTCCCCATCCCCACCACCATAATCGCCACCCGGTACAGGTCTGTTTTCTCCACTGTAGGTGGCGCTCAACCTGAACGGTACCATATCCTGTAGAGAAAGTCAGGAGAAACATGGTTTCTCTCTGGCTTCCTGGGTCACTGGAAACCAATTCAGTTGGATGTTTTTGTCCCATGTGACTCTAGTGGCCATCTTTATTGAAGGCAGAGCTTACAAAAAGCCCTGGTCCACTGCAGTGGCCGGCATTATGCAAGTGGATAGTGTAGGGAGAAGGCTATGTCTGGCAGGGAAAGTGATTAGCGGCAGGAAAAGGCTCCAGATGAGTAGGGCCAGGCTAGGAACTCTATGTCCTGCTAGGAAGCCTCCCCTTTTGGGACCAGAGAGCCCTCTGAAACAGATGTTGTCGGTGCATCTCCTCCCACTGCATTTCTGCATTTGAACTGAACTGTGAGTGTTTCCCTAAGTGGTACTTTTGGGTGTTTATAACGGTGGCATTCTGTTTAACCACTTAGGAGCTGCCCCATAACAGATATAGTGCTACAGGGTGGCTCTGCCCTACCCGTGCTGCTATTAGCTGCTAGATATGCCAATCACCGGGTCCCGGCTGGTGATTCCTGGCTGGGAATCGGTGATCGTTGGCAGGGCTGAGAGGGGAGAGATCTGTGTGTAAACAACACAGATCTCTCTCCTTTCAGCATGGACATTCTTCTTTGTATCTCTCTGCTGTGCAGAGATACAAAGCAGCATGTCTGCCAAGTAAAACACACACAGTACACAGTTAACCCTTTGATTGCCCCAGATGTTAACCCCTTCCTGCCCAGTGTCATTTATACAGTGTCAGTGCTTTTTATTAGCAATGATCAATGTATTTGTGTCACAGGAGATAACAGTGGCAGTTAGTTCCCACCCAGTGTCCGAATGCCCGTCGCAGTCCCACTATAAGTCATTGATCGCCCCCATTACTAGTATAAAAAAATAATTAAATTCCATTATATATACTGCCATTTGTAGACGCTATAATTTTCACGTAAACCAATTAATATACACTTATTGGGATTTTTTTTTAGCAAAGACATGTGAATGCATTTTGGCCTAAATTTATTAAAACATTTTATTTTTTACATTTTTATATTGGATAGGTTTTATAGCAAAAAGTCAAAAATATTGTTTTTTTTCTTCAAAACTGTCAGTCATTTTTTGTTTATAGCACAAAAAATAAAAACCACATAGGCCATCAAATACCACCAAAAGAAAGCTCTATTTGTGGGGGGAAAAAAGGTGCAGCATTGCATGGCTGCGCAATTATCAGTTAAAATAACTCAGTGCCGTACCGCTAAAAATGGCCTGGTCAGGAACGGGGGTAAATCCCCTGGAGGGCAAGCGGTTAATACAAGTTTAAACTTTTGCTACGACTGGACTCTGTGTACTCACTGCTGCCACATCACTCTGCACCTTCCCACACACCCATCTCCTGCATTCAATAAAAGCTGTACTATAGCTTCCATAACTGAAAAATTATCTATGAATGTCCTCCACTCAAGGATCATTTTTCGTGCATAGAAAGTTTTTATGAATTGAGGAGGTAGGTAGAAAGGGCAGTCATAGCACTCTTGATGAGGGCGTATGACAGGTCCTTCGGCTCTATTAACCCCTCCCCACCTGCACTGGAAGATTACAGAGGCTGGGGGTAGTTGGGATATCAGAGGAGAAACATTTCAGCTAAAGCAGGAGCCAGCAGCACAAGGGACACATCTCATTGATAGTAAGTAACATCCCTTGTGCTAATATCAAAAAAACAACTTAGGTTTCAAAGTTGAACTTTAGGCATTAAACTATCATTTCAATGTAGACACAAAGGACATAATTCCACTCTGTGTGCACCAAATGCCTTTGCAAACCCAGATATTACATTGTAAACAGAATGGTGACATTATTAGGATTTACAGCAACTGTTCTTTATTACAAGAATCTCCTTCATAGAGGCAAAGTTTCACACTGGATCACTACACAGATCAATAAAAAATACATAAAGCACACCAAGAACACAGCGTTTTGTACATAGACAAAATTTGCTTATGAACAAACAATGTCTTTTACATAAACATATTGGTTTCATAACTAACACATTCAAATCAAGCTCTCCCAGAATTTCATGGTCTCTGTCTCCATTCTAGCAATTAGTAATGCTGTTCTGCTTACTTTGCCAGAGTGAATCTGTTCCTTGATTCCCATGTCCAGACCTTGCAATGCATATAATAATTACACGGTTAGCAAATTTCTCTGTTTTAATAAAAAAAGTGATATTTTAGTTATAGGTGGAGTCTGGTTGAATGAGTCGGCCTTTGGCTTTTTATATGTCTCAGATATAACAGCAGCCAGATCTCACCACAGTTCCTGTCTCTTTTATTCCCACCTAGGAGTTATGAGTTTGCATATCCTAGTACCGCCTGTTGCCTTAAAAAAAATCTAACACGTAGAATAGGACCCTCATAACAGCAGCAACGGGTCACAGAGATCCCAAGAGGTATAATAAACTGTATAGTAAACAAAAAGCTAAATATCAGTATTAGGCGGATTGACTCTTTGATTCTGGCATATTGATTTTTTTCTTAAATCGTAGTAAACATTTATTTGTAACTGCATATAAGACTGTATACAAATGTTTGCCATGTCGTTGTTGGCAGTAATACAAGTATTAAGATTTCAATGTTGACTTGTATTTACGACACAAGGACATTTCATTCTACACCTTTCAAACTGCTGTGATCTCAGGGCATGTCTGTCTGCCCCCAAATCTCAAGTCACATAAGGATAATTCAACAGGAGCAGGTTTCTCTTCATGTAATATTTGGGTCAATTAAGAAGTACGCTTGAATACTTTCGTTCAGTACTTGAATAGTTCAGAATGACATGATTTCACTCTTAGTTTGTATTATTGCTAACCTTTTTACTACTTTTTTTAGAGGCAGACAACACTGCTTGCATCATTTGGCTGAGATTTAAATAGCTATACATAACATGCTTCTCCTAGATACACAGCACCCAGCCGGTCATCACGTCAGCTGCTCCCTACCTATCATCTTGGTTAAGCCACATTGTCTCAGCCAGTAGCAGAAGAGGCCTCAAATCAGATACAGACCAATGGCTTTGCTGTCACTAAGGGAGGGAAATACAGAGAGCTATTGAAGGTCTGTGGTATGTGTCAGAGCATTTTATTGTAGAACTGTGAATTTGCTTTTTGTGCTGATTTCACAAAAGAATACTAAGAGCTGGATTTTAGAACTCCTGCATAATCACCAAAAAAGAGAGCAGATCTATGCTCGGGTAATTCAAAATAACACGTTAATCACACGTATTTTAATTATGTTTATATTGAAAACATGTATGTGTTTCTGCTCCATTAACTGTTTTGAAAGGAACAACAGTGCCGGGAATCATGCTTGAGTGAATAGTTTTAGGCGATTCTTACTTCTCAAGTGTCCTTTTACAAATTTCAAACAAATTAAAATGTAAGCACATTTACACTCCTCTATTTCAGTAACTGTAGGATTGTCTGTGATTTACGAGCTGAGTTGTCAGACATCCAGATACAGTATATGCACTCATTTTAATATATTCTTCATGTACATTTCTAGTTAAAAAAAGAACCTTCAATAAAAAACATACAAATAAGTAAAATGTAATACAACAAAACTGATGCCCTGGTGTTTGTGATAGCTGTAGAAACATAGGGCTATGCCAAAATATATAAAAGAGTTAAAAGGTTCATATTTATCACATGCTAATCTACGGGGTTAATATTCCTCCTAGGTTGTGGTCAGTTTAACCATCTAGTTAGGATGAGCAGAATTTAAAATAATAATTTTACGCTAACATCTGAATACTCGAATTAAGCACTACCAATTTGAAACCCACATATCATTCATATAGGCAAACACACAAGGTGGACAATGACAACCATATCTTCACACTCAAAGAACCCACATATTGCATTCAATAAGTTACCAATATATACTAAGTCATGTCATGCATATATCTTTAAAGAGGCTAAATGTCCCCTTTATAGGCAAACAGGTGACATCATTATGCAACTGCCTACCAGTAGCTATGAGAATGGTTACTGGTGGGAGAAGGATTGATGGGATCTAGTTGTGATATGATGAGGCTCATGGGGAAAAAGAAATTAGGGTTCCATGGGGGATATTTGCAATCACCTGAAAAGGTCCCACTATGAGAACAGGTAGGACTTCCTCTGTAGGCATGCTACTTGGGGGAAGAGTTGCAACTTCTGCATCCAGTTATTAAGTCCAGGTCCCAAGATCCCATGTCAAAGGAAACTGCACTCAGGTGTTGGTGAAGAATACCATCTATACCCAGGTAAGAATAGTTTTATTTACAATTTGCAAAACAATTTGTCCTGTAGTTGCTGTATACCACTTCTGTGAAGTCTACTGCCAGCTACATTCTGAGCATTTTAGCCCCTGAAGGTATTGTTCATGATCTCCTGTCCTTCTATAACATATGTTTAATCACCTGGAAAGGTACCACCAGGGGCGGACTGACAACTCATGGGGCCCCCTGGCAATAGGAAATCATGGGGCCCCCTACTGACCCCGGGCCCTTGGGCAGTGCCAGAGTGCCTGAATGGTCAGTCTGCCCCCGGATACCACTATGAGAACAGGTAGGACTTCCTTAAATGTGCTCGGCCATGAAACTGGATACCTATTAAGATCAGCTCCAAACTTCTGCCTGCAGTGAACATGTGTTTCAGGGCATTAATATTACTAATGTTATAGATACAGTGAAATAAACCAGGTTTAAGTTTATTACTCTGGCAGTATTATACAACTCAGGCCAGTTGTAATAATCAAGACTTGCTACACTCAGAATACAATTTAAATTCTCTCCATTCTTTATAGCTCATTATTGTTTATTTTTAGACCCTACAACAAATATAAGCAGAGAATGGCTTATCCTAAAGAAGCACCTCCAGTCCGTACAACTCCATTTACTAACATGTAAATTGGGTCATCTTTATGCACTTGGATGCTTGGAATTAAGCAATCACATGCATACAGTAGCATCTTTCTGTAAATGCAATTGTAAGTTATAAATGTAATAAAAAATAGTAGAAGATTGATGTAGCAGAGAGCTGATAAGTGCCTATGTGCTCCTGTCTTTTCACATCCAGGAGACCAATAGTGATGAGAAACAGCCAAAAAGTTCTTATATAATGTCATCAAAGAGGAATATAAATACGGACTGATAAAACACCAGTTTCCACCAAAGTACAAAAATGCACCTAGTAACTACTGACATTTGTATCACATTTTTCATACCATCACTAATAAATAAAGGGCAGCTGAGATAAAAGATATTTTTGGAATGTTTTAGAAGACTTTATGTTCTCTTATAAAACAGAAAACTATAGTGTGCATGAATAGCGATGGTTTAAAATGACAAACTAGAACATGATAAATAATAACTTAGAAAAATAAGGCAAGTGAGATAAACAGTCAAATGTAGAAGATGCCAACTGTTTTATTCAGAGATAAAAAAGCAATAATATCAGCTGGATTACAGGGAAGAGCAAAAAGGGGACGTTGGACTGAGGCATTCTTCATATCTGATACGTATATAGAAATCCAAAAAATAGGAACTTAAATGTATATAGTTATTATTAACACGAAACATTAAACAATCTGCAAAATCCTTTATGAATTTCATTATCAAATAGGACATTCATTAAGGAGTAAATAATTTAAAAGTAAAAGGAGGAATGTGATTAATTATTATATTTATGCAATGCTATTTTAAAAAGTATTCACCTTTATGGATACAGGACAAGTACATACTCCCTAGATTTACCCAAAACTATAAGGCATTTTGTTTTGCTTTTTTAATCACATTTCTACATATTATCTGATTGACAAAAAATCCTTATGGGATGTATTTACATAGCGGACTGGGTTAACTGTTTTGAGAACATGAATGCATAGAAAACAGAAATAATCACTGGTGGCAAACATTTTCTCTATCAAATAGGATTTAAGTCTACAAAAATATTAACCAAAACATAAAATGAGGGATGCTAAACTTACAGCAATGCTCTTAATCTAAGATAATACTTACTGGCTTTTCAGTTTGTCAAGGAGCAGTGCTCTGCCAGAGAGATACAGTACATGTTCTGAAACCTGGATATGCACTTTCGGAAAATGCAACTAATATCCTCAGCGATTCAGACAGAACAGACAAGGCATATAATACGTGGAATGGGTCGGAATGAAAGACACAATATTTAGTATTGTAGGTTATGCAACCTATCGTATTGCTTAGCAACATCCTTTCCTGTATGAATGCCTGGATATTATCTTCTCACTTGCTCCAGCGCTGTCCTCAGCCATCGTGTAGTCAAAACTGTAATCACAGGTTCAGTGCCCAAAGAAGAAATGCAAACCGAGGTGATGTCCAGACAAGGCAGACTGTTCTATAGAATAAATACAGCATAAGTAGCCACAGACTACAGAACCATATGTTAACATTTATTATGCTCCAGATTATTCTAAATTGTACCATACGTTCACAAGGACATTTTATTCTTTCATATGAAGCAGGAATAAATACTGAAGAAAGTACTATCTAATTCATTGAGTTTTTTTGCAATATGTGGATATAGGCATTTTTTACTATATTTTTTACCTCTATGTTTTATAAACAAATAAAAATAAAGCACATTGCAGCTCTTTAATTTATTTGCCCTGTTTGCCCACATGAATACCCTTATATATATATTCTTTACATCTTCTTTGCTGTTTTCAAATTGCAATATGCTACAGTCTTTATTTTGCTGCTTTTTAACTTTCTTTTACATTGTTGTTGGTGAGAATCTACTGAAATGTGCAGGATCAATTTTCATAATATTTTCAATCAGACATTTGTATAATTAAATATGTACATAGTGAGTTGCTGCACATCATTCATCTGTCTGTTTTTTAATAACTGAGGATGAGTTCTAAAGTCCAATTATTATTATTATACAGGATTTATATAGCGCCAACAGTTTGCTCAGCGCTTTACAATATAAAGGGAGACAATACAGAAACAATACAGTTCAATACAAGAGGGTAGGAGGGCCCTGCTCCTTGGAACTTGCAATCTTACAATGATGCAGCATGTCATATAGCACAATGTATGAAGTATTTGCCAGGGATTTAATGCACAACTTTTATTTAGTTAAATGTCAATTAAAGCATATAGAAATAAACAAGCACAGATAGAGTGTACCAAATGCATTCTTAAAAAACTGATAAACTCTATTAAAGAGATAACCACAACCCATATGTCATCAAAGAGACTAAAACTGGCCATACACTTAGGCTAGCCATACCTTAAACCATTTTCTTGTCCAATTTTCCTTTATCAAATAAAATGAGGTCAAACCTAAACACTTTCAATTTGTATGCAAACAGGCACTACATAGCTGAAGGTAAATTTAAAGACAATTGAACAAGAAAATTGTATAATGTATGGTTACCTTTAGGTGTACATTTAAAATTTTTTAAAAAGCTAGTGATAAGCAGGTATAAGACTTTTCACAGCTTATAACTGTGATAAGTGCCTAGTGTGGTGCAGGGGCAGACTGACAACTCATGGGGCCCCCGGGCAATAGGAGATCATGGGGCCCCTGTCTCCTTGCCCAAACTCAAAAAAGCCTATGAAAAAGGTAAGAGGCATCTCATGGGGCCCCCTACTGACCCCGGGCCCTCGGGCAGTGCCCGAGTTTCCAAATGATCAGTCCGCCCCTGGTGTGGTGTTTAATAAATGGTGATAAGTCAGGTGGGAACTAAAAATCAGGGGATTCTTTTGTTCCTTCTTTTGACCATGAATTCTCGATGATATGTACGCAGAAAGTAAAAGGAATGGCCTGTTTAATAAACAGTGAAAGGCCCAAAAATGTATTATCACAGAGAAAAATATGGTGAAAACTCCCTAAAATTTATCATCAAGTCAGACTTGGTGATAAAGGCCTTTATTGGCGAAAGGAGCCAGGTGGTAAGCATTTTTACATTAATCAGGCATAACTACAGGATTTCTCATTCTGTAAAGCATCTGGGGGATTTACAACATATAGCTCCTTGTTCCTCCTCCCTTTTTTGCTGCTTGCAACCTCTGTACCAAATTCACTTAAGGCTGGTTTGCACCAGTATGTGTGCTTTATGATGCATATAACATGTGTTGGAGTGTATTGTGCACTTGCATTGTGATGCATTATAATAATATGCTGATATTTGTTTTAGTTTGTAAATCACATAGGTTGAAGGAATAACCTATGACCCTTTTTATCAAAATTGTTGGTTTCCTCTCACAAATGCCTGTGTGCATCCTTTAAAAACCTTCCCTGCTTTCTTCTCCAGCTTTTTCTCTGCAAATTATGGTGATATTTCACTGCTACTTTTCTCAGCTTATCACCATGATAATCCAGCCACTTAAACAGGCTGAAACTTTCCTCCAGTGGTGATATAAAAAAAACACTGATGTGCAGAGAAAAGACAGAGCATGATAATGAAGGTATTATCACTGTTTATTAAATGGACACCTTATACAGTATCTCACAGAAGTGAGTACACCCCTCATATTTGTGTAAATATTTTATTATATCTTTTCATGTGACAACACTGAAGAAATGAATGCACTGAGTGTCAGGTTATGAGCACTTTGCTTGTGAGTTTTATTCTTATAATTTCTTCCCATTACTAAAGTTTTTTATGGTTTTACACTATGGGATGTTTTCTTTTGTTTCTGTTCACATGCTGAAACTTAGTTTACTGCCTGGGAGAAAAGGAGACAGTTTAAAAATGCTCTTTTGAAACTACACTGTCATTTATATCCACGCTGGTCAGAATCCTATTGGTTACTATCAGCCAGATCGCATGATTCCCAGGAATGAATATTGGTGCCATTCTTACCATCATGCATTGGGCTAGTCCCAAACCAGGCACTTAAGACCAACCTAGAGATAGTTGGTCCATGGCTAACGGTGAGTGCACATCCATGTGGGGCACTGATTGAGCACAGAGGAGCGCCTGTCATTTTTGTACGAAGTTCACCAACTAGTATCCAACACTTGGGCACTTTATTTTTCCGAATTGGGACTGAACGTTACAATTATTCACTTTGCTTATGTGAAGCAATATTGCTCATGTATTGTTAAATTGAATGCATTTAATTTATGCGCTGTCCACATGGTATTTTGTTTTCTTATAGCCTAGGTCATCTTTATGTAGAGCAACAATTCTTTTTTTCAGATCCTCAGAGAGTTTTTTGCCATGAGGTGCCATGTTGAACTTCCAGTGACCAGTATGAGAGTGATAACACCAAATGTAACACACCTGCTCCCCATTCACACCTGAGACCCTGTAACACTAATGAGTCACATGACGCCAGGGAGGGAAAATGGCTAATTGGGTCCAATTTGGACATTTTCACTTAGGGATGTATTCACTTTTGTTGCCAGTGGTTTAGACATTAATGGCTGTGTGTTGAGTTGTTTTGAGGGGACAGCAAATTTACACTGTTATACAAGCTGTACACTCACTACTTTACATTGTAGCAAAGTGTCATTTCTTCAGTGTTATCACATGAAAAGATAGAATAAAATATTTACAAAAATGTAAGGGGTGTACTCACTTATGGGAGATACTGTAGATTTTTTTGCTGAAGAAAATACATTTTAACAGATTCCTTCATTTACACTAAACAACAGAGATGGACAAATCTCCCCTGCTATTGTATTCTGACTGCCTGCTTACATGACTGGCAGAATACCTGAACAGTACCTGCATCTGGCAGGAAAGAGGGGGAAATTTAAATAAAAATGGGAGTGAGAAATGAATCAAGGGAGGGGGGAGAAGGAAAGAACAGAAGGGGTAAGGAAGGAGGGTGAGGGAAAGGAATCCTAAGGGAGGGAGGAGAATGAAAAGGGAGGAGAAGGAGACCAGCGCCAGAAGGGCTACTCAGGGGGGAAAGAAATCAAGCCAGCTATATATCTGAACC
Organism: Staurois parvus; assembly: GCF_062004578.1. Lineage (NCBI taxonomy): Eukaryota > Metazoa > Chordata > Amphibia > Anura > Ranidae > Staurois > Staurois parvus. The sequence continues at coordinate 4,562,171 of NW_028317844.1, forward strand.
ATATGCATCAATCCAGGCTGACCATATTTGTCAAATTTTGTGGACAGTTTCTACTCTAATATGTCAACTCATAAAGTGGCAGTACCGCGGCTGGGGCAGATTGCTTCCATCTTAACAGTAATTTCCTACACGCATAGTAAAGTGCAAAAACAATTTCAAATACATGGTGGTCACAATATCTTCCATAACTCTCAATAACACCAATCGTGGATCCAGCTGAAGGGACCAGTCCCCAAGATCATTCAGAGCATCAACCACTGACTTTTAGTATGAGAAAACAGATGGGGCATAGCCACACCATATGGAAAAAAGTGCCCGTAGAGGAATGGCATCTCGTACAAAAAGGACTAACCATTGCGTAGATGACTGCTAACCTCTGCAGGAAAAAAACCCCTATGCTAAAACTTAATTTGAATAAATCTATCTCAAGCAGAGATCATATGCCGGACATAGGAACCTAAGCAGCTAAAGCAGCTTCTTTGCTGCAAAGTATTTTTAGCAGATCAAAAGTAAATCAGTAATAAATAAGTAATTAGTAAATAGGAGAAGTTCAGTAAAGTTAAGAGTTAACTCATAAGTGTAACGGGATAGGGCAATTTTAGGGGATTATGGTAAGGGTTAAGCATTTAAAGCGGTTGTAACCCCTCACATATACCTAGTGAAGTGAGTAGCCCCAGATAATACACAGAGACAAAACAAATCCTCCTACATAGGTTATTCCTGTTTATCTGCAGTCTTCTCTTCTCTACACCTGTTCAAAGAGCTGAATTTCTTAAGCTTTATCTGAGCTGTCAGAAAAAAGAAGGTGGAGAGCTGAAATTACACTCTCCAGAGACACTTCCTTCTATACAGTTCACAGGAACAGAGCTGAGGCTGCCAATATGATGGAGGTCCCTCCCCGTGACCATTTTTCTATTGGTATCAGGAAAACTCAGGAAAAAACAATTGACTTATGCTGATAGCAGAGGAGCAAGGTATCAGACAGAAAAGCCACTTAAGGGGTTATTTACTAAAACAGGAGAGTGCAAAATCAGTAGCCAATCAGCTTCCAGGTTTTATTGCCAAAGCTTAATTGAACAAGCTGAAGTTAGAAGTTGATTGGCTACCATGCACAGCTGCACCAGATTCTGAGTGCATCAGTTTTAGTAAATCTCTCTCACAGGAGCGGACTGACAACTCATGGGGCCCCTGGGCAATAAGGGATCATGGGGCACCTGTATCCTTGCCCAAACTCAAAAAAGCCTATGAAAAAGGTACCAGGGGCATCTTATGGGGCCCCCTACTGACCCCGGGCACTCGGGCAGTGCCCGAATTTCCAAATGGTTAGTCCGCCCCTGCTCTCTCATAGTTCTTTTACAGAGAGATACGCTTTGTTCAAATTTCATGTCTCTGGTTTACAACCACTTTAAGAGTACATTTTTAGGGCTGAGTTAAGGTTAGGGTGAGGCTAAGATTTCAAAAGTGATACTACCTAAAAATGTTTCTTACCTTAATGCATTGAGGCAAAACATGTTTTTAGTTTCCCTGTGCTCCCCCTTCCCTGTGTGAAAGGGAAGAGAGAGGGGAGAAGAGATCAGCGCTATGCATGGCTGCATCTCTTCTCCCCTCACTTCTTCGTCACACAGGGGCTTGAACAGCAGCAGGAGCCATTGGCTCTTGCTGCTATCAGTCAAATGCAGTGAAGAGGAAGTGGGGGCGGGGCTAAGGCCCGCTATGAGTGTCTAAGGAGCGTGGCTCCATAGACACCAGGTCAGGAGTGAGCACATAGCGTGTGTCCCCATAGCAAAGGGCATGCTATGGGGACACACAAAGAAGAGAAAGAGCCAAGATTACCAGCGGGGTACACAAGAAGAGAAGGATTGGGGCCACTCTGTGAAATATCACTGCACAGAGCAGGTCAGTGTAACATGTTTGTTATATTAATTAAAAAAAATATCTGCCTTTAGTAACACTTTAAGGTCGTCTTCAGGGGCGTACTAACAACTCATGGGGCCCCTGGGCAATAGGGGATCATGGGGCCCCTGTGTCCTTGCCCAAACTCAAAAAAAGGTACCAAGGGCATCTCGTGGGGCCCCCTACAATGCCCGAGTTTCCAAATGGTCAGTCCTCCCTTGGTCGTGTTAAGTTTTGGGGTTAGACTGAATTCCAAGATAGATGATTATCTCTCCATATTTCAGGTCAATGTTGTTTCTAATTTTCAGCAGAGGTTAGAGTCTAGTGGTGTAGGGGTGCCCATTTATACTAGATTATATCTGATTAGAAGTAGGCTGTATAAATTTAATTTATGAAAATAGTGTTTATTACTGAATGCATGAACATATGAAAAATCAATTGAAGACAGAGAGGAATAATTAGTAACATATCACAAGCTAATTGCAATGAGTCCAGCATTTGCTTTGAAACCTAACTAGCTCTGAACAAATAGCCAATTGCATAATGATAGCTTTAGTTACTGGAAATTTCAAGGGCAAGAAGGTTTAATGATCAGATGTGTAAAGGGTATTTCAAAGACTGTCAGTACAAAATATGTTTGTCATAACTTTGCAATTCCAGTTGTAAATTATGCACAAAAAATCACAGTAATTGGATTTGAAGAGAAAAAAAAGCTGTGCAGAATTCCTTGTATATTTCCTGCAGTAAAGAGATTATTAGACTTTCACTCCAGTACTGTTGCCTGGAGCCTCAAGCCCTTTACAGAACAGGTTGTGGTAAATTCGGTCTCCCCATTAACACGCAAAGGTGTTTGTGGCTTTAACACTATGTTTATAGTAAAAAACTGTCTCCACTTCAGTATAGTTATAATTAGAGATGAGCGAAGAAATGAAAAATTCGATTCGACTGATTCGGCGAATTCGTGGACAATATTCGATTCGAGTCGAATAAATTCGCTGTGAATTTAACTTAAAAAAGGGTGTTTCTAGGCTTCAGAGAGACTTAATATTAGTGCAGAACACTGTACCTTTAATTTAAATGCCCTTGGAGTCTGCTGGGGAAGAGAAATAATACTGTCTGTCAGTATGACATGCAGATGAGTGCCGTCGATCTTAGAATCACTGCACACTTCACTCCTTTGGCCAGTCACGGGGCCAAAACCAGTGTTTGGAGCCACAGTGTGGCGGTGGAGGCAGCAGCAATGGGAGGCCATACAGCAACCTATGACAAAATGGAAACCAGCAGGAGCGTGAGGAGACCTGAAAGTGGCACATGGCAGAGTGGGAGCAATGGGAGGCGGTACAGGGACCCAGGTCACACTATGGGCCCAGCAGCAGCGTGACCAGGCGGTACGGGGGCCCATGGCCGATATGGGGCTTGGTGGCACCTATGGAAGGCCTGTAATCTGCCAGCAACCTATGACAAAATGGACAACCGCAGGAGTGTGAGGAGATTTCAAAGTGGCACATGGCAGAGTGGAAGCAATGGAAGGCCGTACAGGGACCCAGGTCACACTGTGGGACCAGCATCAGCGTGAACAGGCGGTACGGGGGCCCATGGCCGATTTGACCTCATTCATCCCATAGTCCTGCCGACTCACGAATAGCGTGGCCTCCTCAAAGGGCCTGAGCAAGCGCAGGTGTCACACATGAGCTGCCAATGGCTGACATCTAAGTTACACAGGGAGTACCTTTATCCGCTTTTAACATCAGGAAATCTGTGATGGCCTTTAGCTGTTCGTAAAGGCGGTCTAACATATGTAGGGTTGAATTCCACCTTGTTGCAACGTCACAGCATGAGGAGTCGGTACGGGGGCCCATGGCAGATTACATGTCTGGCAGCAGCTATGTGAGGCCCGTAATCTGCCTGCACCCTATGTCAAAAAATTTAACACACCAGCAGTGTGAAGAGACCTGAAAGTGGCACATGGCAGCAGAGTGTGGCGATGGAGACAGCAGCAATGGGAGGCCGTACAGGGACCCATGAGAGACTCTAGACTTGGCAGCAGCATGAGGAGGCGGTATATAGGGGCCCATGGCAGATTAGGGGCCTGGCAGCAGCTATGTGAGGCCCGTAATCTGCCTGCACCCTATGTCAAAAAATTTAACACACCAGCAGTGTGAAGAGACCTGAAAGTGGCACATGGCAGCAGAGTGTGGCGATGGAGACAGCAGCAATGGGAGGCCGTACAGGGACCCATGAGAGACTCTGGACTTGGCAGCAGCATGAGGAGGCGGTATATAGGGGCCCATGGCAGATTAGGGGCCTGGCAGCAGCTATGTGAGGCCCGTAATCTGCCTGCACCCTATGTCAAAACATTTAACACACCAGCAGTGTGAAGAGACCTGAAAGTGGCACATGGCAGCAGAGTGTGGCGATGGAGACAGCAGCAATGGGAGGCCGTACAGGGACCCATGAGAGACTCTGGACTTGGCAGCAGCATGAGGAGGCGGTATATAGGGGCCCATGGCAGATTAGGGGCCTGGCAGCAGCTATGTGAGGCCCGTAATCTGCCTGCACCCTATGTCAAAAAATTTAACACACCAGCAGTGTGAAGAGACCTGAAAGTGGCACATGGCAGCAGAGTGTGGCGATGGAGACAGCAGCAATGGGAGGCCGTACAGGGACCCATGAGAGACTCTAGACTTGGCAGCAGCATGAGGAGGCGGTATATAGGGGCCCATGGCAGATTAGGGGCCTGGCAGCAGCTATGTGAGGCCCGTAATCTGCCTGCACCCTATGTCAAAAAATGTAACACACCAGCAGTGTGTGAGGAGACCTGAAAGTGGCACATGGCAGAGTGTGGCGATGGAGACAGCAGCAATGGGAGGCCGTACAGGGACCCATGAGAGACTCTGGACCTGGCAGCAGCATGAGGAAGCGGTATATAGGGGCCTATGGCAGATTAGGGGCCTGGCAGCAGCTATAGGAGGCCCATAATCTGCCAGCACCCTATGTCAAAAAATTCTACACACCAGCAGTGTGTGAGGAGACCTGAAAGTGGCACATGGCAGAGTGTGGCGATGGAGACAGCAGCAATGGGAGGCCGTACAGGGACCCATGAGAGACTCTGGACCTGGCAGCAGCATGAGGAGGCGGTATATAGGGGCCTATGGCAGATTAGGGGCCTGGCAGCAGCTATAGGAGGCCCATAATCTGCCAGCACCCTATGTCAAAAAATTCTACACACCAGCAGTGTGAGGAGACCTGAAAGTGGCACATGGCAGCAGAGTGTGGCGATGGAGACAGCAGCAATGGGAGGCCGTACAGGGACCCATGACAGACTCTAGACTTGGCAGCAGCATGAGGAGGCGGTATATAGGGGCCCATGGCAGATTAGGGGCCTGGCAGCAGCTATGTGAGGCCCGTAATCTGCCTGCACCCTATGTCAAAAAATTTAACACACCAGCAGTGTGAAGAGACCTGAAAGTGGCACATGGCAGCAGAGTGTGGCGATGGAGACAGCAGCAATGGGAGGCCATACAGGGACCCATGACAGACTCTGGACTTGGCAGCAGCATGAGGAGGCGGTATATAGGGGCCCATGGCAGATTAGGGGCCTGGCAGCAGCTATGTGAGGCCCGTAATCTGCCTGCACCCTATGTCAAAAAATTTAACACACCAGCAGTGTGAAGAGACCTGAAAGTGGCACATGGCAGCAGAGTGTGGCGATGGAGACAGCAGCAATGGGAGGCCGTACAGGGACCCATGAGAGACTCTAGACTTGGCAGCAGCATGAGGAGGCGGTATATAGGGGCCCATGGCAGATTAGGGGCCTGGCAGCAGCTATGTGAGGCCCGTAATCTGCCTGCACCCTATGTCAAAAAATGTAACACACCAGCAGTGTGTGAGGAGACCTGAAAGTGGCACATGGCAGAGTGTGGCGATGGAGACAGCAGCAATGGGAGGCCGTACAGGGACCCATGAGAGACTCTAGACTTGGCAGCAGCATGAGGAGGCGGTATATAGGGGCCCATGGCAGATTAGGGGCCTGGCAGCAGCTATGTGAGGCCCGTAATCTGCCTGCACCCTATGTCAAAAAATTTAACACACCAGCAGTGTGAAGAGACCTGAAAGTGGCACATGGCAGCAGAGTGTGGCGATGGAGACAGCAGCAATGGGAGGCCGTACAGGGACCCATGAGAGACTCTAGACTTGGCAGCAGCATGAGGAGGCGGTATATAGGGGCCCATGGCAGATTAGGGGCCTGGCAGCAGCTATGTGAGGCCCGTAATCTGCCTGCACCCTATGTCAAAAAATGTAACACACCAGCAGTGTGTGAGGAGACCTGAAAGTGGCACATGGCAGAGTGTGGCGATGGAGACAGCAGCAATGGGAGGCCGTACAGGGACCCATGAGAGACTCTGGACCTGGCAGCAGCATGAGGAAGCGGTATATAGGGGCCTATGGCAGATTAGGGGCCTGGCAGCAGCTATAGGAGGCCCATAATCTGCCAGCACCCTATGTCAAAAAATTCTACACACCAGCAGTGTGTGAGGAGACCTGAAAGTGGCACATGGCAGAGTGTGGCGATGGAGACAGCAGCAATGGGAGGCCGTACAGGGACCCATGAGAGACTCTGGACCTGGCAGCAGCATGAGGAGGCGGTATATAGGGGCCTATGGCAGATTAGGGGCCTGGCAGCAGCTATAGGAGGCCCATAATCTGCCAGCACCCTATGTCAAAAAATTCTACACACCAGCAGTGTGAGGAGACCTGAAAGTGGCACATGGCAGCAGAGTGTGGCGATGGAGACAGCAGCAATGGGAGGCCGTACAGGGACCCATGACAGACTCTAGACTTGGCAGCAGCATGAGGAGGCGGTATATAGGGGCCCATGGCAGATTAGGGGCCTGGCAGCAGCTATGTGAGGCCCGTAATCTGCCTGCACCCTATGTCAAAAAATTTAACACACCAGCAGTGTGAAGAGACCTGAAAGTGGCACATGGCAGCAGAGTGTGGCGATGGAGACAGCAGCAATGGGAGGCCATACAGGGACCCATGACAGACTCTGGACTTGGCAGCAGCATGAGGAGGCGGTATATAGGGGCCCATGGCAGATTAGGGGCCTGGCAGCAGCTATGTGAGGCCCGTAATCTGCCTGCACCCTATGTCAAAAAATTTAACACACCAGCAGTGTGAAGAGACCTGAAAGTGGCACATGGCAGCAGAGTGTGGCGATGGAGACAGCAGCAATGGGAGGCCGTACAGGGACCCATGAGAGACTCTAGACTTGGCAGCAGCATGAGGAGGCGGTATATAGGGGCCCATGGCAGATTAGGGGCCTGGCAGCAGCTATGTGAGGCCCGTAATCTGCCTGCACCCTATGTCAAAAAATGTAACACACCAGCAGTGTGTGAGGAGACCTGAAAGTGGCACATGGCAGAGTGTGGCGATGGAGACAGCAGCAATGGGAGGCCGTACAGGGACCCATGAGAGACTCTGGACCTGGCAGCAGCATGAGGAAGCGGTATATAGGGGCCTATGGCAGATTAGGGGCCTGGCAGCAGCTATAGGAGGCCCATAATCTGCCAGCACCCTATGTCAAAAAATTCTACACACCAGCAGTGTGTGAGGAGACCTGAAAGTGGCACATGGCAGAGTGTGGCGATGGAGACAGCAGCAATGGGAGGCCGTACAGGGACCCATGAGAGACTCTGGACCTGGCAGCAGCATGAGGAGGCGGTATATAGGGGCCTATGGCAGATTAGGGGCCTGGCAGCAGCTATAGGAGGCCCATAATCTGCCAGCACCCTATGTCAAAAAATTCTACACACCAGCAGTGTGAGGAGACCTGAAAGTGGCACATGGCAGCAGAGTGTGGCGATGGAGACAGCAGCAATGGGAGGCCGTACAGGGACCCATGACAGACTCTAGACTTGGCAGCAGCATGAGGAGGCGGTATATAGGGGCCCATGGCAGATTAGGGGCCTGGCAGCAGCTATGTGAGGCCCGTAATCTGCCTGCACCCTATGTCAAAAAATTTAACACACCAGCAGTGTGAAGAGACCTGAAAGTGGCACATGGCAGCAGAGTGTGGCGATGGAGACAGCAGCAATGGGAGGCCATACAGGGACCCATGACAGACTCTGGACTTGGCAGCAGCATGAGGAGGCGGTATATAGGGGCCCATGGCAGATTAGGGGCCTGGCAGCAGCTATGTGAGGCCCGTAATCTGCCTGCACCCTATGTCAAAAAATTTAACACACCAGCAGTGTGAAGAGACCTGAAAGTGGCACATGGCAGCAGAGTGTGGCGATGGAGACAGCAGCAATGGGAGGCCGTACAGGGACCCATGAGAGACTCTAGACTTGGCAGCAGCATGAGGAGGCGGTATATAGGGGCCCATGGCAGATTAGGGGCCTGGCAGCAGCTATGTGAGGCCCGTAATCTGCCTGCACCCTATGTCAAAAAATTTAACACACCAGCAGTGTGAAGAGACCTGAAAGTGGCACATGGCAGCAGAGTGTGGCGATGGAGACAGCAGCAATGGGAGGCCGTACAGGGACCCATGAGAGACTCTGGACTTGGCAGCAGCATGAGGAGGCGGTATATAGGGGCCCATGGCAGATTAGGGGCCTGGCAGCAGCTATGTGAGGCCCGTAATCTGCCTGCACCCTATGTCAAAAAATTTAACACACCAGCAGTGTGAAGAGACCTGAAAGTGGCACATGGCAGCAGAGTGTGGCGATGGAGACAGCAGCAATGGGAGGCCGTACAGGGACCCATGAGAGACTCTGGACTTGGCAGCAGCATGAGGAGGCGGTATATAGGGGCCCATGGCAGATTAGGGGCCTGGCAGCAGCTATGTGAGGCCCGTAATCTGCCTGCACCCTATGTCAAAAAATTTAACACACCAGCAGTGTGAAGAGACCTGAAAGTGGCACATGGCAGCAGAGTGTGGCGATGGAGACAGCAGCAATGGGAGGCCGTACAGGGACCCATGAGAGACTCTAGACTTGGCAGCAGCATGAGGAGGCGGTATATAGGGGCCCATGGCAGATTAGGGGCCTGGCAGCAGCTATGTGAGGCCCGTAATCTGCCTGCACCCTATGTCAAAAAATGTAACACACCAGCAGTGTGTGAGGAGACCTGAAAGTGGCACATGGCAGAGTGTGGCGATGGAGACAGCAGCAATGGGAGGCCGTACAGGGACCCATGAGAGACTCTGGACCTGGCAGCAGCATGAGGAAGCGGTATATAGGGGCCTATGGCAGATTAGGGGCCTGGCAGCAGCTATAGGAGGCCCATAATCTGCCAGCACCCTATGTCAAAAAATTCTACACACCAGCAGTGTGTGAGGAGACCTGAAAGTGGCACATGGCAGAGTGTGGCGATGGAGACAGCAGCAATGGGAGGCCGTACAGGGACCCATGAGAGACTCTGGACCTGGCAGCAGCATGAGGAGGCGGTATATAGGGGCCTATGGCAGATTAGGGGCCTGGCAGCAGCTATAGGAGGCCCATAATCTGCCAGCACCCTATGTCAAAAAATTCTACACACCAGCAGTGTGAGGAGACCTGAAAGTGGCACATGGCAGCAGAGTGTGGCGATGGAGACAGCAGCAATGGGAGGCCGTACAGGGACCCATGACAGACTCTAGACTTGGCAGCAGCATGAGGAGGCGGTATATAGGGGCCCATGGCAGATTAGGGGCCTGGCAGCAGCTATAGGAGGCCCATAATCTGCCAGCACCCTATGTCAAAAAATTCTACACACCAGCAGTGTGTGAGGAGACCTGAAAGTGGCACATGGCAGAGTGTGGCGATGGAGACAGCAGCAATGGGAGGCCGTACAGGGACCCATGAGAGACTCTGGACCTGGCAGCAGCATGAGGAGGCGGTATATAGGGGCCTATGGCAGATTAGGGGCCTGGCAGCAGCTATAGGAGGCCCATAATCTGCCAGCACCCTATGTCAAAAAATTCTACACACCAGCAGTGTGAGGAGACCTGAAAGTGGCACATGGCAGCAGAGTGTGGCGATGGAGACAGCAGCAATGGGAGGCCGTACAGGGACCCATGAGAGACTCTGGACCTAGCAGCAGCATGAGGAGGCGGTATATAGGGGCCTATGGCAGATTAGGGGCCTGGCAGCAGCTATGTGAGGCCCGTAATCTGCCAGCACCCTATGTCAAAAAATTAAACACACCAGCAGTGTGAGGAGACCTGAAAGTGGCACATGTTTGAGGCATGATTCATGGCGGATTTAGTCAGTTGTGTCAGGAACTGGTGGTTTGAAATCCAGACTAATCCACGCCTGATTCATTTTCACAAACGTGAGTCTCTCCACACTTTGGGTGGACAGTCGTGTCCTCCGCGGAGTTACAATACCTCCTGCCGCACTAAACACGCGCTCCGATGCCACGCTACTGGCCGGGCATGACAGCCTTTCAAGGGCAAATTCAGCTAGTTGGGGCCAAAGGTCAAGTTTCGTTGCCCAGTAGTCAAGGGGATTGTCTACCTCGGTTGGCAGGGTGCTGTCCAAGTAGGCCCAAGCCTGTTGTTTGAGCTCCTGCTCCAGGTCCACCTGATGCTGCTGCTGCTGCTGCGGCTGGTTAGTAGTTTCCTCACTGCGCTGGTGAAGAAAGCTACTCATCATCGACTGCAGACTGAGGCAGCCGCTGCTGGTGGAGCTGCCACTGCTCCTACCACCCCACCCCTCCCCTGCTGCCATGCCAGCGGAACGCGAGCGCACAGGGCCCACAGTGTCTGAGGATGGACGTTGGCGCACAAAGGCAGAGACCAACTGACTACATAGGTGGTTTTTATAGTACGTAATTTTGGCCTCCCTCTCAGCAGGTGTGAAAAAGGCCACCATTTTGGACCGGTAGCGAGGGTCCAACAAGGTGGACAGCCAAAAGTCATCCCTCTGTCTGATGGTTATTATTCGGCTGTCGCTACGCAAGCAACCGAGCATGCTATGGGCCATTTGTGCCAAGGAATGCGAGGGACTCCCTGCCTCCATCTCCACAGCATACTGCCACGGTGCGTCTGGGTCCTCTGTCTCCTCCTCCTCCTCCTCTACCAGATGCTCCTGCTCCTCCACTCCTGTCCGCTGAGTGGAAAAACCACCCATTTCACTCAATAATTCCTGAGCACAAATGTCCTCCTCTACCTCCTCCTCTTCTTCCTGTCCTGCCCCCACAGGGGTCATGTGGCGTTGAGATCTGTGCGCCACGTCTACCGCACCCTGACCAGCCATTGTTAACAGCATTTGTTCCAGGACGTGCAACAGAGGAATGACGTCGTTCATCCCATAGTCCTGCCGACTCACGAATAGCGTGGCCTCCTCAAAGGGCCTGAGCAAGCGGCAGGTGTCACGCATGAGCTGCCAATGGCTGACATCTAAGTTACACAGGGGAGTACCTTTATCCGCTTGTAACATCAGGAAATCGGTGATGGCCTTTCGCTGCTCGTAAAGGCGGTCTAACATGTGTAGGGTTGAATTCCACCTTGTTGCAACGTCGCAGATCAGGCGATGCTGTGGAATTCCGTTCTGCCGCTGCAGCTCAATGAGGGTGTTCTTTGCGGTGTAGGAATGGCTGAAATGCATGCACAGTTTACGTGACATTTTAAGGATGTCTTGCAGTGGGATGGTGGATTTTAGGAACCGCTTGACAACCAGATTGAACACGTGAGCCATGCATGGCGCATGGCACAACCTTCCTTGACGCAGAGCAGACACCATGTTCTTTCCGTTGTCAGTCAACATGGTTCCGATTTTTAGTTTGCGCGGAGACAGCCATCTGTCGATTTCTCTGTTCATTACACTCAGCAGTTCCTCCCCTGTGTGACTACGTTCGCCAAGGCATACCAGGTGCAGCACAGCGTGACACCGTTGCGCCCTGCACATGTGATATGCCGGTCGGGTAATGGGACTTGGCACGGGGGTGGCGGCTGAGGACACGGCGGAAAAAGAGGTGGTAGAGGCGGACATGCTTGCTGGACCAAGGACGTGCAAACGTGGAGGCAAAAGCGTCGTGACCTGTCCAAGTTGCTGGTGCGGCTGTGCCGGCACCACGTTCACCCAGTGGGCCGTAAATGACATGTACTGTCCCTGACCGTAGTTACAGCTCCACACGTCGGCGCTGCCGTGCACTTTGGCAGAGACCGACATGCTCAAAGACTGGCCCACCATCTCTTCTACATGTGAATGCAGGGCTGGCACTGCCTTTTGGGCAAAGAAATGACGGCTTGGCACTCTCCACCGCGGCGCGGCACAAGCCATCATTTCTCGGAAAGGTGCTGAGTCCACCAGTTGGAAAGGGAGGGACTGCAGCACCAGCAACTTGGACAGGAGGACGTTCAGCTTTTGCACCGTCGGGTGCGTGCTCGCAAACTGTTGTCTCTTGGATACGGATTCCAAGAAAGACTGTTGACGGAATCCGAGAAGAGGAGTAGCAGGAGAAGGAGCATCTGAACGAGCGGAAGATGCCAATGAGCGACAACTCCCCTCAGCAGAGGTGTTGGAGCCTTGACTGGCTGATAGAGGGCGATTGACGACGTCGGGTGACGGAGCAAGTAACGGAGCGGGTGATGGAGCGGGGGCTGGGGCAGGCAGAACCGCCGTATGTTTATCACGGTTTTCCCAGGCCACCGAATGGTGACGCTGCATATGCTGACGCAACGCTGTAGTCCCAACATGGGCCCCCTGGCCACGCTTGCATTTCTGGCCACATAGTCGACATACGGCTACGTTTACTTCCTCGGGCGGCTTGAGGAAAAATTGCCACACCACCGAGTAGGAAACTTTGCCCCCGCTACTCTTCACTGGCTGACTGCTACTTCCTCCGTGCGCAACGGCACCACTACTGGCCGTGGTGGTAGGCTGCAGTGGAGCTGGTGCTCTACTCCGTGGACGTTTGGCTCCACTGACACTGATGCGACCCTGCTGCTGTCTCCTGGGCAACCCACCGACTGTTTTGCTCGCTGCCAAGCTGCCACCCTCTTCTCCTGATGATGCGGAAGAAATTGCCTGATGACGACGAGGCTGCCAAGTGCGATCAACCTCCTCATCATCAAGTAGGGTCTCCGCCTCACTACTAGCCCCCTCGGCTGCGTCTGGGTCAGGAGACAGACCTGTCTCTAGACCGGCTACCGAGCCACTCTCCTCGCCAGTACTTGTTCGCTTGGCTGCTGAAAAGGCCGATGTCTCCCCCCGTTCCTGACCGCCCTCTGTTAGCTCTTCCTCACTGTACAGTGGGGCTGAGCCCACAGCATGCGATACTTCGCTTGGTGAGGGAACAGCAAAGGACAGGGGCAGGTAGAGGACACGTGATTTCAGTGGGCTTGGTCCCGGGCCATGCCAACTAACGGTTGTGTCTGACGTACCCACCGACCGTTGGCTGTAGGTGTCAGAGGTGACCTGGGAAGAGGAAGACGACCGAGCCAACCAATCAATGACGGCAGGGTTGTCGGTGGAGACACGACCGCTGGATGACACCGGGAGCACTGGCCTCTGGCTGCGAATACTGCTGCCTCGACCCCTTCCTCTGCTGCCACGTCTGCTCGCTCCTAAAACATTGCCTCCTCTGCCACTCCTCTGCATGTTGTCTGACATACTATTTAATTCAACGATTAGGTGTCCCTGAGTAACAATTCTCTGGCACTCAGTAACAATTCTGTCTGTCCCTGAGTATGAATTCTGTGGCCCTGAGTAACAATTATGTGTCTGTGCGAGTAACAATTCTGTGTCTGTGCGAGTAACAATTCTGTGTCTGTGCAAGTAACAATTTTGTGTCTGTGCGAGTAACAATTCTCTGGCACTCAGTAACAATTCTGTCTGTCCCTGAGTAACAATTCTCTGGCACTCAGTAACAATTCTGTCTGTCCCTGAGTATGAATTCTGTGGCCCTGAGTAACAATTCTGTGTCTGTGCGAGTAACAATTCTGTGTCTGTGCAAGTAACAATTTTGTGTCTGTGCGAGTAACAATTCTCTGGCACTCAGTAACAATTCTGTCTGTCCCTGAGTAACAATTCTCTGGCACTCAGTAACAATTCTGTCTGTCCCTGAGTATGAATTCTGTGGCCCTGAGTAACAATTCTGTGTCTGTGCGAGTAACAATTCTGTGTCTGTGCAAGTAACAATTTTGTGTCTGTGCGAGTAACAATTCTCTGGCACTCAGTAACAATTCTGTCTGTCCCTGAGTAACAATTCTCTGGCACTCAGTAACAATTCTGTCTGTCCCTGAGTAACAATTCTCTGGCACTCAGTAACAATTCTGTCTGTCCCTGAGTATGAATTCTGTGGCCCTGAGTAACAATTCTGTGTCTGTGCGAGTAACAATTCTGTGTCTGTGCAAGTAACAATTTTGTGTCTGTGCGAGTAACAATTCTCTGGCACTCAGTAACAATTCTGTCTGTCCCTGAGTAACAATTCTCTGGCACTCAGTAACAATTCTGTCTGTCCCTGAGTAACAATTCTCTGGCACTCAGTAACAATTCTGTCTATCCCTGAGTATGAATTCTGTGGCCCTGAGTAACAATTCTGTGTCTGTGCGAGTAACAATTCTGTGTCTGTGCAAGTAACAATTTTGTGTCTGTGCGAGTAACAATTCTCTGGCACTCAGTAACAATTCTGTCTGTCCCTGAGTAACAATTCTCTGGCACTCAGTAACAATTCTGTCTGTCCCTGAGTAACAATTCTCTGGCACTCAGTAACAATTCTGTCTGTCCCTGAGTATGAATTCTGTGGCCCTGAGTAACAATTCTGTGTCTGTGCGAGTAACAATTCTGTGTCTGTGCAAGTAACAATTTTGTGTCTGTGCGAGTAACAATTCTCTGGCACTCAGTAACAATTCTGTCTGTCCCTGAGTAACAATTCTCTGGCACTCAGTAACAATTCTGTCTGTCCCTGAGTAACAATTCTCTGGCACTCAGTAACAATTCTGTCTATCCCTGAGTATGAATTCTGTGGCCCTGAGTAACAATTCTGTGTCTGTGCGAGTAACAATTCTGTGTCTGTGCAAGTAACAATTTTGTGTCTGTGCGAGTAACAATTCTCTGGCACTCAGTAACAATTCTGTCTGTCCCTGAGTAACAATTCTCTGGCACTCAGTAACAATTCTGTCTGTCCCTGAGTAACAATTCTCTGGCACTCAGTAACAATTCTGTCTGTCCCTGAGTAACAATTCTCTGGCACTCAGTAACAATTCTGTCTGTCCCTGAGTAACAATTCTCTGGCACTCAGTAACAATTCTGTCTGTCCCTGAGTATGAATTCTGTGGCCCTGAGTAACAATTCTGTGTCTGTGCGAGTAACAATTCTGTGTCTGTGCAAGTAACAATTTTGTGTCTGTGCGAGTAACAAATCTCTGGCACTCAGTAACAATTCTGTCTGTCCCTGAGTAACAATTCTCTGGCACTCAGTAACAATTCTGTCTGTCCCTGAGTAACAATTCTCTGGCACTCAGTAACAATTCTGTCTGTCCCTGAGTATGAATTCTGTGGCCCTGAGTAACAATTCTGTGTCTGTGCGAGTAACAATTCTGTGTCTCTGCAAGTAACAATTTTGTGTCTGTGCGAGTAACAATTCTCTGGCACTCAGTAACAATTCTGTCTGTCCCTGAGTAACAATTCTCTGGCACTCAGTAACAATTCTGTCTGTCCCTGAGTAACAATTCTCTGGCACTCAGTAACAATTCTGTCTATCCCTGAGTATGAATTCTGTGGCCCTGAGTAACAATTCTGTGTCTGTGCGAGTAACAATTCTGTGTCTGTGCAAGTAACAATTTTGTGTCTGTGCGAGTAACAATTCTCTGGCACTCAGTAACAATTCTGTATGTCCCTGAGTAACAATTCTCTGGCACTCAGTAACAATTCTGTCTGTCCCTGAGTAACAATTCTCTGGCACTCAGTAACAATTCTGTCTGTCCCTGAGTAACAATTCTCTGGCACTCAGTAACAATTCTGTCTGTCCCTGAGTAACAATTCTCTGGCACTCAGTAACAATTCTGTCTGTCCCTGAGTATGAATTCTGTGGCCCTGAGTAACAATTCTGTGTCTGTGCGAGTAACAATTCTGTGTCTGTGCAAGTAACAATTTTGTGTCTGTGCGAGTAACAATTCTCTGGCACTCAGTAACAATTCTGTCTGTCCCTGAGTAACAATTCTCTGGCACTCAGTAACAATTCTGTCTGTCCCTGAGTAACAATTCTGTCTGTCCCTGAGAATGAATTCTGTGGCCCTAAGAATTCTCTGGCACTCAGTAACAATTCTGTCTGTCCCTGAGTAACAATTCTCTGGCACTCAGTAACAATTCTGTCTGTCCCTGAGTAAAAATTCTGTGGCCCTAATAACGTTTCTGTGGCCCTAAGTAACAATTCTCTGGCACTGAGTAACAATTCTGTCTGTCCCTGAGTATGAATTCTGTGGCCCTAACTAGCGTTTCTTTGTCCCTAAATAACGATTCTGTGGCCCTCATTAACAAGTCTGTGTCCCTGAGTAATGGTTCTCTGTCCCTAAGTAACTTCTCTCTGTCCCCAATTCTCGTTTCTGTGGCCCTAACTCTGTCCCTGTCCCTAGTACAGAGCGGTCTGCCTCTGTTCAATGACTGCAGGCAAATGAAGATTTCCAAAATGGCCGCTATATATACCTCGACCATTACACAGTGCTGGCTGGCTGGCTGCTGATTGGCTGATGCGATCACATGTCGTTGAGGAATGCATTATGGGGCAGCGCGCCTTGTCTGCGCGCCTTCCCCGACATCCCCGCTCCGTCGCCGCACATGTCAGCCGCCATTTTCGGAAAAATTTCGATTCGCGCGTCCGAATTAGGCTGTTTTTCGGATTCGGCACGAATCGAAATTTTTCCGATATTCGACTCGAATTCCACTTCGGATACTTCGATTCGCTCATCTCTAGTTATAATCACAGTATTCAAAGCATTAATTTGTAGCCAGTCAGATCTCCTTTTAACCTGCCATGAGATAACAGACTTGCCTGTGGCAAGTGCAATGGCTTTACCACACTCTAAACTACAAAGGTTCTGCAAATATAACAGCTGCATGTCTTCTGATCGGTTATTTTGACAGGCATTTCTGTTATCAGGCAGGGGTGAAAGGGAGCATATAAAATGTCTCTGTAGCATCTCAACCTCTTTGACCCCAATTCTTACTTTATTGGTGTCAGAATTCCTTGATGCTTATTTAAAAGGTCAGTCCATCAAAAACCTACACTCCAGCTTTTGGTAGTTGTAGAATAATTACATTATCCATCTTTTTATGTCTCAAAAAGACCTCTGTGGTGGGACCTCTACATTTCAGTTCCTGCTGTGAGAGTTATGGGGGGGGGGGCAACCCATGCCCTAGGATTCTTAATGGTGTGTACAAGGGAAACATGAAACAAACATTCAAAGCGTGCAGAAACATAGCCAGAAACTGCTAGGGTTTCCAAGAAGACAATGGATGATTCCAACCACCACACTGCACTTATAGTTAAAATTTACATCTGGATGGATTGGCTTGTTAATGCATAAAAACCCATTGGTCTAACTGTTTTCCAAAGCAGTTACATTCAAGCCATGCCATGAATGATAATCGTCACAGTTCCTCGTGCTTTCAACCAAAATGTCAAGTCATCAAATGGTTAGTGTCATAACTGGTGACATGTACAGCACCATATCAACCAAACCACTCTCTTCGATCCTCCCAAGACCTACTGCTCTCTAGTTCCCGTGTCACCTCCTCCCATGCTCGCCTCCAGGGCTTCTCCCGAGCTTCTCCCATCCTATGGAACTCCCTACCCCAATCTGTCCGGCTGTCTCCTAATCTATCCACCTTTAGACGATCCCTGAAAACCTTTCTCTTTAACCTTTTCGCGCCTTTAAGAGTTTCAGAAGCTGGGAGGCTAGGCGGGTTTTAGGGTCATGTGACCGCAATAATTTGCTGTCACATGATCGGAAAAGTTCCCGATCGAAAGTGGAGATTGGGACCTTTCCCGGAGTCGCGGACACATGTGCTAGGAGCGCGCAGGGCGTGTGCTCTCAGCACATATGTAATTTGTAATTGCACGCAAATATGCGGCCGCTCAGCATCAATGCCCAGACGTAGAGAGGCCGCATATTTGCGTGCGCTCGGCGTCAAGGGGTTAAAGAAGCCTATCCTGCTTCTACCTAGTAAACCACCATTTATTTCCTCCATCAGCTCATCTCCCCACAGCTATTACCTTTTGTATCACTCAACCCTTCCTCCTATATTGTAAGCTCTAATGAGCAGGGCGCTTTACAAAATGAAGGTAGACATTACAGTTACAATACAATTTGCTACAAGAGGAATCAGAAGGCCCTGCTTGTTAGAAAAAAAAAAAGATAAATAAATAAATATTAAAAAAGATGAAAAAATAAAGAAAAAATACCTAGATAAAGGATTGATCTAGTGCAGTGCCAGGGTTAGTGTTTGGGACAAGGTCAGGGTCAAAGGTCAGGATTTAAAAAAAAAAATTTGGTACCAGTGTCAGTTAGTGTCAATGTCAGTGTCAGTGTGTTTTAGGGAAAAAAAAAAAGACAAAACAAAATGCGCATTATTGTTTCTGGGCTGTACTACGGGGACAAACAACAAATAACATACACATATGTGGTATTACTCCGATCCTCAAGAGCTGTAGAATTTATTAAGTGTTCTTGCATGGCAAGACCACTTACTGTTATCTCACATATATATTCTTATTATTATAGCCAAATTTACCACCCTAACTCCTCCCACAGTTTTTACACTACATAGACAGTAATATACCGAAACGTGCAGATTGTTCCTGATTGCTGTGCTATTACTTTGTGGAACGTTTCTCCGAATGGTTCCCGAAATATCGGCGTTTTTGTGGTGAAATTGGTCCCATAGGAATGAATGGTGGAATGTTCAAACCTAGAGTGGGAGCTGACAAAAGCTAGAGTGTGAGCTGAAAAATCAGGACATGATTTCTAAACTGCCATCACTCCCTCATTGTCAAGCCCACCTACACAAATCTTATATCAAAACGTTCAGCTATCCCTGCTGCCACTAAAAAATGTCCACGGCTAAGCCATAGTCCTGATAGTTTTCACAATATGACCATTTGTTTGCAACTCACGCCACCCATTGACATTCATTGAAACTCCACTCTAGCCACCTCAAATTTGAAGGGCAATTTCTAAACTGCGACTGTGCCTTCATTTTGAATATTTCAGAGACATACAATGCATCAAAATGTAGGTCTGGGTCTTGTGATTCTCACAATATAAAGCTCTTTGGTGTAGAATTTATAATTTTTAATCTACAACTGTTTGAAGATGGCAACTGCCAGTGAAGTAAGCAAGTTGGAGCAGTTTGTTTTTAACTGCTCTTCTCTGCCCTTGCTGTAGAGTGAGTTGCCATAGGAACCCAGGTGTGTGAGCAGCCAGCAGAGTGAGAAAAGCTAGAGTGTGAGTTGTAGACTACTGGTGGAGGCAAGAACACTTCACACAATTTCCCCATAAATTGTAGCTTTTCTAGTTTTGAGTTGTTGTTTGGTGGTAGGTTATGGTAGTAACAAGAAACACACAGCTAAATTTAAATAAAATTATTTTTTTTTTACTATTTTGGGCCAGTTTTCCTTTGATAATAAAAAAAAAATCAGGAGATATCCATTACCATTTATCACCAAATGAAATCCCAATTTTTCCTGAAAAAAACAAGGTATAATTCACCTGGATGTACAAAGTAGTTGTGATGATATGTATGGTTTTACTAACATGTCAACGTTGCAAATATGTGCTTAGTCATTTAGATTTGTTTTACCCTTAGGCATGAAGGGGCTAATCACCACTGAGGTTTTTATTTTTTAATAAATTAGCAAAAAAAATTTGAAAAAAAACACGTTTCTTTGCTTCTGTTATAAAAGTGTGCAAATAAATAATTGTTCTTCATAAATTTAGGCCAAGATGTATTCTGCTACATTTCTTTGGTGAAAATAACCCAAATCAGTATTTATTATTTAGTCTGTAGGAAAGTTATAAAGTTCACAAACTATGGGATATATCTGAAAATTGATCAATCCTGAAGTAGTGACAGCCAATCTAATTTTTTGAGGCCCAAAAATGTCAGAAAAGTACAGATATCCTCCAAATGACCCCTTTTTGCAAAGTAGACAGTCCGATGTACTTCATAACAGGCATGGTGAGTTTTTTGAAGTTGTAATTTTTTTGTCATAATTTTTCAGAAAATGAAGAAATTAAAAAAATAATTTTCACATTTTTTTCCATACTGTCACCAGTGCAGTACAGTGTCATTATATAACTGGTGTGGTGGTGATCAGGTACACTGACTGGTGACAGTACAAAAAACAAAAGATAATTTTTTAAAATTTTGTTTATTTGTTTATTATTTTTTTGATTTTTTATTACATTTTTCTCTTTTTTTAAGGTTGTTTTTCATATTACAGTATGACCAAAGTAGTATAATGTTACCATAGTCTGGGGAAGTGATCAATATTTTTTTTTGTTTGTTACACAATTTGATTGCTTATAGCAAAGAAATTATTTGCTATAAGCAAACATTTAACTGAATGAAATCAATTAATTCAGATTTTTTTGTTTTGATTAGCTGTGATTGCCCACGGCTAATCACATGACACAGATGAGCTGTGACTGGCCCAGCCTGTGCATGTGATCACTGTGACCATTCACAGCTAGACACACTTGTATACAATGGCTGGCATGAAAGGAAGCCATCCATTGTATACAACTGTCATGTGACCTGCTGTGATTGGTCACAGCAGGTCACATGGTACTGGCAATGGGACTTGTACACAGATCTGTCAATGGCATGGCTGAAGTACACAGCCGGTGACAGATCTCGCCAGAGCGGGGCCCTGTGGGCACGTGCAAAGCGCAATCGGGGAAGGGCGTCATATGACGCCCTGCCGGAGGGATGAGAAGTAGTTAAAAAGAGGCCAATGTGGCAGCTTCCTTGGTTGCAAAGGATAGGTGGGTTAATTTCAATCTAAGACATTGGTGTTGGTAGACACAGATGACTGTGGGAGAATTACAGCTGCAAAGGTAGTGTTACCTAAGCAGTGCTAATCGGTTCTTTGATTTTTATCACACAAATTTTCACAATTTAACCTAGCATCACTTCATCCTTTACCGAAAGAAAAAAAGTATATACAAAAAATACATATTTGATCCCCTTCAGATTTTGCAAGTGTGTCCACATACAAAGAAACGAAGGGTCTATAATTTTTTATCATAGGTGTTTTTTAATTGATAGACAGAATATCAACTAAAAATCCAGAAAAAACAAATATAAATTGAGTTGCAGTTCAGTGAGTAAAATAAGTACCGTATTTTTCGCTCCAAAAGATGCACTTTCCCCCCCCCCCAAAAAATGGGGAAAATGTCTGTGCGTTTTATGCAGCAAATATGGAGCGGCCTGTCCGGTATTCCCGCCACCACCGTGTTAGAATACCGGGTTGGCCGCGAAGAACCTGATCCTCAGTCCTACCTGTTCCTTGGTCCATCGGTGTCCTGTTTTCCCTGGCCGTCTTCTCTCCCCAGCACCGGCATCTTCAGTGTGGGCACCCGGCTGTGACAGCTTGCGGCTTCACAGCCGGGTGCCCACTGCGCATCAAGAGAAGCGCTGCGCTTTGTGAATGGCCACCTGTAGTCTTCTGGGACCTGTCACATGTCCCACAAACCTACGGGGAGGGTAACTCAGTGGAAGTGGGAGCGGGTACTTGTCAAATTTGGATACCCGCCCCCCCCCCGCTCCCCAAAGGTCTGCAGTCTCTGTTCATCTCCTGTACTATGTCCACAGTCTGTGGTCATCTCCTGTACTACGTCCACAGTCTGTGGTCATCTCCTGTAGTATGTCCGCAGTCTCTGTTCATCTCCTGTACTATGTCCGCAGCCTCTGGTCATCTCCTGTAGTATGTCCTCAGTCTCTGTTCATCTCCTGTACTATGTCCGCAGCCTCTGGTCATCTCCTGTAGTATGTCCGCAGTCTCTGTTCATCTCCTGTACTATGTCCGCAGTCTCTAGTCATCTCCTGTACTATGTCTGCAGTCTCTGGTCATCTCCTGTACTATGTCTGCAGTCTCTGGTCATCTCCTGTATTATGTCCGCAGTCTTTGGTCATCTCCTGTACTATGTCTGCAGTCTCTGGTCATCTCCTGTATTATGTCCGCAGTCTCTGGCCATTTCCTGGTCCACTCTTCCTTACAGATCATTTCTAAATCCTTAAGGTTTCTTGGCTGTCGCTTGGCAACATAAAGTTTCTGCTCCCTCCATAAATTTTCTGTAAGATTAAGGTCTGGAGACTGGCTAGGCCACTCCAAGACCTTAATGTGCTTCTTCTTGAGCCATTCCTTTGTTGCTTTGGCGGTATGTTTTGGATCATTGTCATGCTGGAAGACCCATCCACGACCCATCTTCAGTGTCCTGGGAAGAAGGTTCTCATCCAAGATTTTACAGCACTTGGCTTCTGAATGCGGCAAAGTCAACCTGTACCTTTAGCAGAGAAACAGCCCCAAAGCACAATGTTTCCACCTGCATGCTTGACTATGGGGATGGTGTTCTTAGGGTCATAGTCAGCATTTTTCTTCCTCCAAACATGGTGAGTCAAGTTAATGCCAAAGAGCTCAATTTTGATCTCATCTGACCACAGCACTTTCTTCCAATCCTTCTCTGAATCATTTAGATGTTCATTGGCAAACTTCAGACGGGTCTTTACATGTGCCTTCTGGAGGAGGGGGACCTTGCGGGCGCTGAAGGATTTCAATGCATGGCAGCGTATCACGTTACCGATGGTTTATTTAGTGACTGTGGTCCCAACTGCCTCCACAAGCTCCTCCTGTGAAGGTCTGGGCCGATCCTCCACTTTTCTCATGAATATCCTTACCCCATGAGGTGAAATCTTTCATAGAGCTCCAGACCGAGGGCGATTGATAGTTATTTTGTATTTCTTCCATTTGCAAATAATCGCTCCAACAGTTGTCTCCTTCTCAACAAACTTCTTGCTGATGGTCTTGTAGCCCATTCCAGCCTTGTGCAGGCCTACAATCTTGTCCCTGATGTCCTTTTGACAGCTCTTTGTTCTTGCCCATAATGATGGTGATTTTTGAATGGAAGAAAGAGATTCTGTAGACAGATGTCTTTTATACACATAATGAGTTGTCGTTAGGAGCACCTTTTAAATTGACAGGACTAATCTGTATATCACATGAGCACATAGCCAGTCTGTGGGAGGCACAATTATTGTTGGTTGGAAGGAGATCAAATACTTATTTTACTCACTAAACTGCAACTCAATTTATAACATTTGTATCATATTTTTGGGGGATTTTTTCTGGATTACTTGGCCCAAACAAATGCTATGATCTTGGAATGTAGAAATGACTAATTCTACCAAAAGGACACTTTACTAAAAAGTTATTTTATGGTATGGGTTTTGTGATGAACAGTTTCAGAAATAGTGGTGAACATCTACTGCAGCCCTGTCAAATGCATTGCTGTAACTGTACTGTAGATAACATAATGATCAAATATAAATAAAAGGAAAGTATAGCATAATTTTAGAGAGCACAAATTTCTAGTTATTTTTGCAGTGTTCACCTTAAGGTAGTTTTTGGTGTGACATTTTTACATGCTTGCTGTTACATATTTTTGGTATTGTATTAAATGTAAACATTTGTAGAAAAGCCACCTGGGGCAAGGTAAATTAGCTAATACAATACCTGTATAAAACGACTATTAAAGTGGTTCTAAGGGCAAAAGATTTTTACCTTAATGCATTCTTTGTATTAAGGTTAAAAAACCTTCTCCATGGAGCTCCCCTGGTGCTCCACCCCTCTCCTATATCTACTTACCCCAATTTTGAACCAGTGATGTGCATGAGAGAAGCAGCTCTCTTGGCTCTCTCTGTCTCCTCAGTGGACACAGGGGCAGCAGCAAGAGCCTTTGGCCCCTCACTGACTGTCAATCACAGTCAGTGAGTAGACAGTGTGTGTGTGTGGGTGGGAGAGCCGCACTCTGTGTGCCAATGAAGTCAGGAGCGAGCACACACAAGTGCCCTCTGTAGCAAGAGGCTTGTTATGAGGGCATTTGGCAGGGGGAAGGGGCAGAAGCACCGGCGGGGGACCCCAAAAGAGGAGGATCAGGGCTGCTCTGTGCAAAACCATAGCACAGAGCAGGTAAGTATGATATGGTTGTTATTTTTTTAAAAATAGCTTTTAGAATCACTTTACGGCAAAGCTGTTGATACAGCTGAACAAGATGGGATCAATGGCAACATCTTCATCAGAGGGGTCCCATTTACTAGAGGATCAAGGAGAGAAACATATAATGGAGTTTATTGATACCTCATACACACAATACATAAAAAATATCAATTCATTACAAAGTCCTAAAATCAGTAATACAAAATTAAAAATAAAAAAAATTTAAAAATTCAATATCAGAAGCAGTTTGCCTAAAGGGATCTTAATATTGTATAGTAGCAAGACCCCAACTAATAGGTGTCAAGATACTGTATATAGCAGCAATGGGCAAACTACGGCCCGGCGGACCTTTTAATCCGGTCCGCGGAGCGTGATTGTCAGGGCTCCAAGGTGTGACCAGAGGTGTGTGACTGACGCAGGGAAACGCAGACTTCAGATATGTGATAAACAATATAATTTATTAACACTAACAATACAAACATAAACGCAGTGCAATACTAAACATAATACAGTGCAAACAAACCAACCAACCACCCACAGATAACAGTACATACAAGCAAGCGTCGTCAGGCAGGCCGGGTCAATATCAATTGGGCAGGTAGGTACAGGGGGAGCAAGCGGAGAATGGTCGGGGTCACAGGCCAGGTTCAGCAGGTAGCAAGCAGCGTAGTACAGAGGGTCAGGCAGAGGGATGGTCAGGGTCACAAGCCAGGGATCAGAACAGGTAGCAAGCAGCGTAGTACAGAGGGTCAGGCAGAGGGATGGTCAGGAGCGAGCCGGGATCAGAGCAGGAGAAGTCAGCAGCGGTTCAGATCAGGCAGGGTCAGCAAAGGAACAGAAACAGGATGCAGGACAGATACAGGGCCCAGGACAAACACAACACCAAGGCAGAGTCTGCGGGTCTGTCCATCCCTTAAATACCCCAGCATAATCAGTTCCAGGTGTTAGCTGGCTGAAAGGTTGAGTCTCTGATTGCTGGGAGCACCCGCTGGCCAGCCCTGGTACTGCAGATCAAAAGGCAGGTGAGTCCCACCATTGCTGGCCAGTCCATTCCTGACAGTGATACTGTCAGGATGGCTGTCAGGATGTGTGTAGGCGGGGCAGCGTGACGAACGCGAGGGGAGCTAGGCTCCTCTCAGTCCGCCCTGAAGACCGGTGTAGCATGAAAATCTGTCTCCTATGAGGATCTGTCCCCCTCGACGTATCTGCGCATGTGCCGGAGATCGCCGATCGGCTGCTAATGCCTGAAACTGGCACATGCGCAGATTCGTCGAGGGGGACAGATCCTCATAGGAGACAGATTTTCATGCTACACCGGAACGGCACGGGCACACGGCGAGAGGAACGCGCGGAGCAAAGGTAAGTGAATTGACACAGGGGGGACTTGGGGACTTAATATGGGGGATGAATTAATATGGGGAATGAATTACTATATGGGGGATGATTTACTATGGGGGATGAATTACTAAGGGGGATGAATTACTATGGGGGATGAATTACTATATGGGGGATGAATTACTATGGGGGATGAATTACTATGGGGGATGAATTACTATATGGGGAATGAATTACTATGGGGGATGAATTACTATGGGGGATGAATTACTATATGGGGGATGAATTACTATGGGGGATGAATTACTATATGGGGGATGAATTACTATATGGGGGATGAATTACTATATGGGGGATGAATTACTATGGGGGATGAATTACTATATAGGGGATGAATTACTATGGGGGATGGATTACTATATGGGGGATGGATTACTATATGGGGGATGAATTACTATATGGAGGATGAATTACTATGGGGGATGAATTACTATGGGGGATGAATTACTATATGGGGGATGAATTACTATATGGGGGATGAATTACTATATGGGGGATTAATTACTATGGGGGATGAATTACTATGGGGGATGAATTACTATATGGGGGATGAATTACTATGCTTACTATGGGGGAATATTACTATACTTACTATGGATGACACATACACATCATTCATCTACTCTTGGTCCGGCCCCCGGGTCCAATATATGAACCCATTGCGGCCCTCAAGTCAAAAAGTTTGCCCACCCCTGGTATATAGCATATAGGGAAGCACACCCTCCAGAAGTGTTCAGTCCTTGATATGCTTCGCGTATGTATGCATCTAAAATTTCTAAATAAAAGCAAAAGTTAGTACAATCTAAAAATCAAAATCAAGAATATAATATAATGAAGCAGGTTGTCAGGGCAGGAATGCTGGAATGGGCAGGCAGGCCTATGGTACGGTCACGCTGCGACTGACGACAGCCACTACCCACAGACCAGAGTCCCTCAGGGCGCGGAGTCTAAGCCCCAGGCTACCCTTCACCAGGGCCCCTGATGGTGGGGATGGACACTTGACGCAGTCTGAGACCAGGTCGCGGCCCCCGAGTGACCCCAGCTGTGATAACGACTGCCGCCAATAGCGTACAGCTGGTGGGAGCTAGATGGGAACACGAGTAGAGGAGTCAGACAAGCCGGGTCAATAACAACGGAGCAGACAGTACTAGACGGTAGGCAAAGAATACTCAGGTCACGGGCCGGGTTCAGCAACGGGAGGTCAGATAAAGGGTTAACGCAGAGAGTAGTCTTGTCCAAGCCGAGTCGGTTACCAGGAGAGCAATAGGAACAACACAAGAGCTTGCAACAGGGCAACATACAGGACACAAGTGCAGAGCACACTTGCAGACAGCAGGTTTAAATGTGCTCAACCACACCCTTCTGAGGAGGAGCCGCAGAAGCCTGAAGGCATAAAGGTTTCCACCATGCTTTGCAGAAAACCAATATGGATGCCAGCTCATGGAGATGCACAAGCTCTGAAGAAAGGTAGGACCTTGACAGTACCTCCTCCTCAAGGGCCCCTCCCCCTCCGCGGCTCAACAAAAGGTTTCTGAGGAAATCGGGCGTGAAAAGCGCGGAGGAGGGCAGGAGCATGAACATCCGCGGAAGGAACCCAGGAACGTTCCTGGGACCATAACCACGCCAATGGACCAGAAACTGTACCCGACCGCGGACCAACCGAGAATCCAAGATGCGGCTCACCTCATACTCCTCATGGCCGTCGACCCTGATAGGACGAGGCCGAGGCGGAGAGGCAGTAAAGCGATTACAGATCAGAGGTTTCAACAGGGATACGTGGAAGACATTGGAGATGTGCATCCCAGGAGGAAGAGCAAGGGCATAGGCAACCGGGTTCACCCTGCGAAGAATGCGGAAAGGACCAACAAAACGGGGGGCCAGCTTTGGTGCGGGCACCCGAAGCTTGAGGTTGCGAGTGGACAACCATACCCGATCTCCGGCCTGGTAAGAGGGAGCGGGCAACCGTCTACAATCAGCCTGGAGCTTCTGGCGCTGTGCTGAGTCCTTCAAGGACCTCTGAATCTGCCCCCATGAGGAGCGCAGAGCAGCCAGGTGGTTATCCACAGCCGGAATGTCCTGTGGAGAGAACAACTCAGGCAAAACAGCGGGTTGGAACCCATAGTTGGCCATG
Source organism: Staurois parvus (assembly GCF_062004578.1). Classification (NCBI taxonomy): domain Eukaryota; kingdom Metazoa; phylum Chordata; class Amphibia; order Anura; family Ranidae; genus Staurois; species Staurois parvus. Next base: position 4,589,795 of record NW_028317844.1, read on the forward strand.
AAGGGGGACATCCCAGAGGAGGAGTTGACAGCCGAGTTCCTCGCAAACTCTGCCCATGGCAGGAGATCGACCCAGTTGTCCTGATGATCCGATATATAGCAACGAAGGAATTGTTCCAGGGCCTGGTTGGAACGCTCCGCAGCCCCATTGGACTGAGGGTGGTAGGCCGAAGAGAAGGAAAGCTCGATACCCAACTGGGAGCAGAAGGCGCGCCAGAACCTGGACACAAACTGGCTCCCACGGTCCGAGACAATCACCTTGGGCAACCCGTGCAAGCGAAAGATCTCCTTGGCGAAAACCGTAGCCAGTTTTTGTGCAGTCGGCAATTTCTTGAACGGAATGCAATGGCACATCTTAGAAAAACGATCAATCACCATAAGAATGACCGTATGACCTTGAGACGCAGGAAGATCCACAATAAAATCCATGCCCAGGTGTGACCAGGGACGCTCCCCATTGGGAATGGGTTGCAGAAGGCCCAATGGAAGGTGCCGAGGAGATTTATTCTGGGCACAGACCGAACAAGCTGCTACATATGAGGTGATGTCAGAACGGAGAGATGGCCACCAGAATAACCGAGAAACGACCCAGGACAATTGGTTCCTACCAGGATGACCGGCAGTCTTGGAATTATGGTAGGTACGTAGCAAGCGGGTACGCAATCCCTCAGGTACAAAACATCTTCCAGCCGGTCTCTCAGGGGGAACGTTAGTTTGAGCCGCCAAAATCTGCTCCCCAAGGGGAGAAGTCAGGTTGGTCCGAATGGCAGCCAGGATCTGGTTTGGGGGAATGACCGAGGTCGGCTCAGTGTCCTCCCTGGACAGCTCAGAGTATTGCCGCGACAAGCCATCAGCCCTGACATTCTTGGAACCAGGCAAGTAAGAGACCACATAGTTAAAACGTGACAAAAACAGAGCCCACCTGGCCTGACGGGGTGTCAACCTCTTAGCCTCCGAGAGATATGTGAGGTTCTTGTGGTCAGTGAGAACTAGGACCGGGACCACAGAACCCTCAAGCAGGTGCCTCCATTCCTTGAGAGCCAGAATAATGGCCAACAACTCCCTGTCTCCAATCTGGTAGTTGTACTCTGCAGAGGAAAGCTTCTTGGAGTAGAACCCACAAGGAAGTAGGGGTCCCTCAGGTGACCGACGCTGGGACAAGAGGGCGCCTACTCCTGTCTCAGATGCATCAACCTCGAGAACAAAAGGCAACCCAGGATTAGGATGAGACAGAATTGGGGCCGAAGTGAAGGCGGCTTTCAGAGCCTTGAAAGCTGAGATGGCCTCGGGTGACCACTCGTGAGGGTTACTGCCCTTCTTGGTCAGATCTGAGAGAGGCTTGGACAGTGTGGAAAAGTTCCTGATAAACTTCCGATAATAGTTGGCAAATCCCAAAAAGCGCTGAATGGACCGAAGACCACTGGGACGAGGCCACTGCAGAACCGCTGAAACCTTCTCAGGGTCCATAGAAAAACCCACCGGGGAAATGATGTAGCCCAAAAAGGCAACCTGGGATTGGTGAAATTCACACTTCTCGAGCTTACAGAAAAGCTTGTTTTCACTTAACCGTTGCAGCACCCGCTTAACATCCTGGATATGAGTCTCCATAGACGCAGAGTAAACCAGGATGTCGTCCAAGTAAACCACCACGCACTGCTGCAACAAGTCACGTAAGACATCGTTAATAAACTCCTGAAAGACCGCGGGTGCGTTACACAACCCGAAGGGCATAACCAGGTATTCATAGTGACCGGTTCTGGTGTTGAACGCGGTCTTCCACTCGTCGCCCTCCTTGATCCGTACGAGGTTGTAGGCAGCCCTAAGGTCGAGTTTAGTAAAGACCGTTGCTCCCTTGAGGCGGTCAAACAACTCGGTGATCAGCGGAATAGGATAAGCATTTTTAATCGTGATCCGATTGAGACACCTAAAATCAATGCAGGGTCTCAGCTCACCTCCCTTCTTTTTCACGAAAAAAAAACCCAGCTCCTGCTGGAGACGTAGACTTGCGAATGTGCCCCCGGGAAAGCGCATCCGCAACGTATTCCTCCATGGCCTGATTCTCTGCCACCGAAAGAGGATACACCCTGCCACGCGGAGGAGTAGCACCAGTTTGTAAGGTTATGGCACAATCGTATGGACGATGAGGAGGCAGGGCACCGGCGCGCACCTTGTCAAACACATCCAGGTACTCCCCATATTCAGTGGGCAGCACAGAGTCCGAGGAGGTGCACAGCACCTTAACCGGGCCACGGATGCAACCAGCCCCACACCGTGGTGACCATGAGAGAATCTCGGCCGATCGCCAATCAAAGGTCGGATTGTGCCTCTGAAGCCAGGGATAGCCCAAAACCACGGAGTAGTGCGGGGAAGAAATTACCTGGAAACAGGCCAATTCCCTGTGAACAGCCCCAATAGCTACCTCCACCGGCAGGGTCTCGTGGGTAACCTGCGATGGCTGCAAGGGCCTGCCATCTATTGCCTCGAGAACCAATGGAGTCTCTCGAGCCTGCAGAGGAATGGAGTACTGGGCAGCAAACGAACTGTCCATAAACAAACCGCCAGCCCCAGAGTCTACCAATGCCTGGGCCGTCACTGAGCCTCCTGCCCAAGAGAGGACAACGGTGATAAGCGGTTTATCTTTACGGGAAACCGGGGACGAGGAAACTCCACCCAAGATTTGCCCCCGACAGGATCTCAGGTGCGGGCGTTTCCCGGACGGACCGGACAGGACTGCCGAAAATGCCCCCCGAGTCCACAGTACAGGCAGCGACCCTCCCGACGCCGAGAGGCCCGCTCCCCCTCGGAAAGGCGAGCAAACCCCAGCTGCATGGGCTCACTACCAGACAAACCATCCCCAGGAGGCGTGGGAGGAGAGGGAGGCATGGGTGGGACAGAAAACGTAGGCGCCAAATGGTTAGGAGGCCTCCGCAGACGCTCCTTAAATGAAGGCCTCTCTCTGAGCCTGGTGTCAATCAAGATTAGGAAGGAGATGAGTGCCTCTAACTCCACAGGCAGTTCTTTGGCTGCGATCTCGTCCTTCAACGCATCAGAGAGTCCATGAGAGAAAGCAGCCACTAGAGCCTCATTGTTCCAACCCACCTCTGCCGCCAAAGTACGAAATTCGATGGCGTACTCGGCAACGGTTCGTGAACCCTGATGCATGGACATGAGCAATTTGGCAGCAGAAGCGGAGCGAGCGGGTACGTCGAATACCGTACGGAAGGAGGCAACGAAACGGGTAAACACGTGAATCACCGGGTCATTCCTCTCCCATAAGGGATTAGCCCAGGCCAAGGCCCTATCAGAGAGTAGCGAGAATAGGAAGCCCACCTTTGCCCTCTCAGTAGGGAAAGCGTGAGGTATTAATTCAAAGTAAATCCCCACTTGGTTAAGGAAACCACGACACTGACTTGGTTCCCCCCCAAAGCGCTGAGGAAGAGGGGCAGAACCAGTCATACCTCTGGGTACCACGGGTTCCGCAACAGATGCGGAGGTAGGTGCAACAACCGGAGCAACAGTGGGAGAGTCCACCAGAGTAACAACTGACCTAATAGCCCCAGGGGTAAGGTGCGCTGTGCGTGCAAGCAGAGCCTGCAACGCCTGAGCGAACTGATCCAACAAGCGATCCTGTTGGTCAAGTCTGGCGAGTAACATAGGGATCGAAGGCGTACCTGCACCGTCAGGATTCATGGCACTTGTGTAATGTCAGGGCAGGAACGCTGGAATGGGCAGGCAGGCCTATGGTACGGTCACGCTGCGACTGACGACAGCCACTACCCACAGACCAGAGTCCCTCAGGGCGCGGAGTCTAAGCCCCAGGCTACCCTTCACCAGGGCCCCTGATGGTGGGGATGGACTTGACGCAGCCTGAGACCAGGTGGCGGCCCCCGAGTGACCCCAGCTGCGATAACGACTGCCGCCAATGGCGTACAGCTGGTGGGAGCTAGATGGGAACACGAGTAGAGTAGTCAGACAAGCCGGGTCAATAACAATGGAGCAGACAGTACTAGACGGTAGGCAAAGAATACTCAGGTCACGGGCCGGGTTCAGCAACGGGAGGTCAGGTAAAGGGTTAACGCAGAGAGTAGTCTTGTCCAAGCCGAGTCGGTTACCAGGAGAGCAATGGGAACAACACAAGAGCTTGCAACAGGGCAACATACAGGACACAAGTGCAGAGCACACTTGCAGACAGCAGGTTTAAATGTGCTCAACCACACCCTTCTGAGGAGGAGCCGCAGAAGCCTGAAGGCATAAAGGTTCCCACCATGCTTTGCAGAAAACCAATATGGATGCCAGCTCATGGAGATGCACAAGCTCTGAAGAAAGGTAGGACCTTGACACAGGTTTAGAGAGGGGCGGAACCATGAGCTTTCCCATGGTAAAAAGGGGGAAGGTAAAGGAGCAGACCTGTAACTCAGATTAACATATCCCCTGGGGAAGGCATGGGAGCAAGCATATAATGGCCTCTTGTTGTGGCATTGTGCATTCGTGGGTTTCCTGCCCATGTGTAGTCAGTGAACCAGGCTAGGTGAGGTCACCCGCCAACTGAATTTGCAGATGGGGATGCACTGGGGGGATCAACAGACTGCTACACTATTCTCATCATATTTGTGTATGTTTGGATTTGATTCATCCTATGCCTTCCTGTATTGGTTGCTCTAGATCTTGGGTCAGTTTCTGTCACAATGGGTAGCACTTTCTTATCAGTTTGGGTTGTAACCTTTTGGGAGTGAAGTACTTTCTTCATCCTTGAGATATTCAGGGTGAACGGCTGAACTCTGTAGCAGGGGCAGATTGACAACTCATGGGGCCCTCGGGCAATAGGGGATCATGGGGCCCCTGTGTCCTTGCCCAAACTCAAAAAAGCCTATGAAAAAAGTACCGGGGGCATCTCATGGGGCCCCCTACTGACCCCGGGCCCTCGGGCAGTGCCCAAGTTTCCAAATGGTCAGTCCGCCCCTGCTCTGTAGTAAGTCTGGTTGACTCCTTGTGTTGTACCCATAGTTGTGAACTAGAGTGCACAGTCCCAATGCATTGCGTTTAGAAATGACTGTGTATGTGAGAAAGTGCTGCAGCGACCATCGGCTGGAACCAAGAGCAGTCAGAGGAGAAGAACGTCACCAGCACACCATGGATCTTCAATATGGGTCCAAAGCTTTATTAACCAATCACATAGTTACAACAAGAGCAATGTTTCGGAGCCTCGCAGGACCCCTTCATCAGGCATGTGACTATGGGTATGACGAGAAGAACTTCACCAGCACATTGTGGATCTCCAATATGGGTCCAAGGCTTTATTAAGCAATCACATAGTTACATCAAAAGCAACTTTTCAGAGCCTCGCAGGACCCCTTCATAAGGCATGTGAGATCACATGCCTGATGAAGGGGTCTTCCGAAGCTCCAAAATATTGCTCTTGCTGTAGCTATGTGATCAAAAAATAAAGCTTTGGTCCCATATTGGAGATCCATAGTGTGCTGGTGATGTTCTTCTCATACCCATGGTTGTGGCATGTCTCCACATCAACTGAGTAGATATGATTTACATCCACATACTGTGACCCAGGTTGGTATTAGAAACATGGCCAGGTATTTCCTGTTTTCGAGATGCATATCTGTCTGTGTGAGCTCTCTGAGTGTAGTGCATTGGTAGATAATATCTACCTTTTTTTTGTGTATCTTGCACAGACCTTTAGGACTTATTCTACATTTGTGGAGTTGGATGCCTTCTCCTGCCTCCTGAATAAGCAGATACCTCTGCAAAACATGTCAAGGACTGAACATTTCTGAAAGGTGTGCCTTTCCTATATGCTATATATTTTGAAACCCATTATTTGGGGTCTTGCTAGTATACAGTAAGATCCCTTTAGGGAGATCAATATTTCATTGGGGGGGAGGGGGCATCTCCCCTCTTATTTTTAATTTTGTTTTGTCTCTATTGCTGATTTTAAGACTTTTTAATAAAATTGTTTTGTTTTTTTTCATACATTGGTGTGTTGTGTACAAGATAAAGGGGTTGATTTACTAAAGGCAAATAGGATGTTCATGTTCCAGAGGATTTTTCTCTTAGCTTAGTAAATGTGGTGAAAATTCACTTTGCAAAGACCGCCCTTTCATGTGCAAGGAAAAGAGAAAACATGTGTTTTTGCTTACTTGCATATGATTGGATGATCGGAGTCAGCAGATCTTAAGCTCATTCACTAAGCTAAAGGAAAATTATCTTGCAAAGTGAACAGAGGGAGTATTTGCCTTTAGTAAATCAACCTCCAAATGTCAACTGCCTAAAGAGTGCACAGTTTTCATAAGGGATGATTTACTGAATGAAAATAGACTGTTCGCTTTGCTAATGAAGTTACACTCTACAAGGAAATTTGCCCCAAAGCTTTGCAAATGTGGTGTCACTTCGCAAAGAATACCCAATTAGGTGCAATGAAAGGAAAACAGCATTTTATCTTGCACACATTTGGATGATGGCGAACATTAAGCTTTGGGGAAATTCCCTTGCAAGATGAACTGCCTATTTGCCTTTAGTAACTCTATCCCATCAAGTCTTCTGACTCACACACATGGATTGTAAGAAAGAGCAGTAAAGTACAACCAGCATGTAGCACTGAAAAGCAGGGAACAGGTAATGAGCAAATATGGAACATTTTCAGTTACAAATTCTACTTAGAAATAAATTTTCTTTCTCATGCAGTAAAGGATGCAGGCATAGTCAAGGACTGGGTTATATGCAGCTACCTTTAAAGTATTCAAAAAGTATTACAATCCTATTCAAGTATTCAACAATTAGCTACCATTTGTTTCCCAATGCTAATCACATGGAGTGAAGTTTTGTAATTACGCATTTATGCAATCACATAAAAAAAAGACTGTGATTTTGTATATTGAGTATATTTTAGAAGATATTTCTCATGCTCTCAGTATAATATTATCTTTGAAACCTAAGCAAATGAGTAGTTAATTAGTGTTTCTGATAGAGATGTTATATTATGCATAGTTATGAATTATCCACAATGAACCATGAATTTACACATAGGAGTATAATAAATACTCTGGTATATCCAGGCACATTTGTTGGTGCTGATTTACAGCATCAGCTGCATATTTGCAGACATTTGCTCTACCATTTTCTACTTATTTACCAATGTTCTACTTGGTAAATATTGCTGAATGTGCAGTGAGTATTAGCTTACAGTGAGTATGCATTTTTGATGAACCTACAGTGTTTCTTTATAAAAGTTACAAGATGTATCAGGTTTTCTTATCTGTAGCAATGACGCCGATATAAAGAAAGATCTGACACAGAAACTAGCTGTTTTGAATGGGAAAAAATTACAAAGTTATGGCAGAGGTTCAATGTATAGAAACATTTTAAAAGCTAACCAGGCAAAGAAAGCACTTACCCACAAGTCATTTCTTCACCGTTCCTCCTTGTTGGAACTTGGCTGATTGATGTTGATAGATTGATAAAGAAGTCATGGAAACTCCTGGAAAAGCTCAAATGGGGATAAAACACCCTTTGCGTTTTGGGCTTAAAATGCTTCCTAGTTTGTACATTTTCTCCCTGTGGTAATGTGATTCGAGTATAATCTGAGTACAGTCTATGTCACCCAAGTAATAATTTCCCTAGCAGGTTAAAGTCCTGCTTCTGTATTCTTCTATTTGAAAATAACCTTCAATACCTACTTTAGAATTCAGGAGAAGCTGTTCTGGCTTCTACCATTCAAACATGCAGTGAAAGGCTGGAACTTGGCATTTCTCTTGAAATGCTAATCTGCAAGCAGCTTGTACACATCATAGGAACTTGCAGCATGAAGGTACTAGCTCCTATAGATCACAATGCATGCCTCTTGGGTTTCAGTGCTGATAAGGTAATAAAGTTAAATGGCAAATGTTTATATGTTAACTTGTGGTTAGATGTAAGGGTTAGAGTTTTAAATTTAAATGCTAGGTTATATTTAGGATAGGGTTGTGTCATCATTAAAGTGTAACTAAACCCATCAATTTAACAGTTTAAAAAACAGTTATATTGCCATGCCGGGAATGATAACTGCCAGATTTGCTTGTGCTTTCAACCAAACTGTCAAACCATCAAATGGCTGGTGTCATAACTGATCACCTGTGCAGCACTATGGTGTTGCCGATCAAATATGCTTGCCTTCAGGACTTCTTCTGAGTTTCTCCCATCTTTTGGAATTCCCTACCCCAATCTGTCCAACTGTCTCCCACTCTGCCTATATTTAGACGATTCCTGAAAACCCATCTCTTCAGAAAAGTATTTTCTGCCCCCACCTAATATCTGCTTGCCTCCTGAACGTCTTATGAGCCTTTCCCATTCTTTGGAATTCCCTACCCCAATCTGTCCAACTGTTTCCTACTCTGTCTACATTTAGACGATCTCTGAAAAGCCATATCTTCAGGCAAGTCTTTTCTGCCCCCAACTAATATCTGTACTTTATTTTCTCCATCAGCTCATCCCCCACAGTTATTACCTTTTGTATCAATTGACCCTCCCTTTTAGATTGTAAGCTCTAATGAGTAGGTCCCTCTGTTTTATACTGTATTGAATAGCATTGTAATTTTACTATCTGCCCTCACATTATAAAGTGCTGTGCAAACTGTTGGTGCTATATAAATCCTATATTATAACAATAATAATAAACAAAGGCAGATGGCAGCTTCCGTGGCTGAAAAGGACTGGAGAGTATAGTTCTGCTTTAATTAATATTGGTGTAGCGCTACCCCCTTAAGAGGGTACACCAGTTAATTCTAAATGTTAGGTTAAGGGGTAAACGTTTCAATACTTTGGTTAAGTGCTAAGTGTAGAGGTTAGGATTTATTTTATCATAGTTAGATTAGAGGTTAATGTTTCACTGTTAGCAGCAGTTTATGTATTAATGGTTAATTTTAAAGTGGAACTAAACCCATTGATTTAACTGCTTTCCAAAACATGCTGTAAATGCTACCTGTCACATTTGCTGGGGCTCTCAGCATAACTGTCAAACCATCAAATGGCTGATGTCATAACTGATCACATGTGCAGAACTATGGTAACTGCAGATCAAGCAGAGAATAAGATGGCAGCTTAATTGGCTGTAAAGGTCAGGAGTGTTTAGTTCAGCTTTAAGGGTCAGGTTAAGGAGAAAGGAGAGAGGATTAAAGTTACAGTAGATGCTGGGTAAGGTAAGTGATAGATCAGGTACATGGGTACTCACATAGTAGCTCACAATGGTTTTTGCTGTGAGCATGTAACCCTGACCGAAGAAAATGATGGTTTTGGGTTATTGCTATTTAATCTTTTTCAGCTTACAAATGTATACAGTAAATTATATTTTTTCAATATATGTATACATTCTTTGTTTTACAAATAAACATTTAATACATGACATAGGATTCCCAGAGCACTATGAGGCACATGTATCAAATTTGTCACACAGTAAGACAGTGCTAAACAGTAGCAGTGAGAAATTGCGCTGCAGATTTACTGCTAGGTTACAGTCATAAATTCCTCCCTTAGGCTCATGTTTTGTAGCACTGCAACAGAATGAAACCTGGTTTCAACCATTTTCTAATTGCATGTTGTTGAGTGAAAATCTGTCCCAAATTTCAAATCTGTTGCAGTTGTCCAGGATTACAGATCCACTGGCCCAAATATCCAGAAAAGTTGTAGAGAATTGAAATTCAGACTGATTTGAGTCTAGCTGTGTCACTAATTTGATTGATAAAGGTCCCTGAGTTGCAGCCTGCCTTGAGGCTGGGTTTGTATGAATGAAACCTCAAACAAAACCATCTATTAAGGGATAAGTCATCACAATGGCATAATATCTTGTTTGTTTATGTTTTAACTTGAGTGGAAAAAAAGAGCTTTTGTTTTCAACTGGGAGCCAAGCAGTCTCTGAAAAATATGTGAAGAGAGAGCATGAGGGAGATAGGAAAGCTTTACCTCCTGGCACAATAGCAGAATACTTTTAATTAGCTATTTATAAGCAATTATTCATATTTACCTGAATAAAATTGAATATTCATTTTTAAGAAATAACTTGTATACAAACAACTATACATTCCCTTGAAAGTTAATGTACTGGCTTGTACATCTCAGGCAAAGCTTTAATGCTTCTCACCTGTAACTCCAGATCCCTTCTGACAAGGTCAAAAAGTTCTTGGTTCACGGAATGAGAGGTCTACACTATCTCCTCATCAGACAGCTCATCCAGAGGATAAGTTCTGAACAGATGAAGCTGTCTTAGTCTAACACAGCAAAATGTTAAACAGCCTATGCCTTGTGATGCATCCTCACTGATTATTATATCTGCAATCAGGATCAGTGGCAAATCCTCAGTTCAAACCAAAGCCAATTTTACCTGCTAAATGGGCAACACATGGGTGGACAACATCTGTATGGAAATGAGTTCTTGCACTTGCAGACCTTTAAAACACTTTTAATAATAGAGATCTGCCACTTCAGATTGGAAAATGTGCCAAGTAACTGTTTTTAGTGAATGTGCAGCAAATGAGACATGCTGTGTTTAAATAGGATACATAGAAGAGTAAGCACTATCCCACATTACAGAACAGCTGTTTGCAGATGTTACTGAATATTAGCAAATTTTGCCTGATCTGATATGTTCAGGTGAATCTTCCTGATGATCGTGATTTATCCATCCTCACTCACATCTTCAATCTTTCCCTCTCTACTGGTGCCTTCCCCTCCCCTCTAAAGCATGCGCACATCACTCCCATACTTAAAAAGCCCTCCCTGGACCCCAACAACCTGAACATCTTAAGACCCATCTCCCTGCTGCCATTACCTCTAAACTCCTGGAACGCTTAGTCTACAATCGTCTGAGCTCCCATCTCACCGACAACAACCTTCTTAACCCTCTACAGTCTGGCTTTCGCTCACTCCACTCCACTGAAACTGCAATACTAAAACTCACTAATGATCTACTAACAGCTAAAACCAATGGCAACTATTGTGTACTCTTACTACTTGACCTCTCTGCGGCTTTTGATACGGTTGACCATCCCCTCCTCTTCAAAAAACTTCACTCTCTTGGTCTCAGAGACCCTGCTCTCTCCTGGTTCTCCTCCTACCTATCGCAGCGCTCCTTCAGTGTTACCTACAGTCATGGCCGAAATTGTTGGCACCCTTGATATTTCTCCAGGAAATCATGTATTTCTCACGAAACGTATTGCATTAACACATGTTTTGCTATACACATGTTTATTCCCTTTGTGTGTATTGGGACAAAACAAAAAAAGGGAGGAAAGAAAGCAAATTCGACATAATGTCACACAAACCTCCAAAAATGGGCTGGACAAAAGTATTGGCACCCTTTCACAACTGCGGATAAATAAGAATGTTACAAGCATGTGATGCTCCTGTAAACTCACCTGGGGCAAGTAACAGGTGTGGGCAATATAGAAATCACACCTGAAAGCAGATAAAAAGGAGAGACGTTCACTTAACCTTTGCATTGTGTGTCTGTCTGTGCCACACTAAGCATGGACAACAGAAAGAGGAGACGAGAACTGTCTGAGGACCTGAGAACCAAAATTGTGGCAAAATATCAACAATCTCAAGGTTACAAGTCCATCTCCAGAGAACTAGATTTGCCTTTGTCCACAGTGCGCAACATTATCAAGAAGTTTGCAACCCATGGCACTGTAGCTAATCTCCCTGGTCGTGGACGGATGAGGAAAATTGATGAAAGATTGCAACGCAGAATAGTCCGGATGGTGGATAAGCAGCCCCAAACATGTTCCAAAGACATTCAAGCTGTCCTGCAGGCTCAGGGAGCATCAGTGTCAGCGCGAACTATCCGTCGACATTTAAATTAAATGAAACGCTATGGCAGGAGACCCAGGAGGACCCCACTGCTGACACAGAGACATAAAAAAGCAAGACTACAGTTTGCCAAAATGTACTTGAGTAAGCCAAAAGCCTTCTGGGAAAACGTCTTGTGGACAGATGAGACCAAGATAGAGCTTTTCGGTAAAGCACATCATTCTACTGTTTACCGAAAACGGAATGAGGCCTACAAAGAACAAAACACAGTACCTACGGTAAAATATGGTGGAGGTTCAATGATGTTTTGGGGTTGTTTTGCTGCCTCTGGCACTGGGTGCCTTGACTGTGTGCAAGGCATCATGAAATCTGAGGATTACCAAAGGATTTTGGGTCGCACTGTAGGGCCCAGTGTCAGAAAGCTGGGTTTGCGTCCAAGATCCTGGGTCTTCCAGCAGGACAATGACCCCAAACATACGTCAAAAAGCACTCAGAAATGGATGGCAAAGAAGCGCTGGAGAGTTCTGAAGTGGCCAGCAATGAGCCCAGATCTAAATCCCATTGAACACCTGTGGAGAGATCTTAAAATTGCTGTTGGGAAAAGGTGTCCTTCCAATAAGAGAGACCTGGAGCTGTTTGCAAAGGAAGAGTGGTCCAAAATTCCGGGTGAGAGGTGTCAGAAGCTTATTGATGGTTATAGGAAGCGACTGATTTCAGTTATGTTTTCCAAAGGGTGTGCAACCAAATATTAAGTTAAGGGTGCCAATACTTTTGTCCAGCCCATTTTTGGGGTTTTGTGTGACATTATGTCATATTTGCTTTTCTGCCTCTGTTTTATATTTGTTCCAATACATACAAAGGGAATAAACATGTGTATAGCAAAACATGTGTTAATGCAATACCTTTTTTGTGTGAAATACTTGATTTTCAGGAAAAATATCAAGGGTGCCAACAATTTCGGCCATGACTGTATAACGCTGCCTCCCAGGGGCGGATTGAAAACTCATGGGGCCCCCGGGCAATAGGGGATCATGGGGTCCCTGTGTCCATGCCCAAACTCAAAAAACCCTATGAAAAAGGTACCAGGGGCATCTCATGGGGCCCCCTACTGACCTCGGGCCCTCGGGCAATGCCCAAGTTTTCAAATGGTCAGTCCGCCCCTGCCTCCTCCTCCTCTTAACTCCCTCTTTCTGTAGGGGTCCCTCAAGGTTCTGTCCTTGGACCCCTTCTCTTCTCCATCTACACCTCCTCCCTTGATCACTTGATAAACGCCCATGGCTTTAAGTACCATTTCTATGCTGATGACACACAAATCTATCTTTCTACCCCTCACCTCACCCCTTCAGTCTCCTCTTGCATCACTAACCTACTAAGTGATATATCGGCATGGATGGCACTCCACTTCCTCAAACTCAATCTTTCCAAAACTGAGCTCTTAGTATTCCCCCCAGCCCGTGCCCCCTCCCCTGACTTCTCCATCAAGATCAATAACACAATCATCAGTCCCTCCCCTCATGCCAAGGTGCTAGGTGTAATCCTAGACTCCCATCTGTCCTTTCAGCCCCAAATCCAATCACTGTCCAAATCTTGTAGACTTTACCTCTGCAGCATCTCCAAGATATGCCCATTTCTAACCTTGGAAACCACTAAGCAACGTATCCACTCCCTTGTGCTATCTCATCTTGACTATTGTAACTCCCTCCTCTTTGGCCTACCTAATCGCAGGCTATCCCCTCTTCAGTCTATCATGAATGCTGCTGCCAGAATCATCCACCTTACTAACCGTTCTGTATCTGCCACCCCTCTCTGCCAATCCCTCCACTGGCTTCCCGTTGCCCAACGGATAAAATTCAAAACACTAACAATAACATATAAAGCCATTTATAACTCTGCCCCAAATTACATCACCGATCTGGTCTCTAAATCTCACCCAAACCGTACTCTCCACTCCTTGCAAGACCTCCTACTCTCTAGCTCCCTTGTTTCCTCCTCCCATGCTCTTCTCCAGGACTTCTCCAGAGCTTCCCCCATCCTCTGAAACTCTCTATCCCAATTTATCAGACTATCGCCTACTCTGCTCACTTTTAGGCGATCTCGGAAAACCTATCTCTTCAGGGAAGCCTATCCTGCTTTCAGCTAATACTGGAATCTTCTACTCTTCCAACCAGTCCATCCCCCACAGTTCCTACATTTTGTGCCACTAGCCCCTCCCCCCTAGATTGTAAGCTCCAAGGAGCTGGGCCCTCAAATCCCTCTTGTATTGAACTGTATTGTTGCTGTATTGTCTCCCATTATATTGTAAAGCGCTGAGCAAACTGTTGGCGCAATATAAATCCTGTATAATAATAATAATTTATAAGTTAATGATAGAATTGAATAGTGAATGACTCACTGTTTTATAAATATGCCCAATGGTTTAAGTTGAAGTTTAGGTATTGCAATTTCTACATAGTTACATTGGCCCAGATTTTGCCAATGTAGGAATGCATGTGTTATACCAGGGTGATCCCCATGGATGCTGGAAGTCCTGTAGTACAGTAACCTACAGTAATCTCTACTAGCTGCGAGGTCCCTTGTCAAGTGGCTGCCCTGCTGCATTGCGTACACAGGAGGTCATACCTTTGGGATGTGCACTATTCATGGAACATTTTACATTTTCTCAATGAAAGAGGCATTGATGTCAAAACTCCACCTTGTCCAATCAAATAATACTGTGCATTCATTGAGAAAATGCAAAGTGTTCTCTAAATGGTGCCCATGCCAAACAAGCAAAATCCTATGCCCAGTAAACAGCAGGGCAGCAGCTCAGCATAGGACCCAAAAGCCAGTGGAGACCACTTCTACAGGCGCCCCTTGTAGAAGTGATACCAACTACAGGGATTTCTAGCTTCCACTGGAATCCAACAGGTCTGGCACATACATACTTACACAGCACTTTAACAGAATGTTTAATTTTCTTTTTTTTTCCATTGCTTTATTTAATTTTTCCTTTCAGAATTTCTAGTCTGAATCTCTGAACTCCAGACAGATAAAATAAATAAACATGGTTACACATTTCATAAAAAAGACAGGTAAAGCAGAAGTCTATTGAATTAAAGAATAGTGCTGCACTACTGGCTAAATATATTAAAAAAAAATATAGACAACCATGTGCTCACACACAACACAATAGACCATTTGACTTTGTCAGGAAGTCACCTGACCATGATGTAATATGTAGGGCGGTGCAGGTAGAAGCGGACCAGAAGTGACATCTGTACTGATATTTCCTTATGTTTTCTATGCAATTTTAAAGGAGTTTGTAGTGTGAGTGCATTTCTACTTAATAATTTGACCTTTACACTTTAAATACTACACTAGGGGAGTTTTTTTGTATGCTTTCTTGTAACATGAGCAAGGCATTATGGCCTCATGAATAATAAAGAGATTTAAAGGGCCCGCACACTGTCATTCCCTGGAACCATTGCTGATTCCATCAAGAGAGACCCTAGTGGACATGAGGCCTCGATGTGTCCAATCTAATGAGTGGATAGACCCTGATGCTTTTATATACACGCGAGTCATAATTATTCAGGAGGTGAGTGTTCAGAGAGCACTGAGGTGGCATTGTGTGTATATATATATATATAGTTAGGTCCATATATATTTGGACACAGGCACAATTTTAATCATTGGATTCAGGTGTTCCAATCACCTCCATGGCCACAGGTGTATAAAATCAAGCATCCAGGCATGCAGACTGCTTCTACAAACATTTGTGAAAGAATGAGTTGCTTTCAGGAGCTCAGTAAGATCAAGCGTGGTACTGTGATAGATTGCCACCTGTGCAATAAGTCCATCTGTGTAACTTCCTTGCTACTAAACTGTTAGTGGTATTATAACAAAGTGAAAGCAACTGGGAACAACAGCAACTCAGCCACGAAGTGGTAGGCCATGTAAAATGACAGAGTGGGGTCAGCGCATGCTGAAACGCACAGTGTGCAAAAGTGGCCAATTGCTTGCAGAGTCAATAGCTAAAGACCTCCAAACTTCGTGTGGCCTTCAGATTAGCACAACAACAGTGCATAGAGAGCTTCATGAAATGGGTTTCCATGACTGAGCAGCTGCCTCTGAACCTTACATCACCAAGTGCAATGCAAAGTGTCGGATGCAGTGTCGTAAAGCTCACTGCCAGTGGATTCTAGAGCAGTGGAGACGTGTTCTCTGGTGTGACGAATCATGCTTCTGTTTCTGGCAATCCAAAGTATGTGTCTGGGTTTGGCAGTTGCCAGGAGAACTGTACTTTACTGACTGCATTGTGCCAAGTGTAAAGTTGGGTGGAAGAGGGGTTATGGTATGGGGTTGTTTTTCAGGAGTTGGGCTTGGCCCCCTAGTTCCGGTGAAGGGAACTCTTAAGGCGTGAGCATACCAAGACATTTTGGACAATATCATGCTCCCAACTTTATGGGAACAGTTTGGGATGGCCCCTTCCTGTTCCAAGATGACTGAACACCAGTGCACAAAGCAAGGTCCATAAAGACATGGATGAGCGAGTTTGGGGTGGATGAACTTGACTGGCCTGTACCTCAACTCAAAAGAACACCTTTGGGATGAATTAGAGCAGAGACCGCAAGCCAGGCCTTCTCGTCTGACATCAGTGCCTGACCTCACAATTGCACTTCTGGAAGAATGGTCAAACATTCCCATAGACACATTCCTAAACCTTCTCAGAAGAGTTCAAGCTGTTATAGCTGCAAAGGGTGGGCCAACTCAATATTGAAACCTGTGGACCAAGACTGGGATGCAGTGTAAAGGCAGGTGTCCCAATACTTTTGGCAATATAGTTTATATTGCATTATTATTAGGTTTTATAGTATCTATTGTACACTTGATGTTTGCATGATTTATGAAGTCACAAGATATTTAGACAGTAGCGCAGAACTATTCTTATATTCTATTGATTGCATTGTGGGAATACAATTTGTGCTAGCAGCAGCTAGATGTTACCACTATTCCAGTGTTAATTTTGCTGTCAAATTTCCTTTTCGTCATAGTCTTTAGTTTTAGTCATAGTCTTTTGACTAAAATGTCATTTTAGTTTTATTCCTGAGGATACGCTAGAGCGGGAAACGCATTGGGCGGAACTAAGAGTGCACGCCGCTGCATGGTTCTGTTTGCGGTGGCCATATTTCTACACAATTTAACCGCTGGCTTCGGACAGTGATGCCCCAACAGATGCCATTACCAGAAGGCTTTCTTCGTAAAGGGACCACGTTTGATGGCATGAGGCCATGGTGTTGAATGATTATACAGAGCTTGTATGCTGCTTATAATTTACACAGCCACACATTCTGGTAAGAGTGGTGTACTGGTGGTGGTTGTCACAGTGGAAGCATGTGAAAAACACCTTAATCACCTGGATGTTCTTAAAGGGAAAATACCCATAACTCTGAACTGTTTCGGAAGAGGATGATAAAATAGAATGGTACAATTTTTTCAGTGAGAAAAGTTTAGAGTTATTAGTATTTCTTAAAAAAAGAAAACAAAGGAAAATGAGGAAAATAGAATCAAACATGAAAGAACAAGTAACAAAAATAGAAACATTTAAAGATCACTCTGATTTTGGTAAATATATGAGTGAATTAAACAGGAGTGTTAAGAATAAAGATCAAGAAAATAAAGGAAAAAAGAAAAGGAAATATCAAAGAGTGGTACAAGATTACAACTCAAAACAGGTGTTTAAATGGCAAAGTAAAGATAATAACACAGGTACATCATCAGTAGAAAATACACCCACTAAATCCACGGCAGGAGCTGGATCTCCAGTTAAAAAAACCATAGGATTTGTTACACCAAAAAATGCAGCTCCAATCCATAATCATAAAAAAACTCCCACATCTAAAAAAGAGATGGGACCATCTCAATATGCTAACAATTGGAGGCAATACGATCATTATCAATCCCAGAATAGGGAACCCCAGAGATTCCCTCATCCAGGCTACAGACCCTACTATAATCCAGGATATAGAGGAGGGGGTTACAGGAGACCATATGGACACCCACCTAGATACACACAAGGATACAGACCCAACCACTATAAATCCCCAAGTCATAAATCACAAGGATATCCCCCACCATACAACCACATGTACAATGTTCCAGTTCACAATAGTTATTCACCATTAGAGCAACAACAACAGGACAACTCTATCCCCAACCCTTTTTTAGGATGGGATTACAATCCCACACACAATATAGAAAGATCAGAAAGAGGGGAAAAAGAGGAGGAAGAAAAAGGAAACAAGAAAAGGAGAAGAGACCCATAGGGGAAGGTATATACAATTTAAGTGGGATACCATTGACTAGTGATGAAATTAAAACATTGGATAGAGGTTTGAAGTTTGCGCCAACTAACAAATTGAATAAGTTTGAAACTTATGTAAGTGTGCAAAAATTTGTGAGAAAATTAAATTTAAAAAAATATTTTTTACAGAATCCTATTGTGACCAATAGTCAGAGTACTGGTAATATACAACATAGCACGTTGAAAAATAAATCATTATTCAATCCCAAAAATCAAGATAACCTATATATAAATAATTTTAAGAAAATGGTGATGGAAGACATAGAAGAACTTAAGATCAAAACGTTTAAAGGAGAATCTGATATAAATAGAGGAATAAAGTCTCTGCAAAATAGAAACAACTTAGTAGTGAGACCAGCTGACAAGGGGGGGGGAATAGTGTTATTATCCAAAGATTCTTATGAAATTTCCATGAGTAAAATGTTAGAAGACACTGACACTTACTGTAAATTAATTAACAATCCTACAAAGACATATAAAATAGAATTAAGTAAACTAATACTATATGGAAAACAAAGAAACATTTTAGATGAAAAGGAAGCAAATTATTTGGTGCCCTCAGTAAGTAAGATACCGGTTCTGTACTCAATACCTAAAATACATAAAAGTTTAGAGGATCCCCCTATGAGACCCATAGTTAATGGTATAGATGGATTAATATCTAGGATTGGACAGTATATAGATCAATTTCTTCAACCCTTAGTAGAGAAAACAAAAGCGTATATTAAAGACACTACACATGTGATTAATATTGTTCAAACAGTGGAAAAGAGGAATAATCTAATTCTAAGTACAGCAGACGTCTCTTCACTTTATACCATAATTGATCATGGTGGAGCAATAGAGGCAGCAACTTGGGCTTTGAACAAATATTCTTCTCTCTCTAAGAAACAAATTAAATTTTTGATTAAATGCATCAGATTTTGTCTCAGCCATAACTATTTTTGGTATAAGGGAGAGTACTACTTGCAGATAAAGGGAGTTGCCATGGGCGCTCGTTTTGCACCCAGTATCGCCAACTTGTACATGGCAAAATGGGAGGAGGAAGTAGTATTCTCCAATTTAAATAACAATATAGCTTTATATGGCAGATTTATTGATGATATCCTAATATTGTGGAAAGGTGATACACTGTCATTGATAGATTATTACCAAAATTTAAATTTAAACATCAAAAATATTATATTGAGTTGGAACATCAATGAGAAGGAAATACATTTTCTAGATCTCACTTTAGTGAACACAGATGGAGGGATAATAACTAAAAATTATTTCAAACAAACTGATCGTAATTCATATATCCCTGTTAGTAGCTGCCATCATAGACCATGGATCAAAAATGTACCAAGGGGACAATTTTACAGGTTGAGACGTAATTGTACCAATATTGAAGATTACAGGGAACAAAGTCAATTACTCGTTCAAAGATTTGTAGACAAGGGTTATAAGAAAGAAACTATATTGGATGAAAGAAGCAAAATAGAACTTATAGACAGAACGACAATGTTAGAGGAGAAGAAGAAACAAAAGGTTAGAGAACAGGAATTGTCTATAGTATTACCGTACAATAGACAATATAGAGATTTTCAGAAAATTATAAATAAACACTGGAATATACTCCAACTTGATAAAACCTTGAAGAATTTCGTTAAAGAACAACCCAGGTTTATTTATAAAAGAGCACCAAATATTCGTGACCGAGTAGTTAAAAATGTGTTAGAACCCCCCCAAACTTTGAAAAATACTTTAAGTTTCTTTAGTGGAACTGGGTTTTACAAATGTGGTCGGTGCTACAGTTGTAGAAAAACACATTCGAATCCAAGACACAGAGAGTCATTTACAAATCCGAGGAATGGTAAACAATATAAAATAGATCAATTCATTTCTTGTGATAGTACAGGTGTAGTGTATGCCTTAAAATGTCCTTGCAATTATCTATACATAGGCCGCACAAAGAGAAGTCTGAAAGAACGCATGCAAGAACACGTACACAATATAGATATTGGATTCAAATACCATCATCTATCAGTACATTTCAAAATTCACCATAATCAAGATATAGATAAAATAGAATTTTGGGGTATCACTAAACATAATTCACACTGGAGGGGGGATAATTTAGTACGTGAAATAAGTAAAAAGGAATCATTTTGGATTTATGAGTTGGGCAGTTTAGCACCAGGAGGATTGAACAAGGATTTTGATTTATCATGTTTCATCAGTGACATTTAGATTAGATAATATACGTTAAACTCACCATTGTAAATTTAGCCCTATCAAGATTACATAGAGGTTTGATAAGGTGTGGTAGAGTTATATCGGAATAAGATTAGGTCGTCATTCTGTTCTGATTAGCTCCTACCATACAGCCCTTATACACCTTATTAAACCAGTTCTCTATCAGGGCTTACCCAAGTGTTGTTACAGGTTATTATAAGTACATGTATCATTTACAGGCATATCTATATACATATTAATATATAAGGAAGTGTATATCATATACTTCATTTATATAGTTTTTAATTTTTGTTAGCATTTTTTAATTTTAATTTTTAATTTTTATTAATTATTTTTAAAAATTATTTGTTTTTTATTATGGATTAAATATCATACTTATTGATGCAATTTTATATGTTTTGTGTTTAGTTAATGTTTGCTTGTCCCGTATATGGATGTACCAGCATTATATCGCATACTCATGTTATTGGATAGATTGGTTATATCCACGCTGACTGCGGAATTGTGATACTAAGTATCCCTCCGAGATGATTAGAGTGTTACTATCATTATATGTAGCAATGGAAGATAGCGTTTACAAATTACATTCACCTCCAGGAAAATGGCTGCCCCCATCAGATAGTCATTAAAATGGCGGAGCCGTGCTTTATAAGCCGGCAATATGCGAGTGACGGACCAATCAAATCCCCCTGATGAAGCCACGTGACCAGTGGCGTAACGTGTAGGGGTGGGACTGTAACGTCACTCGGAGGAAGTCAGTTCGTTTGCCGGACCACGGGTACACAGCTCCGACAGTCAGCGGTAGTTTTGGATCGTATTTGTGCTACCACTATCCGTACACATTACATGTGAGTGCCATACCCTAAGCAAATAAAGTCAATCTTTATAAAAGATAAAGCACCATGTCGAGATCTTTTTTGTATGTGGAGAACTGCAAGGAGATGAATATATAAAGGAATTGCACCCTCTGGAGAGGAGGTTCACCCCATAGCATATGTCGTATACCACGGATATCTTAAAGCAGGAGTTCTAAACCAGCAGGTTCCAAAGGAGGAGAACCGCAAGCTTATATAGCCTAATTGCAGGCTTCCTATGAGGTGAGCGCACATCTTCACTTGAGGGAGGATTCACAAGCAGTCACCGATTTATAATCATTATAGATTGAAGATTTTTCAGCACAAAGTCACTTTTTGGGACATTATTTCCACTTTTTTTATTTTTATATTTTTTATTTTTTATATTTATTATCTATTTTTTATTTTTTATTTTTTTATATAATATTTTTTTATATATTTTTTTTATATATATTTTTTATTATTTGATATTTGTTTGATTTATACACATGGTTTATCTGAATTAATTCTAAGTATATGAGTATTAGAATTTATGATCAATTACACACATCATTCTTAATTATTGTGTTCTTTATAATAGAGATTTAGTGATTTAAATAATAATATATTGATTGGAGGTTTGGGAGCGCAACACTATATATTTTTATTTCGTGTTTCAGATACCACTTCATTTATTTTTCCTGGACTTTGACAAAAATGTATACATTAATTTAAAGATTTCACATTTTACACTTATTGTTCAAGGAAGAAACATTGGTTGATTTAATCACAGTCACTTAGTTTACTATTGGTTTATTCTGCTATACAAACTGTTCTTTCTATTTTTGCACTTTATTCACATTTTTTTAGTGCTGCACTACTATATATTTTAACAAAAATATTTCTTTTTGACAAACAGAAGTGCAACTTTAAAATATAAAAAAAACAAAACAAAAAGCGTAAACTCTATTGGCTATAATGCCATCGCACATATTACCTGAATATAAAAACTTAGTCTTGGTTCACACTACTGCTTCCTGAAAATCGCACGACTTGGAGTGCGACTTTGCCAGGCAACTTGAGTACTACTTTGAAGCGACTTTGAAGCAACTTTGAAGCAACTTTCAGGGAATGCCTGGGTATTTTTCCTGTAATGTCGGATCCAAATCACATCAATATACTGTAGATGAGGATCTGACTTGGAGGCGACTTCTATTAAATATATGGACACAAGTTGGATAGAAGTCGCCTTAGTAGTAGTAGTAGTACAGGAACCTTTTCTAAAGTTGGAGTGACTTCAGTAGTGCTAATTAGGACAGCTCTCATTGACTAACATGGGATATCACATGTCATGCGACTTGGAGTCTCACAAGTCGCATCCTAAGTCGCAGCAGTGGGTTCTCTGTTAATAAGGAAAACAAGTAACATCTTTATAAATAAAACCAAGTTTCATGAACAATAATATTGCTTTGTGACCACTGATAATTTTGACATCAAATTTCAATTTAGTTTTAGTCCTACTCTTTTGACTAAAATGCCATTTTAGTTTTAGTTGTATCTTAGTCATCTGCATTTTAATTTCGTTTAGTTTTCATCACAGAAAACATGCAGCTGACGAAAACTATGACAAAAATATTTTCGGCAACGAATCTAACACTGTACTAGTCCTTTCACTTTGTTGTCACTTTTGTTTTTTGGATCTATTTTTATTTACTGGCCGCGCAGGAGTTACAATTTTGTTTTTTAAGCAGAATTCTACCCAGTATTTTTCCTTTTGATAGGGTGGAAAAGTTTTAGCAGCTCTGCAAGGTTTTTATTGCTGTCTGTGTCCCCGTTGAGGAACCACAAGGGCTACTGTGATGTGTAGTAAAATACTGTACATTGTTAGTGAGCTTGCCACTACTCCCTGCCAACAATCTGACCAGCAGAAGCAATTATATGGTGCTGGAACAATATTGTGACTGCAGCTTTGTAAGGCCTAAACGTGAGTTTAGGAGCTTTTGGCATTTTTTTTGCCCAAAAAAATCCCCTGAACTCAATTAAGTCCATATACACATAGGCTTTTACTAGAGTTTAGGAGCAGCAGAGTTTATTGAGAGTTAATTGTAGCTCTACTGAATGCAGAAGAAAAGCATTCAGGAGAGGAACGTTTTGACCAAAAAAAGCCAATAACAGCAAAAATGTAAACCTGCTAGCCATGTTTAGCACTTGGGCGTTTATTTTAAACTTTAATGTTAAGTACTCTGGCCAATGAAATTAATAAATGTCTAAACGCGGTTAACCACTTCCCACCAGGCCTATGGTCAAATGACGGCCGGGCGAACACTTCGTCCCTCCAGGAGGGCGACATATGACGTCCTTCCCAGATCGCGGTTTGCGTGTGCCCGCAGGGCCGCGCTGTGGCGAGAACAGTCACAGATCTGTGTACCAGTTCCGTTACCAGTACCATGTGACCTGCTGTGACCAATCACAGCAGGTCACATGACAGTTGTATACAATGAATGGCTTCCTTTCATGCCATCCATTGTATACAACTGTGTCTAGCTCTGATTGGTCACAGCGATCACATGCACAGGCTGGGCCAATCGCAGCCCATCTGTGTCATGTGATTAGCCGTCGCCAATCACAGCTAATCACAACAAAAAAACCTGAATGAATCGATATAATTCAGTTAAAAGCTTGCTTATAGCAAATAAATTCTTTGCTAAAAGCAATCAAATTGTGTAAACAGAAAACAAAAATACTGATCACTTCCCCAAAGTAGTACAATGTTACTATGGTAACATTATACTACTTTGGTCATAGTGCAATATAAAAAAAATTCTTAAAAAAGGACAAAAAACTTAATAAAAAAAAAATTGAAAAAGAAATTATCATTTTTTTTTCATACTGTCACCAGTCAGTGTCCCTGATCACTGCCACACCAGTTATATGATGACACTGTACTGCACTGGTGACATTATGTATAAAAAAAAGTGAAAATAATTTTTTGAATTTCTTCATTTTCTGAAAAATTATGACAAAAAATTACAACTTCAAAAAACTCACCATGCCTCTTATGAAATACGTAGGACTGTCTACTTTGGAAAAAGGGGTCATTTGGGGGATATCTGTACTGTTCTGACATTTTTGGGCCTCAAGAAATTATATTGGCTGTCAGTACTTCAGGATTGATCAATTTTCAGATATATCCCATAGTTTGTGAGCTCTATAACTTTCCTAAAGACTAAATAATAAATACTGATTTGGGTTATTTTCACCAAACTCACCAAAGACATGTAGTAGAATACATCTTGGCCTAAATGAAGAACAATGATTTATTTATATGAAGAACAATTATTTATTTGCAAACTTTTATAACAGAAACAAAGAAAAACGTGGGGTTTTTTTTTCAAATTTTTGCTAATTTTTTTGTTAATTTATCTAAAAATATAAACCCCAGTGATGATTAAATACCACCAAAAGAAAGCTCTAGTTGTGTGAACAAAATGATAAAATTTTAGTTTGGGTACAGTGTTGCATGACCGCGCAATTTTCATTCAAAGTGTGAGAGCGCTGAAACCTGAAAATTGGCCTGGGCAGGAAGGGGACAAAAGTGCCTGGTATTGAAGTGGTTAAACACGGTGAAACGTGGTACCACGTTTACACATGTTTTTGACATGTATAGCATTTTTCTTCTGCCAGTAGAATTAAAGTCTATGGCAGTTCCACCGTTCATTTACTTCAGCGGTTTACATACTGCTGGTGATGCTAAACTCTCAATCTTAAAAAAAACCCAAAACAACCAATCCAGCATACAGTAGTACATTGTAAATTGGATTTAGTAACACTGTAACTTTTGGGTTGAACTTGGACTAAAGCTTCCTACCATCATGTTATATACTATACAGATACAGTCAACAGTTATATGGTACACACAACCACAGCTGACACTGTTGTCCTACTGCAGGAGGCCTAGTGAACAGACTACCTTTCCAACCAATAGTCCATAGATCTACCATCTCAATGCAGACAGCAGTACAGTGTTGTTTTTCTTGGTCCATGCATGCTTATAAAACTGTTAAAGTGTTAAAATCTTTATCTAACATTACAAATTGGTACCTTAATGAGACTGTGGGACTTGCATAAGTGTATGTCTGTAGGTGTACATGTTTCTCTCTATACCTACAGTGTCAGCGTTAAACATGCTTTGGCCTTTGTATTTTATATCTTTCGCCTATAGATGGCAGTGAATTGTCAGTGTATATATTGAGCTTTCTATCTTGCTGCATATACCAGTAAGAGACAGGCATTTAAAATAAAATGAATACAATCAATGTGAATATTTTTAAGCTCTGTTTTATCTGAAGCAGGGTAAGGAAACACAGGTAATTAGATAATATTTGCATTGAAATCTATACCATCTGCTACTACAGTGTAAACATTCTATGATACGCACGTACAGATTGTAATCCTATCCTATAAATTAGTGGTCTCCAAACTGCGACTTGGGGGACAGATGCAGCCCTTTGCCTGCTTTTATCCGGCCCTTGGGGCATTATTTCATCCAATAATACCAGCAATGGATAATGGGGCCCAATAACACCAATGACGGGGCACAATTCCTCCCAGTGACACCAATAATGGGGCCCAGTGACACCAATGATGGGTCAAAATTCCTCCCATTGACACTAATGATGGGGCACTCTTCCTTCCTCTGACACCAAACATGGGGCATTGACTATTCAAACTGACATCAGGACCTTTTCTACTCCCAAAAGCCAAAGTCCCCCCCAAAGTCTGAAGGACAGTAAATGGGCCCTTTTTTTTTTAGAAAGTTTGGAGACCCCTGCTATAGACCGTAGGTGGTATTGTGATCCTGTGCTTATCTCTTTAAATATGTGGCCTATGATAATTTGGTAACAACAAATTTTTCCTCCAACATTCACTGTAGGATCTATTTAAAGCCTATTTATTACTAAACATACACCATAGTATCAAGTAATGGATGGTCATCTTTCTATCCAACCAATTTTATTTCTGCTGGATTGAGTGACAGTTGTTCTATAGTGTATAGATTGACTGTCTTATTATTATTATTCATTCTGTGCTGTTTATCAACACCCTCTCATAGTGAAATCAAAATACTAGTAAATACTGCCTTGTAAGGTCTCATTCACATGGGCGTACTTGTGCATACATCTGTGCGAAGAGCCATCGCTGTCCACACAAGATGCACAGGTGTTCTGTGCATCCATATGCAGGCAGTCCACTTCATGTCTGTTGGGGTGCAGAGGTTCCACAGACACTGGACCCAATTTGAAAGTCGTGCAAGTGTAGGTGTTTGTCTCTGAACGCAGATAGTGTACATTCAGGGATATGCACCTGCATGGCTGTCAGATTGGGACCAGAGGCTGTGTCCATGCAGCTGCTTCATCCCAAAAGAAATTAATGGGACCGCCTGCACGTGGATGCACGGAAAACCTGTGCATCCCATGTGGGCAAAGGCTTCTATTTGCACGGGTGTCCACATATGTAAGCCCATGTGAATGAGGCTTAAGTGTAAAAAAAAAAAAACACTGTGGAAAAAAAGCTTATCTACTAGATTCTACCCACACTCTCAGTGACATATCCTTATGTATTTCATTATTAGGTTACATAAATGTGCACAAATAAAGACCAAAAAACATTTGACCAGAAAACACACAGGGGAGATTGCAACACCTTTCTTGAAATATGGCACCCCTTATCATAAAGCTTTGCGCCAGTAGGTGGTTCTTGCTACCACCACTTTAAAAATATGTCACACTGGCTGAAACAAATTCTTACATGCAATCACGCAATCGGTGACAAAACACGTCAGGGAGGAGCAAGCGGATGACGTCACGACGTTTCCATTGATTGAAACAGAGGTATACTGATCCACACACAGCTCCAGGATCATCATTATTGTAAGGCAATTGCATTATACATACAGGGCCCGTGCTTTGCCTTGCATTACACAGTGTGGTGACAACTTGGAGCCTGTATTGGGTTGACTGGTCTATGCTGCTGGGGATGATACTGCCATCTTGTGCCTTAAGAAGTATATTACTGGATGCTCATCATACCTGGTGCACCTACTGTGAGTGCTTTTCATATGGTTCATTGTACTATAAAAGTTTTAAAGGATAAAGCACTATGTTGAGCTGTGGTGTATGAGGAATACGGCTGACCCTTAGGCGGTTAGCTGGAGGGGGCATCCTTGGAGTCCAGCATGTTTGGGACCAAAAGTGCAGTTAGACCAAAACATTGTATAATGTGCTGGAGGTGAGCAGATTTATGGTGGAGGAGAATTTGCACTTGAATCCTCTGATAGCTGCACACGGTGCTCGCTATCTCAAGGAGGGTCCACAGCAGAACACTAATTGATTGGACTTTGGTTTATATAATAATAATAATTTTTTTTAGTCACTATTTCTGTTTTTTTTAGTTCACTGTCCTGTGTTTTTGGTTTAGTTATATTCTATAGGGATTGTGCATTTTTGGATTATGTAACGCAGCACTTTTTTTACATTTACATTATAAGACCAATTTTGAGTTGGTGTACAGAGAGAAGAGTATTTTGTACTGGGAAGTTGTCATGAATATGACAGCTCACCACACAATAAAGTGATAGTAAACCATCACCAAAAAAAAACTGGTCCCCTTCAAGTGAATGTCATAATGTGCTTGTATGCACCGCATAATAGCATATTATGACAGACGTACCTGGAAAGCAAATCCCTCCAGCGGCATGCTCTCACTACTGACAGGGATTCCATCTTCAGTTTGTCTTCCTTCCAAGTTTGCGGGCTCTGATCATTTGAATGGCCAAGCACTCCTGTGCATGTATAAAAAAGGGGGGTGCAGCTCTATATAACCTAGCAGATAGTAATAAATCAAACACAGATAATAAACAATGATAATAAACAGTGACTGTGTGTTAATAAAGCCACTGAATGGTGGCTATGAAGTGAGGGAAGTGAAACAGTCCAATGGAGGAGTGCTCTTAAGATCCAGGATGATCCTCAGACGTCCAATATTTGGAACCGCCAGGTGATAAAAAATGTAAAGATTGCGCACTCACCAGATACGCAATCTTTATGCTCATTTGTGTATGATATCACTGGACCTCCTGTGTCATCACCCTGGTCTGGTCAGATCTGGTCAGCATATCCTTCATTGCTTGGTACCCGGATAGATGCAGCTATTCTGTGGATCTGGCTGGTTCCCACCAGAACTCAAATAAATAGAAAGGGCCACATAGTGTGATATCCTTAAGGTATCTTTATTATATATAGGCACAGGATAGCAGGAAAATCCAATATACAAAAATTGTACTGACCCAGATGCAAATCAAAGATGGCCGCCGGGGCCCCTCGTGGCGCCGGCGGCGTGGCGTCCGACCTGCTGTAGCTTTCCCTACAGCAGGTCGGATGCCACGCCGCCGGCGCCACGAGGGGCCCCGGTGGCCATCTTTGATTTGCATCTGGGTCAGTACAATTTTTGTATATTGGATTTTCCTGCTATCCTGTGCCTATATATAATAAAGATACCTTAAGGATATCACACTATGTGGCCCTTTCTATTTATTTGAGTTCTGGTGGGAACCAGCCAGATCCACAGAATAGCTGCATCTATCCGGGTACCAGGCAATGAAGGATATGCTGACCAGATCTGACCAGACCAGGGTGATGATACAGGAGGTCCAGTGATATCATACACAAATGCGCATAAAGATTGCGTATCTGATGAGTGCGCAATCTTTACATTTTTTATCACCTGGCGGTTCCAAATATTGGACGTCTGAGGATCATCCTGGATCTTAAGAGCACTCCTCCATTGGACTGTTTCACTTCCCTCACTTCATAGCCACCATTCAGTGGCTTTATTAACACACAGTCACTGTTTATTATCATTGTTTATTATCTGTGTTTGATTTATTACTATCTGCTAGGTTATATAGCGCTGCACCCCCCTTTTTTATACATTTATGTCTTTGAAGGTTTGATACGGTGCCTTTTTTGGTGTACAGCTGCTGCTTATCATTATATTTATTCAAGCGCTCACTTATTTTTGCTTTTCTTGATTATTTACCACTCCTGTGCATGTGCTTTGGAGTCAATGATCATAGCACAGCACTCTGGATTGAGGGCATTCTACTAAAAGTAGAATTTACTACTGCTTTAATGGATAAGTTCACCTTAAAATAAATAAATAAATAAATAAATGCACATTTTTTATTTTTTTGTGCGGGTGAAAAAAAAGTGCATTTACAATTTTTGTTTCTTAGGAGCCTGGAAAGCATTGCAGTG
This sequence comes from Staurois parvus, assembly GCF_062004578.1. Taxonomy (NCBI): domain Eukaryota; kingdom Metazoa; phylum Chordata; class Amphibia; order Anura; family Ranidae; genus Staurois; species Staurois parvus. The sequence continues at coordinate 4,619,313 of NW_028317844.1, forward strand.
CAATGTCAGGCTCCTGCAGACTGTCAGTGTAGCTGTCTGCCCATACCTCCAATACAGTCAGGCAGTTACTGAATGACAGGAAGAATCCATGAGGAAGATGCTCACCAGCACCCTTGGAGTTCATTGAGAACTACAAACCATCAGCCACAAAGGCGGTCGATACTTGTAGACTTTTCATTCACACAAAACTGTGAATGAATGATTTGACCGTGTGGTAGGAGCCCCGCACAGCAACACTCTTTTTAAATTGTGATAGCTGGTGGAAGGAGAAGATCCCCTGCCTGCTGTCAAAGGGAGGAAGGAATCGAGGGGAGAGCTGCAGGAGCAGGAACATGTTAGATGTTACACCCTATAAACGGGTGGAACATGTAGCGTGTTCCCAAAGGTGAACTTATCCTTTAATGTCAATATTCTCATCTCACACATTGCCGGATTTAGCACAGAAGTAGTGGGTGCTGCAGCAACAGGCAGCTGGGGTCCCCCGTTAACATCTATACCAGATCCTCATCTAGGATAAGCTTTTGGCATAGATAAAGGGAATCCCTACCAATTTGTTTATAAGCAGAAGTAAGCAGCCAAGAGCTGTCATTTACTGGCAATTTAAAAATGTCAGTTTAGGTGTAGTAGGTTGTATACATTGTACAGATGTGACACGTCAGCTTTGACAGCATCCCCTAGACATCTTATTTAAAGGAATTTATAATTTTTCAATGTTTCAGTTTAAGTTTAGGCATTATTAAAATAATTGCTTCCTACCAAACTGAATTAATGTTTTTTTTTTGCTTTGGTACATGTCCTCAGGGTAGTGTGCCAAATGCTGAATGTCTGGATTTTAGCACAGCTCACTGCACCACACCTTCCAATTGTTTTCTAAGTGCCCTGGCAGCAATTGCATTTATCCAGTGCAAAGAACTATCAGTCACCACCCTACAGGTGAAACTCGAAAAATTAGAATATTGTGCAAAAGTTCATTTATTTCAGTAATGCAACTTAAAAGGTGAAACTAATATATAAGATAGACTCATTACATGCAAAGCAAGATAGTTCAAGCCGTGATTTGTCATAATTGTGATGATTATGGCTTACAGCTCATGAAAACCCCAAATCCACAATCTCAGAAAATTAGAATATTGTGAAAAGGTGAAATATTCTAGGCTCAAAGTGTCCCACTCTAATCAGCTAATTGAGCCATAACACCTGCAAAGGGTTCCTGAGCCTTTAAATGGTCTCTCAGTCTGGTTCAGTAGGAAACACAATCATGGGAAAGACTGCTGACCTGACAGTTGTGCAGAAAACCATCACTGACACCCTCCATAAGGAGGGAAAGCCTCACAAGGTAATTGCAAAAGAAGTTGGATGTTCCCAAAGTGCTGTATCAAAGCACATTAATAGAAAGTTATGTGGAAGGGAGAAGTGTAGAAGAAAAAGGTGCACAAGCAGCAGCGATGACCGCAGCCTGGAGAGGATTGTCAGGAAAAGGCCATTCAAAAGTGTTGGGGACTTTCACAAGGAGTGGACTGAGGCTGGAGTCAGTGCATCAAGAGCCACCACACACAGACGGATCCTGGACATGGGCTTCAAATGTCATATTCCTCTTGTCAAGCCGCTCCTGAACAACAAACAACGTCAGAAGCGTCTTACCTGGGCTAAAGAAAAACAGACCTGGTCTGTTGCTCAGTGGTCCAAAGTCCTCTTTTCTGATGAGAGCAACTTTTGCATCTCATTTGGAAACCAAGGACCCAGAGTATGGAGGAAGAATAGAGAGGCACACACTGCAAGATGCTTGAAGTCCAGTGTGAAGTTTCCACAGTCTGTGTTGATTTGGAGAGCCATGTCATCTGCTGGTGTTGGTCCACTGTGCTTCATTAAGTCCAGGGTCAACGCAGCCATCTACCAGGAGATTTTGGAGCACTTCATGCTTCCTTCCGCAGACGAGCTTTATGGGGATGCTGACTTAATTTTCCAGCAGGCCTTGGCACCTGCCCACACTGCCAAAAGCACCAAAACCTGGTTAAATGACTGTGGGATTACTGTGCTTGATTGGCCAGCAAACTTGCCTGACCTGAACCCCATAGAGAATCTATGGGGCATTGCCAAGAGAAAGATGAGAGACATGAGACCGAACAATGCACAAGAGCTGAAGGCAGCTATTGAAGCATCCTGGTCTTCCATAACACCTCAGCAGTGCCACAGGCTGATAGCTTCCATGCCACGTCGCATTGAGCCAGTAATTGCTGCAAAAGGGGCCCAAACCAAGTACTGAGTACATATGCATGCTTATACTTTTCAGAGGTCCGATATTGTTCTATGTACAATGCTTGTTTTATTGATTGCATGTAATATTCTAATTTTCTGAGATTGTGGATTTGGGGTTTTCATGAGCTGTAAGCCATAATCATCACAATTATGACAAATCATGGCTTGAACTATCTTGCTTTGCATGTAATGAGTCGATCTCATATATTAGTTTCACCTTTTAAGTTGCATTACTGAAATAAATGAACTTTTGCACGATATTCTAATTTTTCGAGTTTCACCTGTATGTGTGAACAAGTCTTCAATGAGAGGCAATACCTCCACCCCACCCACAATCTGTAGATTGTTAAAACTGCCTGGGATTCCATTGTGAAAGGTTGGTCTTATAGGTTGCTGCAACTACGGTATGTGCTGTCACCTGACCTCTAGGTGCTTGCACTCTATACCTATAGTAGTTTCTTATCTGGATTTGATGACAGAAACTCAATAATCTATGGCCACTCTGCTGAAAACAAACATGGTCTGGACCAACCATTCCTACCCAGGGCCGTGGATACGGGGTACCAGTCCTCATGTACACGGCCCAGGCCAGCAGGGGGGCCCAGGCAGCTGGGTGAATCAGATGTGTTGGCAGGGAGTGTGATCAGCATGGGGGGGGGGGAATTACTGGAACTGATTCATAGTATGGCTCTCTCTGCAGCAGCTGAAAGCTGGCTTCTTCTCCTCTCCCTCTTGCTGGTTTTCATCTGCTGCAGAGAGAACCATACAGTGGACCGGTTCCAGTTATTTCCCTCCCCACCGAACCCATCACCCTCCCTGTGCACCATGTGTTTCCCTCTGCTGCCCAAACCCCCCTGTGTGCCCGCACCACTGCAGTGCTGCTGGCTTCCCTCCTCTCCTTTCCACCCGGCAACTGCATTCACGCAATAGGATCCTTCAGGAGAGTCGGGGAAAGGTCTGGTAAATATGTCACATTTACCAGCCCCTTCCTTTCTTGAACAAACACAATCATTCTGGTACTGATCACTCATTGTGTTCATTCATAACTGAAGCATAGAAAACTGATCACTCATTGTGTTCATTCATAACTGAAGCATAGAAAACTGTGGAGTTTTTTTGCGTTTTTTTTTGTTTTGGACAACGCTTCCTCAGCTGTCTCACCTTTAGAATTGAATCCAATTCTTTATATTGCCAGTCTTCTCAATGACTAGTAACTTCACCATAGCTTCCAACTCTCCCTCATTTGGAGGGTCTGTCCCTCTTTTGAGACCTATGCCCTCTGTCCCTTGTGCATGCTTAGCTGTCCCTTTTTTGGTCTGATTTGTACAACTCTGTACAATTTTATATAATGTACTATTTTACTATGAATAATGTTATACATCACTAAAATTTTTATTCAACATCTACATTACTGCACTGTTATTTTGAAAAGCCAACATAAAGGAAAAATAAAGGTCAGAAAAGCACTGGTGTGGTTAAGCCAATCATTTTCTGCATGTTAGATCTTTGGGATTTGTGTAACAGATGCCATGGAAGGAATATGTCCTTTGCCCACATACTGGGGTTGATTTACTAAATGCACATAGACTGCAAGGAAGCTTAGGGAAGCTCTGCTGACTTTCATCCTCCAATCGTGCAAAAAAAAATGCTTTTTAAAAAACATTTTCTTGAATATGATTGATTATTATTTGCAAAGTGAAGCTTCATCTAATTTACTAAGCTCTGGTGCAACTGCACTTGCAGAGTGCTTAGTTTGGTTGCCTTTAGTAAATCAGCCCCACTGTGTGCTCAAGGGTGTCCCTCTTCATCATTCCAGAAAGTTGGGAGGTATGACTTCACAATGGTTAGCAGGAATTTTGTTCAGCATAAGTTTCATAGATTTTCTTGTGGCTGTGGGCATGCCTGGAAATGCTGAACCCACCAGTTTCAATGTGTGGAAGGTGTCAGAGGAGAAAGAGCATGGGTATTGGTCCCTTCTCTGGTTTTGTAGCTCACAGTGGCGTATTTAGATCTCTGACATCTCTACAAAGTGGTCTATTGGATCTGATTTAAAATTCACACCTTTTAAACAGCTCTTATCATAGGACTTGCACTTTCCACTTTGCTATGTGCATGTTGAAAATAGCCAAATTGATTATAAAATGGGGAGAAACTCTCTGCAGGGAAGTGGTTAAAGTTTCAGTGCAAACCTCCCTCTCCTCTGGTCAGCGCCTAATGCTGGTTCTGCCCACATTTCCAAATCCCACATAAAACAACTGTAGCTATAAGCGATTTTGCATTTTTAGTTGCCCTTTCTTGCCTTTCAGCTAATTTAAACATATGTAATCAATAGCCTAGCCTTTGTTAAGTAATTGAAACATTTTCCAAATATGCATTGTGTATTTGCAGAATAAGTGAAAAATGATACAAGCGGCACTAAAGAGTCACACAAAGAAAGTGCTTGATCATAGCAACAGTATCCAGGAGAGGTAAGACAGGTCACTAGTGGTAAGATCAATTACTTATCACTGCAAGAACAAAATAATGAATGGCTTAATGGCCTGCGACACTCTGCTCTTTTCACAACCAGTACTAAATGAATGAATGGGAATAGATTAAAATAGCACCTTCACTTTTTATTAGGTGAAATATCTCATGTACAGTGTATGTGTTTAACCCTTTGAGGAGAGACCTTGTGATATGGTATTCATGCATCGGAAGCATAGCCTAAATCCTAAATTACTCAAGCAAAAAATCAGGGCACATTATTTAAAGGGAAATTGAAGTCTATTTACAGTTAGCACAATTTTAACCTCTTCAATACCGGGCACTTTTACCCCCTTCCTGCCCAGGCCAATTTTCAGGTTTCAGCGCTCTCACACTTTGAATGACAATTGCGTGGTCATACAACATTGTATCCAAACTAAAATTTTAGCATTTTGTTCACACAACTAGAGCTTTCTTTTGGTGGTATTTAATCACCGCTGGGGTTTTTATTTTTTTGCTAAATTAACAAAAAAAGACCAAAAATTTAGAAAAAACAAAAACACGTTTCTGTTATAAAAGTTTACAAATAAATAATTGTTCTTCAAAAATTTAGGCCAAGATGTATTCTGCTACATGTCTTTGGTGAAAATAACCCAAATTAGGATGTATTTTTTAGTTTGTAGGAAAGTTATAGAGTTCACAAACTATGGGATATATCTGAATATTGATAAGTCCTGAAGTACTGACAGCCAATCTAATTTCTTGAGGTCCAAGAATGTCAGAACAGTACAGATATCCCCCAAATGACCCCTTTTTGCAAAGTAGACAGTCCGACGTACTTCATAAGAGGCATGGCGAGTTTTTTGAAGTTGTATTTTTTTTGTCATAATTTTTCGGAAAATTAAAAAATTAAAAAAATGATTTTCACTATTTTTTTTACATACTGTCACCAGTGCATTACAGTGTCATCATATAACTGGCATGGCGGTGATCAGGGACACTGACTGGTGGCAGTATGAAAACAAAAAATTTTTTTTTTAAATTGTTTTTTAATTTTTTTTATTTTTAATTTTTTATTACATTTTTTTCAGATTTTGTTTTTCATATTTCACTATGACCAAAGTAGTACAATGTAACCATAGTAACATTGTACTACTTTGGGGAAGTGATCAGTATTTTTTTTTTTTTACACAATTTGCTTATAGCAAAGAATTACTTTGCTATAAGCAAGCATTTACCTGAATGACATCGATTCATTCAGGGTTTTTTTTTTTTGTGCTTAGCTGTGTTTTGGCCACGGCTAATCACATGACAAAGTTGGGCTGTGATTGGCCCAGCTTGTGCATGTGATCGCTGTGGCCATTCACAGCTAGACACACTAGTATAAAATGGATGGCATGAATGAAGCCATCCATTGTATACGACTGTCATGTAACCTGCTGTGATTGGTCACAGCAGGTCACATGGTACCGGCAACAGAGCCAGTACTCAGATCTGTCATCGGCCACATCCGAGGTACACGGCCGGTGACAGATTGCGCCGCTGCGCGGCTCTGCAGGCGCGCAAACTGCGCATGACCGAAGGGATGCCATATGGCCTCCACCCGGAAAGTTGAGGGATTTTGCCGGCCGCCATTCGTCCATAGGCCGGACGGGAAGAGGTTAAAGAGACATTGGGGGTTATTTACTAAAACTGCAGAGTGCAAGATCTGGTGCAACTCTGTATAGAAACCTTCAGCTTCCAGGTTGTATTGTCAAAGCTTAAAAGAAAAGTACAGCCAAAGCTCGTTTGGCTGTACTTCTTCTGTGAATCACAGGAGTGCAGTTCATTCTGCAGTCCCATGACCCATTTTCAGCAGACGGCGGGCTAAAGCCCAATGTCGGCTGACGTCACTACCATATGGTAGGAATCCACGCAAGAGCTTTACCCAGCACCTGGCGCAGCCTCTTAGTGATCCGCTGAGAACTGGAGACAGCTACTTCCACCCCCACCACATCCCAGTGCTCATTGGGGGTAGTCACCGCTCTCTGCTCAGAGCTGCAGGAATGAACTGAGCGATCAGCAGTGTTCTCATTCTTAGAGCCGTCAGGGGACAGGTGCAGCATCGGATTGACGCTGCATCCACCTAGATTTAAAAAAAAAATTCCCATACTTAAATTTAATTAATCAAGCTGTAGTTAGAAGCTGATTGGCTACTGCACCAGATTCTGAGTGCCCCTGTTTTAATAAATATACCCCTATGTTACTTTGTCCATGCATTGCAAAGTGACAGTCATAGTTACTTTATCTGTGGTCCCACGCTGCTCTGATGAAGAAGGGTCCCCCTTCGAAACGTGTTAGACTCACTTTGAGAGCCTACCCTCGTGACATGACTCACACTGGCTGTACACTCTCTAGTTCCTTTGAGGATCTGTAATGCTTGTTATAATTGCTTGTTTGTGAGTATATATATTTTTTATTTAATAAAATCACAGATTTACTGAGATAATGCGCAAGGTTTGTGCGCTCTTTCTTTTTGCTTCACTTCACAGTATCGAACAGCCTTGTTCTAGGCCCGCACAACCTTCCATGAACTGGTGGAATTGTTTCAAAGTTCCTTCGACCCTTCCACCCCATATGGTAGGAATCCACGCAAGATTCCTACCATATGGTAGGAATCCACGCAAGAGCTTTAACCAGCACCTGGCTCAGCCTCTTAGTGATCCGCTGAGAACTGGAGACAGCTACTCCCACCCCCACCACATCCCAGTGCTCATTGGGGGTAGTCACTGCTCTCTGCTCATGCTGCAGGAAGAACTGAGCGATCAGCAGTGTTCTCATTCTTAGAGCCGTCAGGGGACAGGTGCAGCATCGGATCGACGCTGCATCCACCTAGATTTAAAAAAAAAAATTCCCATACTTAAATTTAATTAATCAAGCTGTAGTTAGAAGCTGATTGGCTACTGCACCAGATTCTGAGTGCCCCTGTTTTAGTAAATCTACCCCTATGTTACTTTGTCCATGCATTGCTGTCCAGGGCAATTTTCAGCTTTCAGCGCTATCACACTTTGAATGACAATTACGCAGTCATGCAATACTGTACCCATATGAATTTTTTACCATTTTTTTGAGACAGATAAAGCTTTATTTTGGTGGTATTTATTCACAGCTGGGATTTTGATTTTTTTTACTATGTAAATGAAAAAGTCCAAAAATTTTGAAAAAAAGTGTTTTTTTAAATAAAATTTTGCAAATAAATAATATTTCATCATAAATCTTGGCCAAAATTTATTCCGTTATTTTTTTAGTAAAAAAAAAAAATCCAAATTAGTTTATAACCAAAAATTATAATTTTTAAACATTTTTTTTTACATTTTTATTTTATTTTTTTATATTATTATTATTATTATTTATTTTTATTTTTTTTAACATACTGTCATCCTAGCAGTACAGTGTCACCATGGTGACACTGTACTACTTGTGGGGGGTGATGAAGATTTTTTTTTTTTTTACACTGATTGCTTTTACACCCATATAGGATGTAAAAGCAATCATTTCTCTTTCTCTCTCTCTGCATTCTTGCAGTCATTGAGAAGTACTGAGTGAGCTGTGATTGGTCACAGCTTGTCACATGGCACAAGGCTGTTGTGAATAGCCTTGTACCATGTGACCTCTGTGATCATTCACAGATTTCACACGTAGTAAGCAATGATGTCACAAGTGACATCATTGCTTACTACTTTGTATGTGATCACTGATTCGCCAATCAGTGATCACATGATCGGGACCTCGTACAGAGGTCCCGTACGACGATCGGTGTTTCACTGTGTCCGGAGGACACAGCGGGCACCGGATTGCGGTGCTGCGCGCTCCCAGGGAGCGCGCACAGCTAGAAAAGGCGAGTGCCGTTTATGAACGGCAACCCGCCCCTGGACTGCCACCGCCCTGCCGTTTATCAACAGCAGGCGGACGGCAAGTGGTTAATAAAATCACAGATTTACTGAGATAATACGCAAGGTTTGTGCGCTCTTTCTTTTTGCTTCACTTCACAGTATCGAACAGCCTTGTTCTAGGCCCGCACAACCGTCCATGAACTGGTGGAATTGTTTCAAAGTTCCTTCGACCCTTCCACCCCATATGGTAGGAATCCACGCAACATTCCTACCATATGGTAGGAATCCACGCAAGAGCTTTAACCAGCACCTGGCTCAGCCTCTTAGTGATCCGCTGAGAACTGGAGACAGCTACTCCCACCCCCACCACATCCCAGTGCTCATTGGGGGTAGTCACTGCTTTCTGCTCATGCTGCAGGAAAAACTGAGCGATCAGCAGTGTTCTCATTCTTAGAGCCGTCAGGGGACAGGTGCAGCATCGGATCGACGCTGCATCCACCTAGATTTAAAAAAAAAAATTCCCATACTTAAATTTAATTAATCAAGCTGTAGTTAGAAGCTGATTGGCTACTGCACCAGATTCTGAGTGCCCCTGTTTTAATAAATATACCCCTATGTTACTTTGTCCATGCATTGCAAAGTGACAGTCATAGTTACTTTATCTGTGGTCCCACGCTGCTCTGATGAAGAAGGGTCCCCCTTCGAAACGTGTTAGACTCACTTTGAGAGCCTACCCTCGTGACATGACTCACACTGGCTGTACACTCTCTAGTTCCTTTGAGGATCTGTAATGCTTGTTATAATTGCTTGTTTGTGAGTATATATATTTTTTATTTAATAAAATCACAGATTTACTGAGATAATGCGCAAGGTTTGTGCGCTCTTTCTTTTTGCTTCACTTCACAGTATCGAACAGCCTTGTTCTAGACCCGCACAACCTTCCATGAACTGGTGGAATTGTTTCAAGGTTCCTTCGACCCTTTCACCCCTGGTTTGAGTCCTAGAGAGCAGGAGGTGTTGTTTCTGTTTTTGCTCCTTGCTCTACTGCAGTCAATGCTGAGATTGACTGTGTTGGCGATGACTTTGCTCCTTCAATCATGTGACAGTGCTTGAGCCTATTGATTGGTTATTAGGCCTGAGCACCATCCCAGTGAAGCAGGTTACATGGTCCTCCATACCCGTACATACCATCTATTCTCACCAGCTTCCAACAATCAGCGACGAGAGGGGGAAGAAGGAGTCCTTTCCAGATACATTGTCAGCTTACCTTGTATGGACAATATTACATAAAGTTTTCAAGATAATTTTCTAACTTCATTAGTGGCACATGCTAGCTGTATTACATTTCAATTTTTAAATTACAGTGAAGGAAATAAGTATTTGATCCCCTGCTGATTTTGAATGTTTACCCACTCACAAAGAAATGATCAGTCTAAAAATCAAATGGTAGGTGTATTGTAACACTGAGAGACAGAATAGCAGCAAAAAATTCAAAAGAAATGCATGTCTAACCAATTATGCACTGATTTGCATGTTCATGAGGGAAATAAGTATTTGATCCTCTATCATTCAGCAGGATTTCTGGCTACCAGGTGTCTTTCATACAGGTAACAAGCTGAGATTAGAAGCAGTCTCTTAAAGGGAGTGCTACTAATCACATTTTGTTACCTGTATAAAAGACACCTGTCCACAGGAGCAATCAAACAATCAGATTCCAAACTCTCCAGCATGGCAAAGACCAAAGAGCTGTCCAAGGATGTCAGGGACAAGATTGTAGACCTACACAAGGCTGGACTGGGCTACCAAACTATCGCTAAGCAGCTTGGTGAGAGGGTGACAACAGTTGGTGCAATCATTCGCAAATGGAAGAAACACAAAACAACTGTCAGTCTCCCTAGGTCTGGTGCACCATGCAAGATCTCACCTCGTGCAGTGTCAATGATCATGAGAACAGTGAGGAATCATTCCAGATCTACACGTGAGGATCTTGTCAATGATCTCCAGGCAGCTGGGATCACAATCACCAAGAAAACAATTGTACACACTACGCTGACAAGGATTGAAATCCTGCAGGTCCCTCTGCTCAAGAAAGCACATGTCCAGGCCTATCTGAAGTTTGCCACTGAACATCTGAATGATGCAGAGGAGGACTGGTTGAAAGTGTTGTGATCAGATGAGACCAAAATCGAGCTCTTTGGCATCAACTCAACTCGCCATGTTTGGAGGAGGAGGGATGTTGCCTATGACCCCCAAGAGCACCATCTCAACTGTCAAACATGGTGGTGGAAACATTCTGCTTTGAGGGTGTTTTTCTGCTAAGGGGACAGGACAACTGCACCGCATCAAAGGGACAATGGACAGGGCAATGTACCAACAAATCATGGGTGAGAACCTTCTTCCCTCAGTCACGGCATTAAAAATGGGTCGTGGATGGGTGTTCCAGCATGACAATGACCCAAAACACATGGCCAAGGCAACAAAGGACTGGCTCAGGAAGAAGCACATTAAGGTCCTTTAGTGGTCTAGCCAGTCTCCAGACCTTAATCCGATTGAAAATCTGTGGAGGGAGCTGAAAGTTCGAGTTGCCAAACGTCAGCCACCAAACCTTAATGACTTGGAGAGGATCTGCCAAGAGGAGTGGACCAAAATCCCTCCTGAGATGTGTGCAAACCTGGTGGCCAACTACAGAAAACGTCTGACCTCTGTGATTGCCAACAAGGAATTTGCCACCAAGTATTAAGTCATGTTTTGTAAAGGGGATCAAATACTTATTTCCCTCTTGATTCATGCAAATCAGTGCATAATTTGTTAGACATGCATTTCTTTTGAATTTTTTGTTGCTATTCTGTCTCTCAGTGTTACAATACACCTACCATTCGATTTTTAGACTGATCATTTCTTTGTGAGTGGGCAAACATTCAAAACAGCAGGGGATCAAATACTCATTTCCTTCACTGTACATATACAGGACTGCAGATTCTACTGTTAGTGGTGATCATTTAGCCTCTCCATGAAACAACTGCTCAAGATTCATTCTCCAAGAGGATTCACCCACACATTTCTAGGTCAAACAACATTCACCAATATCTGTCTTTCAATATAAACAGTTGTTTTCTGTACTATTGACTCCATTTATAAACAGCTAATGTAACATTTACTATATATTCACCATGTACAAAAATTGTACTTGCCGCATTTAAATCTTTGGTAGTGAAGGAAATGTGGATATGTGTATTTTGTGCATTGACTGTTATTTCAAGTCTTGTTCCTTCAAACATGCAAACAACCAAAAATGCTATGTGTCATTTTTTTCTTCAAATTCTTTATTTATGTAGACAGCACCACACTCACAAAACAATACAATACATCTCCAGTATCTCTCAGAAGGAAAGGGGTAACATCCCGCAAGTACAGAGATCACAATGCAGTAACCAGCCAGGAGTAAGACAAAAAGTAAACAATCGACAGGCAATACAATATACAGTAGAAAAGAGTGCTGACATGAGGTGCACCCCAGGGGGGGCAAAACTAACTGCAACTATGAGTGTTGGGGTACGTCTATTTTTATAGAAAGTGTATATAAAGGAATGAGGAACAAAGTGGAGTCAGAAACAAAAAGCTATGAAAATCAAATAAAAAATGTAAATAAAAAAAAAAAGAAACAAAAAGCTGGAAAAGAGACAAAGGGGTGGAAGAGAGAAGAAAGAAAAAAAAAAGAGGGGGCTAGGGGAGGAAGGGGGAAAGGATAGGTACGGGATACCGGAGAAGGAAGGGAAATCCAGCCTCTGAGGGTAAAATAATTCAGTCCAGAGAGTCACAAAGAGGGATTTCCCCTCATCTGAGAAAATAAACATATTCCAGAGAAGCCAGGTCTTCGAGTAGGCCTCAAGTCTATTTTGTGACATTAGAATCAAATCTTCCAATGTGTAATTTTTTTAATCCTGCTAATTTTTATAATTTGTATAATTTGCATAAATGTTTACCCATACTTATTTTTTCTGGACGAGAGTCAGTCTGTATTGGTTGGTTCACATTCATGCACTGAAACTCATGACAGCATGATTGAAGGGATATAGCTTCACCTCATTTACTAAGTTACATGATCATTCACTTTAAAAAGTGAACACTCTCTATCCTTTTAGTAATTCAACCGTAGTGTGCAGTACCTGAAGCCACATCCTTTGTCAGCCTTTACTTACCAGCAAGTGTAGCCTGCTAATGTATTGAGTAAATATGGCTACCCTCATGAACATTTATAATTACATACTATACATAGAAACAAGGCTTTTAAAAGATTGACACATATTGATAAGATTATTTAGGTTAAACAAATCGATTTCACAGGCATATCTTAAATAAATAACTATTGTTTTCTGCTTAGTGGGCGTCAGACTCTATTTCACAGGGATAATTTGTGGACCTGATCTTTAGTGTAACTGCTGTGAATTAAGTGTACAATCAGAAATATGCAAGTTTGGAAAAACAAGAAAAACCAGGACAAAGTTTACAACATGTGTTTCCTAGTGGTTGCTTTACATTGATGCAAAGTACTTATATAAAATGAGACAGTTTTGAAAATATTTTTCCTTTATGAGCAATGTAAGGCTTTAGTGACAAACAGTGAGTAAACTAAGTGAATCCAGCAAATACACAAAATTATTTAAGCAGCTGTCTGGCTACTTCTGTACACAGGCAGGACAATTAAATAAATTCCTTAGGACACTTTTCAGGTGCTATTTTACAAAGTGGTGCCATTAATGCACCAAGTTAAAAAATGTCTACCTCCGATTTATAAATACTGAAACTGGAGGTAATTAGGACCAACTCTAAGTTGGTGTACAGAGACAGGCAGAGTGCCTGTCTCTGTATGTGTTGTAGTAGAGTGGCATATTTGCTGCTGATTCCACCTTCCCTGCCTACCTGTTAGTGGTTGGTCAGGATGCTGTTGCCTCCAAACAATCAGTGATGCTGACAGTGAGCAGAGCCTGATGGGGAAGTTGATACACTAGTTCCCCTTCCGGTCTGCTCTCTACAGCAGGTAGTAGGCAATTTCTATAACCAATATCAGGTTATCTACTGTAGTATGAAAACTCCCTCACCGCTAAGCTGTCTGTATGACAGCTGCCACGGCAGGAGGAAGTGTAGTTGCTCTGAAGGTGGAGAGTGTGTATGGATGCTCTGGTCTCAGCATCTATGGATGCTACAGTCTTCATGTATCTGTTGTTGTGTGGAGACACAACAGAATTCTAAAGCATGTCACTCTTGAATGAATTCCTCTAAGTGTCTGTGCTCAGTCTGTTTAGTTACAGACATCTGAGCCCAATTTCACACAGCTCTTCACAAATGCTTCTTTTTTAACCTCCCTGGCGGTATTCCCAAGTGTAGCTCGGGGTAAAGTTTCAGCACCACAAGCGGTAACCCCGACCAACACTTGGGAATACCCTGCAGCTCTGCTCCGGGATCCCTTCTGCACTTACCTGTCTTGCGCTCCCGCGATGTCCCTCCTGCAGTGTTCCCAGCCATGCCCTCCGGCCGATGCCGGCATCTGTCTTCCGGGTTCTGTTCCCTGCGATGTCAGGACGTACGGGAACGGAATGGCGGGAAATTTAAAAATGTGAAAAAGTGACATTCACTAAGTACACTAAAATCACATAGTAAAACATTACTGTATCAAAGCATTTCACATACATTTTGTCCCTAGTGCTTTGTCCTGTGCCCTGCCTGCATTTTTACTGTTCTTTCTGCCTGGAAACTGAGAAATGTCCATGGTGTCCAAAAAGCATCCCTTTAGGTCAAAAGTGGTTTTAGACCAGCTAGAGAACAGCGATAGTAAATTAGAACCACTTGCAGAATTGAGTGATGATTCGTGGGGAAATTCGTCATCAGACACTGAAAAAGATTTTGCGACTTTGCTCAGTGATGTGCAAACTTGGCGCTCTATTTCAAATTTCAGTGTTTTTGGTTTGATTATAATATTGAATTAAATTTATTATTATATTATTATTATTTTTTATGATTATTTATTAACCACTTGCCCTCCTGAGGATTTACCCCCCTTAATGACCAGGCCTCTTTTTGCTACTCAGCGCTGCACTAATTCAACTGATAATTGCGCGGTCATGCAATGCTGCACCCAAATGAAATTTACGTCTTTTTTTCACACAAATAGAGCTTTCTTTTGGTGGTATTTGATCACCTGTGCGCTTTTTATTTTTCACGCTATAAGCAAAAAAAGACCACAAATTTTGAAGAAAAATGATATTTGTTACTTTCAGCTATAAAAAATATATAGTAAACTCAAAGTTAGTTATAAATTTAGGCCAAAATGTATTCTGCTACATGTTTTTGGTAAAAAAAAATCCCAATAAGTGTATATTGATTGCTTTGTGTGAAAGTTATAGCGTTATAGGACAGTGTGGAAAAGGTGAGTGTAAATGGACCAAAGGATGAGCTTTAAAGGACACAATTTTCTGCTGACCCACTTATAGTCACCTTCTCCGCATTGTCCAGATAGCATTTGCACAATATTCAGTGCCTATGGGTATGTGGGAGCATGTGATCTCCTCCCAGGATGCAGTGCTTGGGCCTAAGAGGCTAAGGCCAGGCCAAAATCCTGTCATGTGAGAGGGACCTGATCAAACGTGTAAGCTTCAACACCACAAGATACTAATCTTCCACAGAGTTTGACTCCCAGGTCCAGCAGAGGAGTGGAGAGGTGGGGGAGCACAGGGAAAGTGAGTGGAAATGGGCCAGAAGTGAGCTTTTAAGAGACTGTCACTTGCCAAAAAGAGTATTCTGCCAGGATGTGGGGGTTGCCATTGTTTTTGTTTCCAGTCATTTTTATCGAAAATATGCAGTACAATAAAATGAAAGGCAACAAGGCACCAGATGAGAAGGAAGTGTTGATTGTAAACATATTCAAACTAGCGGTGCACCAAAATGAAAATTCATGTGCCAAAACCAAAAATTCAGGATGCACTTGGCCGAAAACCAAAACCAAAATGGATGGTTTTTAAAAAGTAATATATATTTTTTGGAAAAAAATACACTTTAATGATTAAAAAAAACCCACAATATATATCCCAATTTGTTTGTAAAATATGAAAGATGATGTTATGGAGAGTAAAAAGATACCCAACATGTCATGCTTTAAAATTGCTCATGCTCGTGGAATGCCATCAAACTACGGTACTTAAAAATCTCCATGAGTGACGCTTTAAAAATTTCTACAGGTTAGCAGTGTAAAGTTACAGAGGAGGTCTAGTGTTCGAATTATTGCTCAT
Organism: Staurois parvus; assembly: GCF_062004578.1. Classification (NCBI taxonomy): domain Eukaryota; kingdom Metazoa; phylum Chordata; class Amphibia; order Anura; family Ranidae; genus Staurois; species Staurois parvus. The sequence continues at coordinate 4,635,190 of NW_028317844.1, forward strand.
GCTCTGACGTTCGTGGTGATACCTCACATGTGTGGTTTGAACACCGTTTACATATGGCTTATGTATGCATTCACCACTACATGCGAGCATGGGGGGACGGGAGCACTTTAAACTTTTTAATTTATTTATTTTAAATTCCTATCACGAGGAATGCTTGCATCCTCTGTGATAGAAATAAGTAGTGACAGGTCCTCTTTATGGAGAGATATGGCGTCAATAAACTGCCACATCTCTCCTCTACAGTGTAAAGCATTATATCAAAAAAAGCATTGATCTAGTGCTATAAAAAAAGGCATTGTTTACAAGGCGCCAGAACCAGTCGTGACATCGCTCTGGTCATCCAAGGGCATAGAGATGAGTGGATGCCATCTTTCCTTCACTTATCTCTATGTCCAGTGCCAAGATCGCTAAATGGTTTCTCAGGTAAGGCTGGGAACTACCGAGTGACAGCGAGGCGGTGGCAGTGGCAGTCGGGCAGCGGTGAGGGGTGGAAAGTGGTGAGGGGGCGGGATTATTTTCGCCACCTGTGTTGGTGCTTATTTTCATATCGGACATCTGCCAATAGGGGTGTTTTTGGCCTAAACGTTTCGGCCACCGAAATTGCAGTGCACCCCTAATTCAAACAAGTGTTTTGATACAGAAGGATTAATAACAGTTACAACACGACCTGAGTTATGCATTAAACATTTCTATGGAGAGTCATATAGGTGCAGGGTATACCCTAGTGGGGCCCTAAAATACAATGTTTATAGTGTTGGAGGTGGTGGCTGGAGACCCATGGGGTGGTAATTGGGATAAAAAAAATGTATGTAAAGAGACTATATTAATTGAGCACTTAAATACCGTAAATCCACCAGGATTAAATGAAATCATATCCTATAAATCTTTTCTATCATTTAAATGTAAGCATTTATAGTAGTCTAATGAGATAGGTACTAACTACAAAACACTGTCCATATAGGTATGTTGGTTCTTACTGTTGGATACAATATAACATAATGATTCACCCTTGTAATAATACAGGCTAGGCTTTCGCTGATTACCCACTTAGGACCCCATACTCATGACCTGTGTTGGAATATGGGGCCTGGAATGCCTTAATTTAATTTATGCTGGAATATAGGGCCTGAAATGTTTAATCATGAGATACTTTCATTGATTGTTTTACTAATTACCAATATGTTTATGTGTAATACCACATTTGGTTGTGTGATTGCACAAACTCTGTTTCTGTACTAAGAAACTGTACCCATTGTTTTCCAATTACTACAGCATATAGTATGTATAGGAAATTCATTTTAACTGTACTAGTGGATGGTTTAGATACTTATGGTGCCATGTTAGATATGTTAAGATAAATACTATGGTTTAATCCCTGTACCTGCAAGAATCTGTCAAAAACAAACCAATTATTATTGTGTAATTGACAATGCAACTGTTTAGCACTCCTTACGAATTGTCTCTATTGGTTGGATTCTAGCGGCTGGTGCGGAATCGTGGGCCCTCGGATGGCGTCCCTTTCTTGTTGGGTGTGCAGCCAGTAGGCCGCGGTGGGATATGCTGGTACATCCCCTGCCTATGTTCGCATGGGGGGCTGGGTGTTGCCGAAGTTTCTGCCTGCAGCGTTTGGGGACAATGGCGGCTCCCTCCGCCGGTCCCCATGGCCTTTGCCATGTCATCCAGGCGGAACCACCTGGCCGGATGTGGCGCATGTGCGCTGGGGGCCCGCGCATGTGTGAACGCCATGGCCGGGCCAGAGTGATGTCACACTCCCAACTGGGCGGAGGCACCCCTGGTCAGGGTGCATTTTAGGCGGCGTGGTGGGTAAGTTCAGCCATGGGACTCCCTTCATGGTGGTATGAGGCACCACACGGCTCCTTTCCTGGCAGTGAACAGCTCCCTTTCTTACTATGAGGTACTGTATATAACATGGTGCCTTTGTTGCCTGCCTTATATATAAATTACTTAGGCTTTACAATTAGTGATATATGTTAGAGCCAATGTCTGAGCCATCAAGTCTGGAGGCTCTATATATGTCTTACAGCTAACTCAGCTCTTATAGGGGACAATTCGTATTGCTTTGGTCTAAGGAGGTGGATGAGGTTATAAACCCCAGAACTATGAATGGCAAGTGGATATACTATATCATTTAAATGTATACAGTGGACCTGCTGTTTAACCCATTAAGGTCATTTACAATTTGACCCCGGACATGTTACCTTCTGCCTGTGTGGTGATACATGGAATGATGTAGCATATGATGTCAATTGGTGGCACGTCCTATTCCTGTTTCTCAATGTTTTGGCTCTTTATAGGTTTGCTGGGTTCAACATTATTACAATATTATTATTACAGCCCCATAATATTGTGATTAACGGTGAATAGTATATTGCATCCCCATCTCTGAGTAAGTATTACTGGAGTGGTGGGACACTTATGTTGCTTTCTCTACCTTAACGTTTTTTTATATGCTGGTTCCTTTTCCCTTCCAGCTGTTTGCTCTGTGTCCCCACACTTATCTTTGGAACCGCCTGGTCATGGATTGACTTACCCGCTGCTATATGTGTCCTCTCTATTGTGTCATTTATTCTACACATTTTCATGTACAGTAAGTGCCCCATTGGTGGTTTTATAGGTCTATTTATGCTATTGTTACCCTTGTTTTGGTATTTATTTGTAAGTTTGTTTACTTCATAGATACATTAAAAGCCCCTGAGGAAGCAACTTCTGTCGTAAAACATGTTGGGCCTGATATAATAGTGGACCCCCCCCCCATATCTGAAGAAAGTGGACCGCTTCAATTCCACCCAGGGTCCATAATAGGAATTTGTAACATTATTTTGGGGGAAGACACTAGAATATATGTTAATGCAATGTATATTTTTAAATCACTGATATTCTTTTAGACAAATTATATGAATAAAGGAATACATGGTTTTATATGCTATGGTACTGAGTATATGTGCCTAGAACATCCATTATTGCTGTACTTAGCCTTTACTCTTCATATCTGGAACGTGGCACTGTTATATCTAATTGGTGTGACCATTAGCCACTTGATGGTTGCCCAACTTCTTTCTATCAACTTGCTAGATATACAAAAAGGTATACAAAATACATTTTTACTAAAGACAGAACAGTTCAGACTGGGTTCTAATTAGCTGCTTTGGGTAATGTACTTTGCACGTTTTGTTCTTTGCATTGTTTTATTGAAAACACCTGAGAGACATGCCCTCTTAGAATAAAATGTAATGCACAATTTGATTTATTTCTTTATTTATTCATGCAGCACACACAGTACACACTGTCTTGGGTAACAATGGTGTGAAAGGAGGATACCTTACCTCCCTAACAAATACACGAGGATCTACGTCTTATTCCTGTTGCCAGCTGAAACCAGAACCATATAAAAGGTATGCTGCCAGAACAGAATAACGAAACATATCCTTTGTTTTGAATAAGCCATAGATATCTCATTGCTCATTGTTCCAGCTTTGCATTGTCTATAATTAGGTGAGTCGATACTTTCATATAAAAGTCTGTAAACAAAATACCTTGGGCCTAAGAATACAGAAATTTGGCAGTACATTTAATAAGATGGCCTCTTATCTATGTCAGGATCGGTCACAGAGGACAACAAATATTTGCTTGAACCAGTAAGATGCATATTGTTCTGCTGGTCACAAGCTGGACACCTGTTGTAACACCTGTACAGCTTTATTTGTATTGGTGATCTGTGGGGTGAGATTATGGCTTTCTGAAGCAGTCATAGCCTGAGACTTAAAGCGATACTAACTTAAAACGTTTTTATTTACTTAAAAGAAATCTATCATGGGAGAAAAGAAGAGGCTGCTAATGATGACATCTACCTTCTGAAATTGCTAGTTGCCTGGCTGCAATGCAGATCCAGTGGCTTGCATATACTCTGCATCATTGACCCAAAACAAGTATGCACAATTCTGACTTTCCTTTCAAGAGTGCAGCCTCCACTACCATTCTTCATCTGCAAAATAAAAGATATTAGCCATTCCGATTATAGCCGCATTTAAAGCCTAAGTTTACAAAAAAAAAAGTACAACATAAGCATAAGGGACATTACTTACCATCTGTTTGGTGTGTCCCTTTTGCAGCTGTCTTTTAGTTTAGTAGTAACCTTCCTCCTGCACACATTACAGGGCATTACCACACACATCATTTAAAAAGGCTACAAAGGACTAGCCACCAGCATGGTCTGTAGACTCACAGCAGCTGATGTTTTGCCCATTACAGTGTCTCGGTGTGGAGACAGACATCTGGGTAGAGGAGGGAGCTTCAGAGTTGCCCCATGAATGACTGGGGGTCTTATGAACTGATGACTGATAGGGGAATGACCAAGAAGCAGCAGGCAGAGGTTTGAAAAGTATAGATTCAAAGTCCTCAGATACAGTTTTGTCTCCAGCAGGTCCGCAGTAGAACAATGAGCAGCACAATAGTGACATCACAAAATGTCATAAGAATAGCAGTCATCAGGGACAGCAGTAGGCACGATCTGCTTTAGAGTATCTCACAGTACAGATGTAGACCTATGAGGCTCCAGGAACCAGAAGTGCATAACCACTTCAACTCACTCACCTGTATACTCCTTATGGACCATTACAATTTTTTAATTTTAGCTATGGCTTATTGTTTCACTGATAACTTTGTCATTACTTAGGCTAAACAAGTAATTCATATATCTCATTTATACAAATGTAGTGCTAACCCCTTAAGGAGCCATTGGAAATATACAGATCTCCCTTACCTGTTTAGAGGACGTCAGTCCCAGATACTAGAGCACACCAACATACGTGGGCTCAGTCTAGAGTACATGTGTCAAACACAATGCCCGAATGCGGCCCACCAGGCTATTTCATGTGGCCCTCACACATTTGCATCTCCACCTTGCCCCAGCAATTGGAAGCAGAGAGGAGGACAGAACTCCTCCTAAAGATCCGGCACCTCTCTGTGCCACCACAGCACCCCCTTCTCTCTGCCTCCCCTGGTCTCAGCATTCAGCTGATTTCAGCCCTCCTCTGGTCTTTCTCCAGACCCTGCACTTTTTTCTTCCCTGCTCTGCCCCCAGCTTCTTCCCAGCAGCAGCACAAGGTAAGGGGGTGCAATGTGATGTAAAGGAGGGTGGGGCCCCTTGACTTCTTATGGGGGAGGGGTCTTGACATCTGATGTAAGGGGGGTTCTCTGGACATCTAGCCTTGCAGATACAACTGGCCCCTTGAGGGCATTCATAATGCTAATGCGGCCCGCAATGAAATTGAATTTTACACCCCTGGCCTAGAGGGTGTCTTTCTAAAGATTTATTGCAGTACATGAACACAGGTGGATAGAGGGATGAGAGTGCAGGATACTCCTAAACACATGCAGATATTTGCAAGCAGATACTCATGCAAAGTCCTTTGGTAGCAGCCTTAAATATTGCTGTAGGTAAATGGGTCAGCCAGTTAGTCAGAGACCCTAGAAGAGCAGTTACAATCCTTGTAGCAACCTTTGGCATTTCACCCTCAAAGAACAGGCACACCTAAACCCCCAGGCAAAAGGTCCTACTCACAATGTCCAGAGACAGCTCCCCAACCAGCTACCCTGCAACACTCTTCAGTGAAAGGGGTCCTTCTCAAGCCCAGCTTCCTAAGGTAGTGTCCTCCAGCAAACTCTCTTTCAGTCCAGGCTCTTTCAGGCCCTCAGTGAAGCACATGCTGAGGCATAAGAACAACAGCTCCTCAGTAACACAGGCTGCTTCTCAGGGGCAGAGACCCCAGGACAGAGCTAGCCCTGAACTAAACCTCCCAAACACCTTCAGGGCCTACCTCCCAGGAATTGGCTGAGGACAGATTAATATTCATAACTCAGTGGCTGAGTTGATTGCTCCTGCATGCCTTTCTAAAGGCATGCAGGAGCAATCAGCCACTAGGCTTTAGGAAATCTCACCAGACCTAGACAATAAATTTCTGCTCAGCTGAGTACAGCAGAGCCAAAAACTAAGTTTATCCAGCCTAGGGCAGGGCACTACATGAACAAGCCTTTCTCTTGGCAACATCTTGCAAAACGTATTTTATTTTCTTTGCAATCTATAGACAAAAATGGGAGAATTATGTTTGACCAGTATTTGCTTTAAAGTACAGTTAGACAAAAAAATGGAAACACTACATGATTTATAGATGTGAAAGTGATGACATGTTTGGCGTTGAAAGCAGAAGTGATATAACACTCTTTTGCTTCTTTTGATGTGGGATGAGACACCTAGCTAAAAGGTGGGAAGCTTCACTTTCGTCATTCACTGCATGCACATAGACTTGTGTCATTGCTTACTGAGCTTCAAAGAGGGCAAATTGTTGGTGCCCACTTAACTGGTGCCTCCGTGACTGAAGTTGGCAATTTATTTTCCATGTTGCGAGGTGCAGTATCAAAGGTTATGACAGCACATACAGTTTCAGGGAAAACGTCTGATAAGCATAAGCATGGTTAACGTGGTCAACTGACCAAAAGAGACAAAAGGACATTGCGCAGGTTTGTGACACAGAAAATGAAAACTACTGCTGCATAAGTGACTGCAAAGCTCAATCTCAGTCTTCACGGGACCGAGATTGAGCTCTGCACTCACTTTTGCAGCAGTTATATATAATTGGTCCCGTTTTTAAGTACACTAAAATTAGATTTCCTAAAGCCTAGTGGCTGATTGCTCCTGCATGCCTTTAGAAATAGAGTAGGAAAGTTAGCCACTGAGTTATGAATATTAATCTGTCCTCAGCCAATTCCTGGGAGGTAGGCCCTGAAGGGGTTTGGGAGGTTTAGTTCAGGGCTAGCTAAAATTAGATTACAGTTCTGTTACAAAGCATTTAAAAGGGAAAAAAAGGATTTTTTTCAATTCTGTGTTTTTCTTTAAATGCATCACTAAAAAATTTAAGGAGCAAAAAACTATCAATGGTAAAAATTCGAACTAAAAAACAGCAGAAAAATAATAGGGGGAATGTGGATAAGGAGTTAATTAATGCTGATAAGTGTGAACAAGGGGTTGATAATGGGTTGAAAAGGAATACAGTTTACACAGGAGCAGAAAGATCTGCACTGGTAATAGAGAACAATTCACTATTATATATAAGAGGGAGAGATAAGAGAGATTTTATCTAGAAATTAGAGGGTATTATGGGACAAACATAGGCAATGAATATTGTACTTCAAAGAAGGTAAACAGAGGAAAAAAACAATTAGAAGTTCATCTGGCCAAAAACCATTTCCACTGCAATCAGCATGCTTTCTCAAGGTGTTGGAATAGCTCTCTGTTTGGAGCATGCCTATTTGACTTCACAAAGGTAAAGGAATTTTTAACCCTGTGAGGACAAAACAGAAAACTGAACGAATACAATGGATTTAAAAGCATATATAATATTACACATTTCTTCAATTTCACATAAACAGTTAAACATTTCACTACCTGAATTTTTGAATAATAGTTACATATATGTACTTGAAACCCAGTCCTTATTTAACTTTAGGCTCCATGCACACTGGCTTAAAAATCTCTGCTTCTATAGGAGCTTTGGGTTTTGCCTGTAGAAGTAACTCAATGTTATCCTATGTGTCCATGCACATTAGGACGATTAGAGGCATATTTCAAGCTCAACATTTAAACGGCAGGAAAACAACCCTTCTGGTTTGCATTTTTGAATGGAGGTTTCTGGCAGAAAAAAATGTTAAACTCTTCTAAACTCACCTAAACTATGTACAAAAATGCTCTATATAAGCATTTTTTCCTGCCAAGAGAACTGGCGTTTTTTTTTTAAGATAAGTGTGCTTGGAGCCTTACAAAAAGGTTATTAGTTAATTTCTATTTTTTATCCCCATGTACCAATGACATTAGAATGGGAAACTATTTTTATCTCCTCCTGTAGTACCCGCTTTCCTCTATCTCCTGCATGAGATGTTAAACCTACAGTCTTCAATACTGTTATTTTTATATCTCTTTTGTCTCCCCCATGACATTCATGGATATGTTTAATAAAATTGGATGCTCATATACAGTCTCTAATGACCTAAAGTTTTTCCAATATACTAGTATCTGCATGCACATATCATGATGTATAGTACATATTTGGTTCTATATGTAATAAACTCAAAAATATAGTGAATATACTCTCCCAATCTTATTTGTTTTCCTTTCTTCATATGAGAGCAGATACTGCAGTTATCATATTTATAATTTCCAACAGGTTTACTTTATAACAACCATAATTTATTTTATCCTTTTAAATTGATTTATAATCACATAATTTTTGATTGTTTTACAATTACTTCAGGTTATAATAGGGTTATAACTACCTTACTTTTTATCCTATCATCGTTTTGGGGTATATGCCAGTTTTTACACATGATCTGCCAAATAAAGTATTGAAAAAAAGAAACAATCTACTATTTTATTCTTTTTCTTGCCTGGATTATTTAAATTAAATATTCTCTGTTTAGATCAATCACATTCTAAAAAGCTTTTTCGATCCTATTCTTTGCATATTCCCTAGCTAACAACCATGTTTTTAATTCCTTCCTTTGAATAAGAAAATCCTCATTCTGCATATTAGTGCGGTCACGTTAACTGTAGGTGATTGCATTTTTCACATGTGTAGGGTGATAGCTCTGATTATTGGGTACGGAATTGAAAGCAGTCTCCGTCCTGTGTACCTCGAGTTACTGATTTACCTTCCTCAATAAAGGTTTTAAAGTCCAAATAGGCAGCTTAATTTCCACCAAAATCAGCAGCAAATGCCATATTAAGTGTGTCTGAATTTACATTGATTAGTAAATCATCAAATAGTTTCCCATAACCTGCCCTTACAATTGAAATGCCATCTGTATGCCTTGACCAAGACTTGATATACCTCATGTCAGTATTATGTACACTAAAGAGCCACTATTCTCGTATAACAGCAAGAAAAAGATTTGCATATGTAGGAGCTACAAACGTTTCCAGTCATACAAATAAATTGATGAAACAATTTAACAATGTAAACATTCACAAACAAATGCAGTATATTCATTCATCTTATCAATTACAGTTAACATTTATTTATTTATTTTATTTATTCAACTTGTTTTTATTGACGTTTTTCAGTAAATAATACAAATGAACAACAAAAACTAAGTCTGGTTCACAATTATACATAGGTAGGGAAATTCAAGTGATAAGGCAACAATTTGAATGCAAGCATTATGATGATCCCTTCAAAGGGGCATAAGGTGGGGAACATCTGCCTTAAAAATCAGTAATATAGGAAACAGAAGGAAAAGGAAGAGGTTGGAGAAAGGGAAGTGGGTAAGGGGAAATGGGGGAAGATATAGAAGACAACTAGAGAGTATTATAATACATTAACAATACCAGTCAATATATATCATATATTAACCCCAATTGCACAGTTAAAATCTGATAGCTCACACCATATGGAGTAAAGTGACCATAGGGTCCAAGCCTTGTGGAATTTAGTGTTGGGAAGTTGTAAGAGAGAAAATCTTCTCTCCATATCACATTGGGTGTTTAGATCGAATATCACTTTAGTCAGAGACAAAGATTTCCATAGTCTGGTAATGCTATTTTTTGCTGCATAAAGGATATGGACGTTAATGATACGTGAGTCAGGAGGGAATTTTTCTAGCCCGATATCGAATAGAGCTAATGAGGGGTTAGGTCTCACTTTGTTCCCTGTTATTACTGAGATCAAATCAAAAATATTATTCCAGAAGGATCTAATTGATTTGCACAACCAGATTATATGAAAGAGGGAACCTCTTTCTCCACATTGTCTCCAGCACTGTGGGGAACATGTTGGGTATATTTTGTTTAGTCGATCAGGAGTTAAATACCAATGGTGTAGGAGTTTAAGATATGACTCCCAGTGTAAGGCTCAGTGAGATGCTTTATAGGTTATATTAAGGGCTATGTTCCACATTTGATCAGTTAGTGTTTGGGACATTAGATCTTCCCAGTTAGTCAATGATGTTGTCCTTAGTTTAAATTTTAATTCGACAATGAGGGAAAAAACAGAGATATTCCTTTACCTGGGTAATTGTTTTTACTTAGGTATTGAAATGCTTGGATAGGTAGTGTAGTGAAGTGTGGGATGTCTGTGTTCTTAAGGCAGTAGGCAATTCTATAGTAATGAAAGCTTTCTTTTAATGGAAGTAAGAATTTGTTTTGAAAGTAATGAAATGGGGCAAGGTTATGGTTTATAAATAGGTCCAATAGAGATATAATACCTGCGGATTACCATTTGGTGAGATTTATATGCGATATAAAAACATATAGGACCTTGAAGGGGGTAGAAATCCTTACCAAGTTTGAGGAGTGAGTTATCATGGATGACCATGCTTCCAGAGAGGCCTTGATACAAAGGTGTTTGAAAGCAATTGATTTATGGTTTGATGAGTATAGGATAAGGTGAGTCTGCGGTGTTGTAGCATGAAATATTTGATCTTCCATGTTGGTACAAAGTTTTTCTTTAGAGGGGTGCCACTAATAGTATATTTGGTCAAGTAGTGTAGCTATGTAATAACTGTGTAGGAAGAGATTGGAGGAATGTTTCGTGGTTGAAGTCATACTGTTGGGAAGTTGAGGTCATTAAATTGATTCCAAGATAGGGAATTGATTGATCAGTCCAGATAAATGGAAATTCTTTTGAGAGAAACCTCTGGATGTTTTTGGGTGTATGTAGGTTTAATATTTGGGATTTATTTGCATTAAGTTTGTAATACGATATATTGGTGTAGGAAGCTAATATCTCCATGGTTCTATTCAGAAATCGAGAGGGATTGGTGATCATTAAAATGATGTCATCTGCGAATAGGCTTATTTTATTTTCAGAATCTTGGTATTTGATACCTGTGAGTTCTGGGTCATCTCGTATTTTGATGCAAGTAGTTTGACTAAGAGAGCAAATATGATGGGGGATAATGGGCATCCCTATCTGGTGCTTGTGATTTTAAATGGTTTTGACAACATGCTGTCGGTAAGGACTCTGGCTGATGGGGAAGATTATAGGGACATGTTAGCCCTTTGTATCCAACCTGAAATGCCAAATTTTTGTAATGCTGATTGCATAAATCCCCAGTGGATGCAGTTGAAGGCCTTTTCTGCATCCAGTGACAGGAGCAGAGAAGGCGTTCGGTGGTTCTGTAGGTCGTGGATAAGTGAAATTAAGCTCCTAGTGGCGTCTGGGGCTTGACAACCCGGTATGAGCCCTACTTGGTCTGGATGGACCAATGATGGTAGTATAGAGAGTAGTCGGCATGCTATTGTTTTGGCATACAGTTATGTTCAAAATAATAGCAGTCAGACATCACTAACCTGATCAATCACTGTTTTTGGTAGAAATTATATTTCTACGTGTCAAATAATTTACTAGCAGGTGTAGTAGAGTAATAGAAATCCAACAGACCCAACAGTCATGATATGCATGCTGCTGATTCTGTGTAATTGAATCACTAATTGAAAGGGGCATGTTCAAAATAATAGCAGTGTGGAGTTCTATTAGTGAGGTCATTCATTCTTTGAAAAACAGGTGGCAATTATTGCCCTTATTTAAGGAAGGAAGGCAGCAAATGTTGTACATGCTGGTTACAGTGCATTTCTCTCTGAAATTCTGAGGAAAATGGGTCATTCCAGACATTGTTCAAAAGAACAGCGTACCTTGATTAAAAAGTTGATTGGAGAGGGGAAAACATATAAAGAAGTGCAGAAAATGATAGGCTGCTCAGCTAAAATGATCACAAATGCTTTAAAATGGCAACCAAAACCTGAAAGATGTGGAAGAAAGCAAAAAACTACCATTCGAATGGATAGAAGAATAACCAAAATGGCAAGGACTCAGCCAACAATCAGCTCCAGGAAGATCAAAGAAGGTCTAAAGTTACCTGTGAGTACTGTTACAATTAGAAGACGCCTATGTGAAGCCAAACTATCTGCAAGAAGCCCCCGCAAAGTCCCACTGTTGAAAAACAGACATGCGCTGAAGAGGTTACAATTTGCCAAAGAGCACATTGACTGGCCTAAAGAGAAATGGCACAACATTTTGTGGACTGATGAAAGTAAGATTGTTCTTGTTGGGTCTAGTGGCCGGAGACAGTTTTTCAGATGACCCCCAAACACTGAATTCAAACCACAGTACACTGTGAGACAGTGAAGCATGGTTGCGCAAGCATCATGATATGGGGATGTTTCTCATACTACGGTGTTGGGCCTATTTATCGCATACCAGGGATCATGGATCAGTTTGAATACATCAGAATACTTGAAGAGGTCATGCTGCCTTATGCTGAAGAGGAAATGCCCTTGAAATGGGTGTTCCAACAAGACAACGACCCCAAACACCAGTAAACATGCAACATCTTGGTTCCAGACCAACAAGATTGACGTTATGGAGTGGCCAGCCCAATCCCCGGATCTTAATCCAATAGAAAACTTGTGGGGTGACATAAAAAATGCAGTTTCTGAGGCAAAACCAAGAAATAGAGAAGACCTGTGGAATGTAGTCCAATCATCCTGGGCTGGAATACTTGTTCACAGGTGCCAGAAGTTGGTTGACTCCATGCAACACAGATGTACAGCAGTTCTCAGAAACAGTGCTTATATAACTAAATATTCATTGATTCAAAGGAAAGCAAAATCTTCAAACATTTTTCAGTTTATATAGTAAATGTTTGAGTTTGTAAAGAAGAATACAAACACTGCTATTTTTTTTAACATTCACTAATATTCACTTTTCTTCAATTTTTTTAGAGGAACAACACAAATTTGATCTATTTTTCTTCATGTTTTGATTTGGAATAGAATGTGTAGTGTTCCCAATGCATTTGTGTGTATGGAAATAAAAGCTATTAGAAAGATTTTGAGCTTTATTCACTTTTTTCAACACACTGCTATTATTTTGAACACAACTGTATATTTTAACATCAGTGTTAATAAGGGATATTGGTCTATAGTATTGTACTAATTTGGGGTATTTCCCTGGTTTAGATATAGTGGTTATAGTAGATTGTAGCATTTCTTTTGGCATAGTACCCCTGAACTCACCGTAATGTTTTCCTATGTGTCCATGTACACATCTTTGTTTACAGTCATTTACAGGCATTTGAGTTTACAGTCGTTTTTTTGAACGCAGAAAACTTGCGTTCAGCAGTCAATTTAAGCGTTTCAAACACAAAATGCTTGTAAATGTGGTTAAACATGGCAAATCGCATTTATAAGCATTTGCGCCTGAAATTTTTTTTTAACTCTTCCAGTTCCCAATGCTGTTCAGAGCCTTATATCATCATGAAAAATGCCTGCAAAGCATTTTCAATGTACTCAGATGTACAAAACACTTAACACAGGATGTTCCTACCAAGCTTGTCACACATTGTAATAACCAATTCACACATCAGACCTCTCCCACCCTTGGAAACAAAAGAAATGTTAATGAGCAACTCACACTTAATTATCTCAACACATACTGCTGTCTCTGCTTCTACTCTGTGTATTTCTCTGAAACAGTCTGAAATAGTTAATAATTTACCACTTTTGAGTGCATTCTGCGCATTTGGGAAGTTCTCCTGTGCTTATCTTTAAAAAAACACTTCTAAAGCAAACGCACATAAATGCGCATAAACGCGTTATTCAAACGCGACTAAACAGACGTTTTTTAACCTACGTTTTACAGCAGTCAGTTTCCATCATTCAGAAGTGTCCCATGTACATTGGGCCTTAGAGGGAGCTTGCTTTGTTGTTTAAAGAGTAGTAGTTGACCCTTGTCTTTTTTAGGTTTTGGTCATATTGGTGTAGTAAAAGGGATCAGAGTTTTTCCCTTTCGGTTAATAAGGAGGAGGAGTTATTCGTAGAAAGGTTATTTTTTTTTTATATCTTCTATATTTTTAATGGATGCTAAGAGCTCTTCAATTTGAAGCCTCCTGTGGGTGAGTATTTGAGAATTTATTTTTAGAAAAATTACTCTCATAAAAGCCTTATAGGTGGACCACAAGGTGTTAATAGATATGTCTGGAGTATCATTGGTTGTGAAAAATAGTGTGCTTCTCTAATAGTTTTCCTATGTTCTAAATCTGTTAAGAGCATGGAGTTTAGCCTCCATGGTTTAGTGTTGGGTAGTCTGCCTGGTGCAGTTAGTGAAATAGAAATAGGACTGTGGCCTGACCACCTTATTGATCCTATTGAGGATGATGAGATGTGTTGTAGAGTCTGTTAGGAAGAAGTCTATTCTGGAGTATGATAGTTGGGAAGATGAGTAGTAAGAGTAGTCCTGCTCGGATCCATGTTGACATCTCCAGATATCGTATAGGTCGTTTTCATGGAGAAATTGATTCAAGCTGTAGTTTGGAGATCTTTTACCCGATTGATGAGTCCATGTGGGTATTCCCCACTGTATTGAAATCTCCACCTTTGATTAGATGGCCTTTTTTTATCGGAGTGAGTTTGTTCATCAGTTGTTTGAAGAATCTGAATTGGTTGGAGTTAGGACTATAGATATCAATGAGTTTGAATGGGGTATTATTGATAAGACATAGCAAGATCAGGAATAATCCCAGGGGATCAGCATATTCATATGTGAGTTGAAAGGAAATCATGTCCTTGATATCAGTTAGGACTCCATTAGTCTTTTAATGGTGAGATGCCATGAATCTTGTTGAGAAGTTTTTCAGTTTGAAGAAAGGTGTTTTAGATGTGTCGAAGTGGGTTTCTTGGATAAAGATAATATCTGCGTGTAGCGAATGTATCTCTGGGTTTAGCAATGATTTCTTGAAGAAAGAGTTAAGTCCTCTAATGTTTAGTGATATGATATTAAGCATCATACACAAGTTTAGCTTTGTGGTGGAGGTGGCACGTATCAAGCTTTTGTAGAGGATTTGGAGTAGATTGTCTTCTGGAGTGGTGGTAATAGGTCAAGTGTGAAATATAGTCACTTGTAGGTAGCATGAATATATATATATATATATATATATATATATATATATATATATATATATAGATTCTGGTAGTTTAGTATTTGAGTGTGGAGTGATAAAGACTGGCAGGAGCAGTGGGGAGAAAACCAAAAACTCATATATAAAAAGGTTTGCGAAAACTGCAAGAGTCATGACTAGCCTGAAAGGCTACTGTCATTTGGGGAAAGCATCCTGAACTGAGCACCATCCGATTATTACCCAGATATAACCTGTAAATAGTGGTGAACATTTTGAATGGATCAGATTAATATACAGTAGCAACATCTGAAATTGGGTTAGGTCGAGGAACCGTCTGTTGGTAAGATTCCAGTTAGGTCCAGTCACCCTCCATTTGATAGGGTTGTTGATAGTTTCGGTGGCGGTCATCTTCTGGGATTATGTTTCAATCTTTGAGAAGGTTAATACCTTTATGTAGGCTTCTTATAGTGTAGGTTTTACTCTGGTGTTTTAGCTGGAGCTTGGTGGGGAAACCCCATTGGTACCCTATATTGTGATTTCTGAGAGCCTTAGTGATAGAAATCAGTTTTTTTCTATTGAGGAGTGTTTTTTTTGATAGGTCTGCATGTAGTTTGATCCCTGCGTAAGAGGTCGAGAATGTTGATTGGTTTCTTGCTGCCGCCATTAATTTTTCCTTAATATGATAAAAATGGATCCTTACTAGTATGTCTCTTTGGACTGAGGCTTGTAAATATGGTGGTTTTGGAATTCTGCGCACTCTATCTAGTGCAGCTTCCATTGTATTAATTGACGGTATTAGTTGTTTCATTAGTTTTTGCAAGTATGGAAATAGTGCGTCGGCTGTGATTGTTTCTGGGATACCTCGAATTTTAATGTTGTTTTTTCTGGAGCAGTCTTCCAAGTCCGCAATTTTATTTCTTAGTTGAAGAATCTCAGATTCTTGATCTGTGTGTGCGTCTACTACTGTATTGTGTGCCACAAACGTATCAGACATTTTGTTCTCAATATGTTGTAAGCTCTTAGAATGATCAGCAATGGTGTTTGAAATAGGGGTTATCACATTAGTAATATCATTATGTAGAGTCTGCCTTAGGGAGAGAAGGATGTTTTTCATTGATAATTCAGACACGGGTTGATCAGATGCTGGAAACTCCTCAATAGCTGACTGTAGTTGTAGGGTAGGAGTGTATAGAGTAGCAGAGGCATGTGTATCTGTAATGGTAGGGCCTCCTATCCTGGGCTTGGATTTTGCAGGGCTCCGTGTTGTGGGAGAGAGAGGGGGAGATGACTTACCCGGGTCACCTTCATAGAGAGGAACGAGTAGCCTGGGGTCTGGTGAGTAGTTGTTTTCTTCAGCTGCAGGGATGGAGCCTCTGCTCTGTGAGGTGCTGGCGCCATCTTGGGATCTGATTTCCTGGGCTGGGTAGAATTCTGTTAACCTTTGTGGCTGTGCTGGCAATTGCCACCTTTTGGGAGGTTGTGGGGAGTTGATCCCCTGAATCTGGAGGGTCTGGTTCCTGTTTGTTGGGTTGTAGCTACTGCGATGTCAGAGGTGACTACAGAGAGTCACTACAAGCGGCCATCTTGGGAGCCGGCCGCGCATGCACCCCTACAGTTATTATTTAATCAATGGCTTTAACATCCATCTCATCTGCCTCCAATTTTTTAAAGTCCTGAAATGTGAATAAAATATTGTTTATATCTTTTGTATCTTTCAAAAATATAATAGAACAAATCAATTAAGTTTGCTAAATAAAATCCAAATACTTAGTTAGAGATTAGGTAATAGAGGCGCTAGGCAGGAGATACAGAACACTAATAGAGTCTCAGAGATGCAAGATACCTGGTGGAAAAGAAGGAATTGGAGCAGCATGCCTGCTCACTCAATGAAGGTAAAAGCCCTTCGAAAGGTCAAGGCGCAGAATCAAAGGAGACCTTACTCGCCTCCCGATACCTCCCCTTTTAGAACCCCTTTCCCAGAAATAGTTGGACCCCAACAACATTAGATCCCTGCAGCAACAACAGATCTCCCAGCAGCCAGCAACAATAGACCTCTCCCTCAACAGCAGATCCTTCTCAGCAACAACTGACCCCCACCAACATAAGTCCTCCCCAGGAACAATAGATTCCCCACTAGCAACAATAGACCCCCACCAGCAACAAAAGATCCCCAGTATCCAGGATCAATAGCCTCTCCAGCACACCCCTGCACCCCTTGCCATTACATACATTAACTGCTAGAGGTGGTGGAACTGCGTTCCTGCTGAAAAGAAGCCCTGCTTGTAGGTGAGAGTAGAGAGAGGAATGTCTCTAACGGAGTCAAAAGACATTTATAATCCAGTCAAGCTAAAAGTTATAATCCAACTACTAATACTGCAATGAAAAAATGAAGTAAGGTGTTGACCATTGGAGAGCTAGCTATCAATCAGTTGTTGCAGACAGATAACAGTTCCTTAAAAGATTGTTGGGAATATGGATTTGCGTACACAGGCAAAACACATAAAAAATTGTAGCATGGCACTGTAATTTTAAGTACTCAAGCATAGTTTGTAAACCAAAACTAACACTAGAATGTTGTATAAGCTTTAAAATGGTAATATCACTTGAAAAGCCGAATTTTATTCTAATGGCTAGCTTTCACAAAATAACAGCTGGTGATACTGATATAAAGTTCCTTGTTTTAGCTAGTTGTGTTATTGGGTGACAGCTCTCTGCTACTGTCTCCAACAATCTCCTTCCTGTACATCACCGTCACATGTTCCCACAAATATAACTATAAGACTCTGATGAACTGTAGTACCCTCCTCTAGTTAAGCTGCTAGTCATTGGAGCTGTAATTGATTGCTTTTGTCTGCTCAGGATTTCCTAGATGGGTGTTTTTCTCACCTGCTTCTGGAAGAAGCTTCCAGAATGTAAAGTGGGGAGAGTAAAATGTCCAGTATGAATATTTAACATGCCCGAACCAATCCCAGGAAGAGGGTGTCCAAATCGTGGCTGAGGAGGTGATACATTTTTTGGAAGCCTTTCTGGAGTGTTTTTTCCTCTCCAGGGAGGGTTCCAGTTCTCCTGGGGCTGCTGCCCTTGGAAGATAGCTAGTGAGACAAGAAACTGCAGTTTTGGTCTGGACCAAACTGCAGTCTGGGTCTGCAGTCAGGTGCTGGACTAAGGTGCTGAAGAAGATTGCTAAAGTATTGTTTGCTGGAGGGCATCATCCTGGAGTCCTAGTCTGGAGAAGGATCTTTTGTCTCCCTCACTGAGGAACTATCTGTGGATGTTTGGTGGCAGACCGCTCCTAGGGCATTGTGAGTAAAGACCTTGGTGTGCAAGTGCTAGAAGAAGACTAAGTGTCAGAAGATGCTATATGAACTCGGACTGCTCCCTATAAAGTCCTAGATTTACAGCTCATCCCGTTACCTCCAGGAAATTCTGCTTAGAGAACATTAGTGAGAAGCTTTCTTCCTGATATCTTTGCTATCGTTTGAAATATCCTGATCCCTGAACCCCTCATCTGTTCACATTATGCAGCAATAAATGCTAAAAAGACACCCCCTAGCCTGTATTGTTGTGTATGAAACTGTGTCTGTGGCAGGCAGTCTCTGTACTAGCAAGGGAGACCTGGGCATATTCTCAGCAGCCCCTCCATGGGTGAGTGCTACAGAACATTGCCCAGGCATAATCCACAGTTATCACCATTTGAACAAAAAAGGCCTGGGGAAAAAAACAACTGCAGCCAGCAACAATTGGAAAATATGCCCTATGAAAAAACACATGCAGCCTGGCATCGTTGTAGTGCATATAGACAAGGGACAGGCTATAAGGCGGCTGTAGGACATCAGCATCAATAAGATGTAACAAAGGAAGAACACACCCAGATTTTTCAAGATACACAGCATTTTTCTACCTACAGCCAGCGGCTAACATCCCTACACTATTCTGTCCCTATGCACTACAAGTCTCTATGCTTTCCCTATTCTCACTTTCGTTTGGCAGGTTTTGCTTTGAACCAGTGGTAGACCTGAAACTGAACCTCATCCCTAACTGTAAGCTTTATATGTCTATTGATAAAAGCAGTAAAAGGATTACCTTGCAGTGATGATAAACTAATGATTTGTTAGATTCATGAAAAAATAAGGCTTTCACTAGTTCAATGTTAATATTTTTTTCAAAAAAAGAAATATCTACAACAATATTTATGTATGCAATTTGAACATCTTCAGAAGAAAAGTATCATGCAATAAAATAGCAAAACAACTTATTAATCTATTATATGTTGTTGCATCAAGGTGCATAGAACATGGCAGGCAATGCCATAATAATGTAGTTGAAAACAAATCCCATCATAGGTTGCTAAATACAGTGGAGAAAATAAATATTTGATCCCCTGCAGATTTTGGAAGTTTGCCCACTTACAAAGAAATGAAGGGTCTATAATTTTTAATCATAGGTGTATTTTAAATGATAGAGACAGAATATCAACCAAAAATCCAGAAAAACCATATGATACAAATGTTATAAATTGAGTTGCAGTTCAGTGAGTAAAATAAGTATTTGATCCCCAAGCAAAACATGACTTTTAGTACTTGGTGGAGAAACCCTTGTTGGCAAGCACAGAGGTAAGATGCTTCTTGAAGTTGGTTACCAGGTTTGCACACATCTCAGGAGGGATTTTTCCACTCCTCTTTTCAGATCTTCTCTAAATCCTTAAGGTTTCTTGGATGTCACTTGGCAGCGCAAAGTTTCAACTCCTTCATAAATTTTCTATAGGATTAAGGTCTGGAGACTGGCTAGGCCACTTTATGACCTTAATATGCCTCTTCTTGAGCCACTTCTTTGTTGCCTTAGAGGTATGTTTTGGGTCATTATCATGCAGGAAGACTCATCCACAACCCATCTTCAGTTTTCTGGCTGAGGGAAGAAATGTCTAACCCAAGATTTTACAATACATGGCCCCATCCGTTGGCCCCTCAATGCGGCAAAGTCGCTCTGTGCCTTTAGCAGAGAAACAGCCCCAAAGTGTAATGTTTCCACCTCCATGCTTGACTGTGGGAATGGTGTTCTTAGGGTCATAGTCAGCATTTTTCTTTCTCCAAACACGGCGAGTCGAGTTAATGCCAAAGAGCTAAATTTTGGTCTCATCTGACCACAGCACTTTCTCCCAATCCTTCTCTGAATCATTTAGATGGCAAACGTCAGATGGGCCTGTACACGTGCCTTGAGGAGGGGGAGCTTGTGGGCACTGAAGGATTTCAATCCATGGCAGCGTATTGTGTTACCAAAGGCTTGTTTGGTAACTGAGGTCCTAACTGCCTTGAGATTATTCACAAGCTCCTCCCATGTAGTTCTGAGCTAATCTCACACTTTTCTCATGATCATCTTTACTCCATGAGGTAAAATCTTGCATGGAGCTCCAGACTGAGGGCGATCGATGGTTACTTTGTATTTATTGCATTTGTGAATAATCGCTCCAACCAGCGGTGTCCCGAGGCAGGTGCGGGGAGTGCGGCCCGCACGGGGTGACACTGACCGCACGGGGTGACACCGGACCCGCTCCAAGAAAAGGTAGGTTGTAAAGCAAACTGACGATCCCCGCAGGGTGAATCAGATCTGCAGACTGAGCATAATGGATCGGAGTCCGATCCATTATGCTCAATCCGCAGATCCGATCCAATCTGCGGGGATCTTCAGAGAGGGTGTCACCAAGTGTTATTGCACCGGGTGACACCAACCCTAGGGATGCCTCTGGCTCCAACAGTTGTCTCCTTCTCACCAAGCTTCTTGCTGATGGTCTTGTAGCCCATTCCAGCCTTGTGCAGGTCTACAATCTTGTCCCTGACGTCCTTTGACAACTCTTTGGTCTTGCCTATGGTGGTGAGGTTTGAATGGAAGAAAGAGATTCAGTGGCCAGGCATCTTTTATACACATAACGACGTGTCATTAGCAGCACCTTCTTAAACTGACAGTACTAATCTGTGTACCACATGAGCACATGGCCAGTCTGTGGGAGCCAGAATTATTGTTGGTTACTACGGGATCAAATACTTATTTTACTCACTGAACTGCAACTCAATTTATAAGATTTGTATCATGTGTTTTTCTGGATTTTTGGTTGATATTCTGTCTCCATCATTTAAAATACACCTATGATAAAAATTATACACCCTTCATTTCTTTGTAAGTGGGAAAACATACAAAATCTGCAGGGGATCAAATAATTATTATCTCTACTGTATGCATATATTTATTCATAATTTAAAGATAGTCTATAAAATTTGAAGAATGAAAGGTATATGCACAAGAAGATAGAACAACAAACAGTAGGATAAATGTAATTAAAAACAGCTGATTATACACAAAAAAAACAAAGACAGAAAAACATATTGATGTCTCCGCAAATGAAAAAGTGTAGCACTCACTGCCGAAAGGGCCCACTGCTTTGCCACAGGTTCTTTTCCAAGATTAGTGTACGGGCAGCCAGGCACACAGCAACAGTCACTCTTTCTGGCTCAATGCACAGTCCAGGGGCTTGTGTTTTTGATGTTTTACTGCAGATTGAAATTGGATGGGGTGCAGGTAGCTGTGGGATACCATAAAAACCCTGTATAGTAATATGAGGACACTCTTCTCTTTGGCAAAGCTTCTTAGTTCGATCCCTCTAGTAGCAGCTAAGGGAAAAAGTAACTCTTGAGACACTATAGGAACTGTCCCAATCTGAGTAAGCACTGGCATTTATGCACAAGGGATAGTAGCAGCACACAATCACTAGGACCCTACACTCAGGTCTGTACACACAACGTCCCTGGATACTTGGATGCCTGCTTCCAATATCAAGCAGACATTTCTCCTGTAAACTCTCCAAACCAGACCCTCAGTGAAAGCCCTTAGTCAGTTCTAGCATGTTTCAGCAAACAGGCCCCCAGCTCTAGCATATCTAGGACCTGGGTGAGCTCCTGTAAGAACTTCAGCTATACTGCTCAGAAGGGCAGCAGCCATTCAAACTGGGAACTTCTCCTCCTGAACAAGAACAGGGCTGACTCGGGCCCCAAACTACTTATGCATTACCCAGCCACTTACTGGGAAACCTTTTGTACACATAAATATTTGTGTCTGTGGGTTTGCCTCTTCCAGCCCACTACGTTCTAGAATCCTCCAGCCCAGAACAGCCCAAACTGATCACAAACTGCACCACCGATTACAGGGTAACCAAAAAGACTAACTTTATCTAACCGTTCTAGCAATTTATTTAGGAGGGTGCTACAAAATAAATAAATATAAAGATATATAAATATAATCAAACAAGAACCTTCATTAGGAGTTTCTTTGTTTTGAATGTAAGCAAAGCATTGATGGACACTTTTCCTACAGTATTGGGCCATGAAGCAATGGTGAATTCATAAACAGTTTCTATAACACACTTTTTTTTAATTCCGATGTGCCTCCACACAACAAATGTCAGTGTAGGTGATACTGTAGATCCCTGTACCTGCTGTAAACAGTTACATGAATCTAGAACACATATTGCATACAGAGGCACATTGAGACCAAATTTTTCATAGACCCTCTACCCTCAGTGTTGCTGAGCTTCCTCCTTTCCATTGTAGCTGTCACACAGACAGCTCTGCGGCAGGGAGCTTTGATGCTAGGGCAGAGAATGATGGGATTCAAAAGATACTAGTTCCCCATCAGGTCCCCTTGTGGTTTACAGCAGGTAGTGAGCAGATCCTTAGCCAATAGACAACTGGCTACAGAATCCGTCTACTGCTTGATGTCAATTACAAGCTACACAGCGTATAGGGACAATCTCAGTACACCAACTTAGCATAGGTCGTAATTATTATTAAATTTGGTGCCTCTTTGTAAAATGCTGTTAAGAACTATCTGAATCTGAATGTCAGTAGAGTTATGAAAATGGGATGTTAGTAATTTTTGAATCTGGCTCCAGAGAGTATCAGTGGTGCTTTATTGAATTTCCCTGACAGATTGGAAGAACTTACACTGTTGAAATATTATGGCCTGGTGGTTGCCTATACCTTACAACCTATATGTTGTGGGTGCACAACACTATATGGAAAGTGCCTATTTGCTGAGAAAAAAACACATCCTAATGAAGGTTCTTACATGACAATATTCGGTTGTTTTATGCTTGTGTCAGGGCCCCACGTGGAGGTAATTTAAAGTATATGATTTTTTTTTGTTTTGCAATGTTAATGTGCACACTTTATATTTACTTTGTTACGTTTGTTTGTGTCTTTGTCCTTTTTAGGTGTAAAATCAATTGTTTTAAATTGAATGTATTAAAGAAAGTATTTTATCCTACTGTTGTTTTGTGTTCCCAGATCTATGTGTGCATATACCTTTAATTTATAAATTTTGATGGGGCACACACTATTAGGGCAGGTGGTTTCTGTGTTATACTGTGTAATCATAGCATATAAAGGCTAAATAAAGCTGTTCATAAAGTCTATAAAATGTAAATCAAAAGTAAGCATATAACTTTTTCCTGCATTTAAATATAAGCTATTGACAGTGATCTGGTCAAAGGTTAATTTGATACAGCATATTCTTCAATATTTGTAGTTTATTTGCCACATTTGATACTACTCTGGGTGTAGTGCAGTAGCATGTTGCTAGGCCAGGGCACATGCCACAAGTCTTGTACTCAGTGCTCTAGGTCAGCAATACCTATCAGTGTGCAGGCTGTTCCTTGGCAGAATTATCTCTCCCTGGTGAGTGCCTGCTTAGGTCAGAACTGAAGGTAAAGTCAAAGCATCTCTTTGAGTGAATAAAAATCTGACCAATTCAATTCTCATTACAATTCTCAAGAATTCTTCCTCCCACTGACCACCAATGTAAGAGGCAGTTTTCCTCCAATTGACCCCAATATAGGATGTTGCCTGACTCCCACTGTCACAAATGTAGGGGCAGCCTTTGGCCCCCTGACACCAATGTAAGAGGCTTTCTATCCCCCATTGATTACCAGTGTAAGAGGTATACTTCCTTCAAGAGCATAAAAACGGGGACATTCTTTCTTCCTCTGCCCAACAATGTAAGAAGGAATTCTTCCTACCATTGACTGTAGAATAATCTGCACATCAACTATCAGCTCATTCTCATGAATGGCAAACTAACTACAGAGGACTAGCATGAGAACCGGAACAACAGGAGGACTACAAATACCAGATGTACTGATAGTTACACAAGCGTGTTAGACTCTTGATCTTATAAGAATGTATTTGGGGAGTTGATGAGTAAGTGGGGCCACCGGAGGGGAGCACTAAGGATTCGTTGAATTTTATGAAGAATTATCACATGTTTGCACTTTGAAGAATCACTGCACGTTTGCACATTAGGAGACTATAGTTTATGAATTATGTGTTTATTTATTATATTTGTTTACATTACATAAATGGTGTAATTGTAGAGGAAGCACTTTCATGAATTCACATTATGTATTTTTTTGAGGTATTGTGCATGTATATGGGGCAGTGCTTCACTGTTTAACATCATTTTTAGAGGTCAGTACTTTTGTAGAAGCAACATCAAACCAACTTTTTTTTTTTCATATTTTTTGTATTGCTTAAAACAGTTTTGACACTTATTGGTAGTATCCGAGTGCAGGTTACAAGTGATTACAATTCTTCCTACCATTGACAACTTGTGCTAGGACATTCTTTCTCTCACTGACCCCCAGTTTATGGGGGGCATTCCTGTTTCAACTGACCACCAATGTAAGGGTGCATTTTTCCACTGACCACCAATTTATGGGGGCATCCTTCCTTCTAATGACCAACAATGTAAGAGGGGATTCTTTCACTCACTAACCACCAATGAAATTGGCAATTCTTTATTCTACTGACCACCAAAGTAAGGAGGAAGTCTTTCTCCCACTGACCACTGATGTAATTGCATTATTCCTTACACTGGCCACCAACATAAAAGGAAATTCTTGCTTGCAATGACAACAGTCTTTGGTGTGCCAAATGTATACTAAAATTACCTTTAAAATCTTATTGTTGCAAACTAGAAATAAATGTTAAATATATGACTCCTTTTCCTTTATATCTCATGAAGTCTAGTGGCAAGATATCATCTTCAGAAATACCAATAGCCAAATTCCTTAGACAGCTAAATTATAGAGTCATTCTTCCACTGTGTACATAATGTAAAGTAAACAGATATTTGGGCCAGATTTTTACAATAAAGAAGCAAAGGAGAGCCTGGATATGTGAAAATAGACACAAAGCTCAACCTGATTGCTCAAAGGGAGTATGCTAAATATTAAACCAATATTTCATCTTCACCTGACTTAAAATGCATATGTTTAGCAGAAATTTCAAACTGCCATACATCCCTTTGTTACTTTAATCAAGAATTCACTTTAACTGAAACCATTGCTAGATCAGATGGGGAACAAAAATATCCGCTATAACTGGGAATTCCTGGCATGTCTGATCGGGTGGAAGGATGGAAAATCGGCGACACCGAGATTTCCAGAAGATCTAAAAGACTTTTTTGAATAGTTATACTTACAGACTTTAGAAATTAAGGGGTGGTCCTTAGGATCGAAAGAGAATATAAGTTTAGCTGAGGAGAAATGGAAAAGAGTCTCTAAAAAGAGATAGGCGGATGGGGAGTGATGGCGCTGTGGGGGGAAGGTGGGAGACGGAGGACTCATGACGGGTGCCCCTGTCTCTTTTAATATATATATTTTTTTTTAATCTCCTCTCTTGCACTGTCTCCCATGTCGCCATATTCCTCACATACGTTTGGTATTGTTGCAGAGGTAGAGTCCCCAATTTGTTTTTTTTAAGGGGCTGTAGGGATTAGAAAGACGTGTGTAAGGAAGGCAAGACAATTATCATAAAGAGGATTGGACAGGGGGAGAAAAAGGTGAAGTACTGTGGAGGGCGTAACAGCGTACACCCAGAGATGGACGCGGTTCAACTATTTTGGCTTCAACCTCGCATTATCTCGGATACATAGGAAAACAGAAAAGTAGATCTTGTGAACTATACAGTGTATAATTTCATAATTCATATCTAATCAATCCTCAGATGTGTCTGCATAATAATCTACCCGCGGGTGGAATGTCACTTGTGCAGCTGGAAAGTTATGGGCCAAAATATAAGTTATGGGAGATTTTGGCTCTAGTTGAGGTATCCACCCATACCTCCACACCCTAAGCTTGGTATTGGTCCTTGACTTCAGAGGCACCCCCTGCTGGGGACTAAAAAAATAGGCTGTCAGGCCTAAGAGTCTAAGTTGAAGACGTCTCCCATTTTAACATCAATACCACCTGGGGAGACCCGTGCCCTTTTGCTCTGAAACTTGGATCAGCTAACCCAGGATTTTGGCAAGTACCTTAACCCTTTTACCTCTCTCTGATATCTCTTTGTTGTGCTGTTGGTCTCTGTATGTTTATATATATATCTTAGTTACATCTTTTTCTGTAAATATTTTTATTGCACCCGGTTGACCTTTTAGTAATAAATGTTTTCTTCTGAAAGTGTTGAACTGTTTCTATAGCTCTTTATTGCAATTTATGAATTCCTGCCTCTAAAGAGAACGCTACTGTGTTTGTTTAACTCTCTGCATAATCGGCCTGCGGTGACCGTATTATGCAGACGATTATCTCAACCATTATAGTGTTTTAGCTGATATTGCCGAGTTTCCTCTTTCTCTGTATAAAAAGGAGGTGGTGGCAGTGTGAAGGGTTAATTGCGTAATTAAATGAAAAAAATATAGATGCCGCACTCTATCAATACCTATCACCTGTATATAGTATAAGAACTGTATTTACATTAAATCTCCAATAGCTGTGTCAGGAATGGACTGGCCAGCAATGGTGGGACTCGCCTGCCTTTTGATCTGCAGTACCAGGGCTGGCCAGCGGGTGCTCCCAGCAATCAGAGACTCAACCTTTCAGCCAGCTAACACCTGGAACTGATGATACTGGTGTATTTAAGGGATGGCCAGACTTGCAGACTCTGCCTTGGTGTTGTGTTTGTCCTGGGCCCTGTATCTGTCTTGCATCCTCTTTCTGTTCCTTTGCTGACCCTGCCTGATCTGAACCGCTGCTGACTTCTCCTGCTCTGATCCCGGCTCGCTCCTGACCATCCCTCTGCCTGACCCTCTGTACCACGCTGCTTGCTACCTGTTCTGATCCCTGGCTTGTGACCCTGACCATCCCTCTGCCTGACCCTCTGTACCACGCTGCTTGCTACCTGTTCTGATCCCTGGCTTGTGACCCTGACCATCCCTCTGCCTGACCCTCTGTACCACGCTGCTTGCTACCTGTTATGATCCCTGGCTTGTGACCCTGACCATCCCTCTGCCTGACCCTCTGTACCACGCTGCTTGCTACCTGTTCTGATCCCTGGCTTGTGACCCTGACCATCCCTCTGCCTGACCCTCTGTACTACGCTGCTAGCTACCTGCTGAACCTGGCCTGTGACCCCGACTCCATCTGGGGGTCCAGCGCCCGCCGCTCCGCCTGGGGGCCCGATGCCTGTTGCCCCGCCTGAGGGTCCGGCGCCCGCAGCCCCGCCTGGGGGCCCGATGCCCGTCGCCCCGTCTGGGGGCCCGATGCCCGTCGCCCCGCCTGGGGGCCCGATGCCCGCCGCTCCGCCTGGGGGCCCGATGCCCGTCGCCCCGCCTGGGGGCCCGATGCCGGTCGCCCCGCCTGGGGGCCCGATGCCGGTCGCCCCGCCTGGGGGCCCGATGCCCGTCGCCCCGCCTGGGGGCCCGATGCCGGTCGCCCCGCCTGGGGGCCCGATGCCGGTCGCCCCGCCTCGGGGCCCGATGCCTGTCGCCCCGCCTGGGGGCCCGGCGCCCGCCGCTCCGCCTGGGGGCCCGGCGCCCGCCGCTCCGCCTTGGGGCCCGGCGCCCGCCGCTCCGCCTTGGGGCCCGGCGCCCGCCGCTTTGCCCGGGGGCCCGGTGCCTGTCGCCCCGCCCGGGGGCCCGGTGCCTGTCGCCCCGCCCGGGGGCCCGCTGCCTGCTGCTCCGCCCGGGGGCCCGGTGCCTGCTGCTCCGCCGGGGGGCCCGGTGCCCGATGTTCCGCCCGGGGGCCCGGTGCCCGCTGCTCCGCCTGGTGGCCCGCTGCCTGCTGCTTCGCCTGGTAATCCGATGTGCCTCTGCCCGGAGTCCTGCCCGATGTGCCTCTGCCCGGAGTCCTGCCCGATGTGCCTCTGCCCGGAGTCCTGCCCGATGTGCCTCTGCCCGGAATCCAGCCCGATGTGCCTCTGCCCGGAGTCCAGCCTGATGTGCCTCTGCCCGGAGTTTAGCCCGATGTGCCTCTGCCCGGTGTGCCTCTGCCCGGTGTGCCTCTGCCCGATGTGCCTCTGCCCGGAGTCCAGCCCGATGTGCCCCTGCCCGGAGTCCAGCCCGATGTGCCTCTGCCCGGAGTCCAGCCCGATGTGCCGCTGCCCGGAGTCCTGCCCGGTGTGCCAGTCTTTGATATCCCGCCAGTTACCAGACCCGGGCGGTGGAACATTTTGCCCAGCTAGGACTGTTTGGAGCGTCCTGAGGCCGCTCCTTGAGGGGGGGGTACTTTCAGGAATGGACTGGCCAGCAATGGTGGGACTCACCTGCCTTTTGATCTGCAGTACCAGGGCTGGCCAGCGGGTGCTCCCAGCAATCAGAGACTCAACCTTTCAGCCAGCTAACACCTGGAACTGATACTGGTGTATTTAAGGGATGGCCAGACTTGCAGACTCTGCCTTGGTGTTGTGTTTGTCCTGGGCCCTGTATCTGTCCTGCATCCTGTTTCTGTTCCTTTGCTGACCCTGCCTGATCTGAACCGCTGCTGACTTCTCCTGCTCTGATCCCGGCTCGCTCCTGACCATCCCTCTGCCTGACCCTCTGTACCACGCTGCTTGCTACCTGTTCTTATCCCTGGCTTGTGACCCTGACCATCCCTCTGCCTGACCCTCTGTACCACGCTGCTTGCTACCTGTTCTGAGCCCTGGCTTGTGACCCTGACCATCCCTCTGCCTGACCCTCTGTACTACGCTGCTAGCTACCTGCTGAACCTGGCCTGTGACCCTGACCCATCTCCGCTTGCTCCCCCTGTACCTACCTGCCCTATTGATATTGACCCGGCCTGCCTGACAACGCTTGCTTGTATGTACTGTTATCTGTGGGTGGTTGTTTTGGTTTGTTTGCACTGTATTATGTTTTAGTATTGCACTGCGTTTATGTTTGTATGGTTAGTGTTAATAAATTATATTGTTTATCACATATCTGAAGTCTGCGTTTCCCTGCGTCAGTCACACACCTCTGGTCACACCTGGGAGCCCTGACAAGCTGTATGATCTCTTATGTGTAACCATACATGATTGTAATGCCAATCAATACCCAAACATGTGTTAATAGTGAATAAATGAATTAGGAAAATATATATCAAAATTGGTGATATAAAAGAAAAAAAATATAATAAAAGTCTGTACAAAATTATTCAAATTTGTGTCCTTCGATGATTAAATAAATAATCCAATTAATAAATTGAAAAATATAAAAGGTGAGATTCCATAAATATTGTGCAAAAACACAAAGCAAACTTGGTGCAGAGTTCAGCAAGGACGAAATATCTGTGTGCTTTCCTTCCAATCAGTATACAGAGATTCTATAGTAAGCTATATGGCTTAGAAGGTAAACATCAGAAGGAATTAGAAGAAGAGAGAAGGGAGAAGAGGAGGATTTATCTGATTGAAGCTGGTATGCCTAGATTGGATAAAGCCAGATTGTCATCCTTAGATAGCCCAATATCAATTGAAGAAGTCAACTTAGCTTTAAAAGGTACAGATATAGGGAAGAGCCCAGGACCTGATGGATTCACAGTGGGATATTACAGGAAGTTCAGAGAACAAGTAGCCCATAAACTGTGTATTTATATGAATGCACTGGGAGAGGAGACAAAAATGAGGGAGGAGTCGTTGCAGGCATATATCACGGTTATACCCAAGGAGGGGAAATATTGGTCTCAGTGTGCCAGTTACAGACCTATATCTTTGTTGAATATGGATACAAAGCTGTATGCGAAGGTATTAGCGACAAGGTTAAAAGAGATGATGTCTGAATGGATACACTTAGACCAAGTGGGATTTATTCCGGGTAGAGAAGGAAAGGATAATGGTTCAAGAATATTGCTTATTCTACAAAAGATAGAAAGAGGAGTGGTCCCAGGAATTATTCTGTCGGTTGATGCCGAAAATGCCGTCCACAGAGTAGATTGGGGTTTTATGATTGCTCACTATCCAAATTTTAGTATGTACTGTATAATGGAATCAGGCAGGGATGCCCTCTATCCCTGCTGCTATTTGTGATCTCCTTGGAACCGTTATTGGCAACTATTAGAAACAGCGTGAACGTGAAGGGAATTGTGGATGGGGGACACTGAACATAAAGTGGCTGCATATGCAGATGATATGCTATTTTACATAGCAAATCCCAGATTAACTTTGCCAAATTTAATAAAAAAACTGAAAGAATATGGAGAGTTATCTAATTTGAAAATTAACCCCTCGAAAAGTAAGATGTTAAATATAAATATTCTAAGGGCTGAGGAACAAATATTACAAAAATAATTGTCTTTTAAATGGAAAGAAAAATAAATAAACTATTTAGGAATAAAATTAACATCGTCTATAAAAGATTTATATCAAGCAAATTATATTCCGTTAATAAATGAGATAAAGGATGAGTTGAGGAAAGCCTCCATGGGAAAGCAGTCTTGGATTGGTCAGATAAATATAGTTAAGACAATAATAGTACCAAAAGTTTTGTATAAATTTAATCTCCCAATATTTATGCCAGGGTTTCTTTAAAAAATGATTCTCAGATATTTACGAGCTAATAGAAAATCAAGGGTCAAATATGTAGTTTTATGCAATAACAAAAAAAAGGGGGATTAAATATGCCAGATTTCAAGAGATATTATAATTTGGTGTTGTTATCACGAATAGTAACGTGGATATATAATGCACAGGGGAAAGGTTGGGTTAATATGGAGAAATCACTTAGTAAGGCACCACTGGATATGTACATTTGGATACCACAAGATTTTCGCGTATGGGACGAGGAAACAAGCACTTTGACATGGAATGCATTTAGGATATGGGATGAATTACACAAGCAGAAGAATTGGAAGTTAAATTCACTGTCAATCCCATTGGCGGAAACTAATTTTTTTCCACCCGGGAATGATAATATTTCAGGGAAATAGATTATTGATTGAAATGCACATTTAAAAGACATAGTAGGTAAAAGGGTTTTATGTTCTTTAACTTATTTGAAGGAAAAGAAGGAAATATTTTCTATATTAGATGAGTGGCAGTATGGTCAGATAAGACATTTTGTTGCAGAGCTACCACAGCCACTAAGGACTAAGGAGGAACTGTATCCCCTGGAACAATTACTGAGTACAAATAGAGCACAAAAGCACACTACCTCTAGGATTTATAAAACTCTCATTGAAATAGAGGGATCGGCTTCCCCACAAGTTCTTAGAAAAAAGTGGGAAACGGAGCTTGGAACAAAATTGAGTGAGCAACAAAAAAGTAAAATATTTAGTGAATATGAATATAGTGGAAATGAAGTATAAATGTTTGGTAAGATGGTATATTACACCCAATGTGATGCATAAACTAAGGCCAGAAGTTTCATCCCAGTGTTGGAGGGGTTGCGGGAGTAAGGGTACGATAGCGCATATCTGGTGGGAATGTCCCATAATTCAGGAGTACTGGCGGGTGATATATACAAGAGATTCTGAAAACTAGTGTACCGATGGACCCGTGGGTTTGCCTTTTTCATGCATCAGAGCTTTCGGTGAAGCAATATAAAAACATGATAATGTTCCATCTTCTAAATGCAGCCAAAAGCCTTCTTCCTAAATATTGGCAAACAACAGAATCCCCAAAAATAAAAGATTGGATGGAAAGAGTCAAGTACATATATAATATGGAGAAACTGTGCCATATAGATGAGAATAAAATAGAAACATTCAGGAAAGTATGGGAAGGATGGTGTATTTTCAGAAAATCAAAAAGATATATAGAAACGGTTAGGGTGTAAGGGAATAAAGAAAGTAAATAAGAAGTTTGGAAAAAATAGAATAGAAAGGGGGAATAGATTAGGAGTGGAATTATTAAGATGGAGGAAGATCAAGAAGTAAACTAAAAGATGAAGACAAGGGGAGGGGAGTAGATTGGATGGGGGAGGAGGGGTAATTAGTGGGGATATGGGAAGGAAATTTGTATACATTTTTTTTGTATGGGTTGATGTTGGTTTGAAATGTATTTTGTATGGGAAATAAATTAATAAAGATATAATAAAAAAAAGAAAGACAAAATAATTCACTTTAAATTTTGCTCAGTGCAGTGTGACAGCTTCTTGCCTGACCATTCTGTGATCTTCATTTACTGCTACTGTCTAAATTTCTCGTTTTTTGTCTCTTAGACTCTGCTCCTTGGTGGAACCTACACGTCAATGGTGAAATAGTGGCATCCAGTACTTCTGGATTGCTGAACTCTTGGAGTAACTACACACCACTTCCTGATACATTGACCCTGATTTTATTTGGTCAATGCTATTCCCAGAATATAGCTGGCAAGCATTCATTTTTCAGAAATGAAACAAAACGCATTACTTTTGTACACATAGGATATGTCTTTTTCCTAGTGACATATTGCACCATAATGTGTCAAGTTGCCGGGTGTATTCTGGTGTCCCATCTGTCCACAACATAATACAATGGCAGACATTCTGCTTCTTCTGTGTAACGGCTTACTTGACATTTATAGACTAGTTGCAATTATTTGTCTATAACTAATAAAACACTTACAAATCTGGCTCATGATTCTGTTAGCTGAATTTATCACATAAATAAGTTGCTGAAGAGATCTTGTACAGAAAACAGTAAACACAGAGAAATAGACAGTGCGTAAACAAGCAACCAGGCACAACAATTATGCAAAAAGGAGCAATGAAGAAACTATTGGCTGTTTAATGAATGTTACTAAACGCATTTCCCAAAGAATAAGAAATGCTTTATAATGATTCCGAGAATCATTAGGAGATTCCTCTTCAGATTAAAAACAGATGGGACTTAGAATAACTGATTATTGGACTGTTACACACAATGAATAACAGTGTATATTCTGCACCATCGTAACCATCCGGTATTGCAACAAGATGTTTAAGTCATGGCTTTGGTGTCACAAAGCTAGAGCCTAGTTGAAGAACAACAGAAACAAGAGACTTACAAATCGATACACTCTGTATAACCCTCTTAAAGCCCAGCCCTGGGAAACGAAAAGTTCTTTCAGTGTGGGCTGTGCTCACTGTAACGGTTAAATGTTTCTGGTATCGGCACTCTGTTGGAGAGGATGTAGACAGAAAGGTACATTCTTGCATTTGTGGCGGGAATGTCCCCGTAAAACACCTTTTTGGGCTGAAGTTCAGAACCTGGTAGTTACGGTTACTGGGTATTTGTTAAAAGATGACCCCCTCTTGATCCTTTTTCATGATACACATCTGTCTGTGGGTTCGTACAAACGCTCCATAGTACCCCATCTCCTGAATGGGGGTTAGAGACTGATACCCCTGTATTGGAAGTCCATGATGGTTCCTATGATACAAGAATTGCTACTGAATGTAGATGAAGTCCAATGTGCAGAAGAATGGAGGTACCAGAGTTGTGATAATTACAACAGGTTCTATAGTATTTAGATTATAGTAAGTTTTTCAGCTTTAGCGTTTAGCCGTGTTTGCATTTTTAGTTGTTTTTTTGGCCAAAAAAGTCCAAAAATGCCGGTTTGTGGCGTTTTACCGCATTTTGCAGTGTTAGAGCATTTTTGCAGCTAAAAAACACCTCTAGAAACCCACTAGTACTGGGTTTTTTTTCCAGCCAAAAACCTTTAATTACAGTATGTACATGGACACATAGGATAACATGCTGGGGGGTTTACTAGCTGTAGAAAAAAACGTCAAAAGCCAAAAACAGCAGCTGTAAAAATGTCCAGTGTGTATGAGGACTAAATTCTCTCCTGTTGTAATAATGATTGCACATGAATGTTAAAACTAAGTAACCACTGCAACAGTTACAAAAGTAGCTGGGAGTGATGTGCAGTAATAAATGTAATAAGCTCACTTGCTACTGTTCATTTCTTGCAGCCGATGGTATTGATAATCTTCCTTGCACAGCCTAGTGGAATTCAGATAGACAGTTGAAGGGTAGGAATCCCTGTAAGAAAGAGCACTCTAAACCTGCCAGAGCTAACAGGTGTAAGATAAAAATGAGAGATGACTACTAACAACGCAGAGCCACTCTGAGTGATGTCACTGTGTTCTCCAGCTTCAGTTATGAATAGTTTTGATCAAATGTCCTTTCTTATAACTGTTTCCCGACCACCCTATAGCAGAAATACTGCTACAGGGAGGCACAGGTGTGCAAAATCATGTATGTATACGTAATTTAGCATTTCCCAGTAGGGGGCGCGTGCATGCACTACCCGCGTTGCCAATTGCGGCCGCAGCTGTCAATCATCAGGTGATTACTCACTGGCACCCAGTGATTGCCAAGCATCTCCGACTGGGAGGAGAACTGTTTGTAAACAAAACAGTTCTCCTTCCTGTCAGCTCATGCACACTGCTTTGGATCGCTATGCACAGCACACGGACACAGCACATAGTAAAACAGCACACAGCACACAGTTAACCCTTTGATTGCCCCTCATGTTAACCTCTTCCTGCCCAGTGCCATTAGTACAGTGTCAGTGCTTTTTTTTTATAGCACTGATCACTGTATTGGTGTCACTGGGGATGTCAGTGATGCCAAGTCAGGTCCCCCCAGTGTCAGAATGCCCGCCGCAGTCCCACTATAAGTCGCTGATTGCCGCCATTACTAATACAAAAAAACAAAAAAAATACTAGTGTATATACCTCCATTTGTAAACGCTATAACTTTCACGTAAACCAATTAATTTCCATGTATTGGGATTTTTGTTTTAACAAAGATGTAGCAGAATACATTTTGGCCTAAATTTATGAGGAAATTTGATTTTTAAAATTTTTTACTGGACATGTTTAATAGCAAAAAGTAAAAAATATTGTTTTTTTCTCAAAATTGTTGGTCTTTTTTTTTTATATTGCAAAAAATAAAAAACTCACAGGTGATAAAATACCACCGAAAGAAAGCCCAATTTGTGGGGAAAAAAACAACGTTCATTTCATTTGAGTGCAGCGTTGCATGACCACGCAATTGTCAGTTAAAGTGACACAGCACTGCAATGCAAACAATGGCCTGGTCAGGAAGGGGGGTAAATCCTCTGGAGGGCAAGTGGATAAAGGAATATTTAACCCTTACAGTGTGGGCAGAGCCCCACTGTATGGAAGGACATTTAGGGGTTAATTTACAAAAGCTGGTGAGTGCAAAATCAGACTCCCTTCTGCATAGAAACCAATCAGCTTCCAGGTTTTATTGCCAAAGCCTAATTGAACAAGCTGAGGTTAGAAGCTGATTGGTTTCTATGCAGAAGTGAGCCTGAGTTTTCACTCACCAGCTTTAGTCAATAAACTCCCATGTGTTTTCTACATAAATTCCAAGTACATAATATATAAGCATAGAACCTTGCTTGAGATCCGTGAAATGCAAACTTAACAGCAAACCTCACTGAAGTCAATGGGGGGAGTGCATCTTGATATCAAGATCTGTGCAGTTTAAGGCTAATATGCAAGCTATTGTCAAAATAGGGCACATAGAGCTAGAAACTGCCATAAGGGACATTTAGCAAAGCATAACAAGTTTTTCTAAATACTGTACAGCAGGGAGAGGGTTCTTTCAATGTGACTTTGAGGGCAACAAGGAAAAATGCCAATCCATGTTTGATAAATGCTTTTAAGGTGTATGTGGTGTTAGCCCTGGTCCAAACTGAATGTGGCTCTGAAATCATGCTACTTCACTTGAAGCCGATTTCAAAGCCGCTGGTCAGTGTGATTTTATGTGATATCTGTACAACTTCATGCACAGATGTCTTTTCAAGTCACACATGAAATCGTCACAAATAGTACAGGAACCATTTATTCAAAATTGGTGCCGCACCGCAAAGTTGGAGTTGCACCATTTCAAATGGCACAAATAGGGTGCAACTTGTCATGCGATTTTGAACTGTCAAATTGCATGACAAACTGCATTGGTGTGAACGGGGTCTTACAGAACAATACATTTTTCACAGACAGAGTCAACAACACCGTATTTTTGAATCACATACTTGAAACAATGTAACTGTTTTTTTAATTTACATTTAGAGCAGCGGTTCTCAACCTGGGGGTCGCACGACCATTTCCCAGGGGTCGCCTAAGACCATCGGAAAACACATATTTCCAATGGTCTTAGGAACCGAGACACCGCTGCTCTGTCTCGCGATCTGTGGGCGGGATGATATGCTGCCCCTGTAACCTGGCCACACCTCCGGGATCACTCAATCACTCAACAGCTCCGCCTCCTCGCCGCAGATTGGCCACCGGAACTGTAGCTCAGGAGAGGCACACAGGCGGCCAATCACCGGTGAGGAGGTGGAGCTTGGAGAGGAGGAGCCGAGCGGCAGAGCGCGCAGATCGAAGAAGATCGAGGGAGCTGCAGGACCGAGTGAAAAGGAGAGCGGCCAGAGAAGGAAGACAGCTGACAGGTAAGTGCAAATTTTGCTTCTGCAGGCTGTAGATGGGAGAGGGAGAGAGCGAGCCCAGGCTGGAGCAGGGGTCAGCAAGGTAAGTATCATTGGTGTCAGTGGGAGGAATAGTGCACCATCATTTGTGTCACTAATACCAACGATGGGGCACTATTCCTCCCCCCACTGACACCAACGATGGGGCACTATTCCTCCCCCCACTGACACCAATGATAGGCACTATTCCTCCCCCCACTGACACCAACGATGGGGCACTATTCCTCCCACTGACACCAACGATGGGGCACTATTCCTCCCACTGACACCAACGATGGGGCACTATTCCTCCCACTGACACCAATGATGGGGCACTATTCCTCCCCCCACTGACACCAACGATGGGGCACTATTCCTCCCCCCACTGACACCAACGATGGGGCACTATTCCTCCCCCCACTGACACCAACGATGGGGCACTATTCCTCCCCCCACTGACACCAACGATGGGGCACTATTCCTCCCCCCACTGACACCAACGATGGGGCACTATTCCTCCCCCTACTGACACCAACGATGGGGCACTATTCCTCCCCCCACTGACACCAACGATGGGGCACTATTCCTCCCCCCACTGACACCAATGATAGGCACTATTCCTCCCCCCACTGACACCAACGATGGGGCACTATTCCTCCCCCCACTGACACCAATGATAGGCACTATTCCTCCCACTGACACCAATGATGGGGCACTATTCCTCCCACTGATACCAATGATGGGGCACTATTCCTCCCACTGATACCAATGATGGGGCACTATTCCTCCCACTGACACCAATGATGGGGCACTATTCCTCCCACTGATACCAATGATGGGGCACTATTCCTCCCACTGACACCAATGATGGGGCACTATTCCTCCCACTGACACCAATGATGGGGCACTATTCCTCCCTCTGACACCAATGATGGGGCACTATTCCTCCCACTGACACCAATGATGGGGCACTATTCCTCCCACTGACACCAATGATGGGACACTATTCCTCCCACTGATACCAATGATGCGGCACTATTCCTCCCACTGACACCAATGATGGGACACTATTCCTCCCACTGACACCAATGATGGAGCACTATTCCCCCCACTGACACCAATGATGGGGCACTATTCCTCCCACTGACACCAATGATGGGGCACTATTCCTCCCACTGATACCAATGATGGGGCACTATTCCTCCCACTGACACCAACGATGGGGCACTATTCCTCCCACTGATACCAACGATGGGACACTATTCCTCCCACTGACATCAGTGATGGGGCGCTAGTCCTCCCACTGATACCAATGATGGGGCACTATTCCTCCCACTGATACCAATGATGGGGCACTATTCCTCCCACTGACACCAATGGCGGGACACTATTCCTCCCACTGATACCAACGATGGGACACTATTCCTCCCACTGACATCAGTGATGGGGCACTATTCCTCCCACTGATACCAATGATGGGGCGCTAGTCCTCCCACTGATACCAATGATGGGGCACTATTCCTCCCACTGCAAAATTACAGTTCTGAAGTAGCAACGAAAATAATTTTATGGTTGGGGGTCACCACAACATGAGGAACTGTATTAAGGGGTCGCGGCGTTAGAAAGGTTGAGAACCACTGATTTAGAGCGAAACTACACTACATCTGAGATCCACAAAGCAAAAATTCTATTTAATTCATTTTTAATATTCAAAGCAAACCCCCCTTTCCAGCCATGCTTTTGCTGAGAAATCTCTTTGAAAAATACCCCCTAGCACTTTTAACTGTGACCATCTTGAGCAAGGCAGGATGATTCATGTAGCATTGACTTCCTGCAATCCATCAGCCCTTAGTTCAGGCATACAAGCAGGAGGATGTGCTTAGCTGAGAAAACACCTCCTCCCCTCCAGAAAACTCCCAGGATGTATGATGTAATTTGCCTAGGCAAGAAACCAGTAAGTAACTAAAGAAACATACAAAAATAGTTTAAAACAAATAAATATTATTATTATACAGGATTTATATAGCGCCAACAGTTTGCTCAGCGCTTTACAATATAAAGGGAGACAATACAGCAACAATACAGTTCAATACAAGAGGGATAGGAGGGACCTGCTCCTTGGAGCTTACAATCTGATATACTTGTAGCTACCTCTTCAACCACTGTTAACACCACTGTAACACCTTGGCCAGGTATCCGCCTGGCTATAGCACACACAATAATCACACAGCCCTTGAAGAACAGTAAATCAGTCTGCATTAAAGTTAGATTATCAGAAATATTCACCTGAAGAATCAGTGACTGATGTGCTCAAAAGTGAACCACACAGGATAAGTAAACAACAGGATACCGCATAGTAACACTCTTAACTACTTGGTAACCGCGCTATAGCCGAATAATGGCTACAGCGCGGTTATACAGTTCTGGGAGTGCGTCATATAACATCCTCCCAGAACGTGCCCTCCCACGCGCCCCCAGCAATCTCCATGATCACTGGGTCCTACGGACACAGCTGATCATGTAATGAGGTAAAAGGCCAATCATAGCGGCTTTTTACCACGTGATCAGCTGTGTCCAATAACACAGCAGATCACGGAGTAAATACAGTTGCCAGTTATCGGCAGCACTTTTCTCATGCTGTCACAGCATGAGGAAATTATTGCTGATAACCGGCAGCTATCACAGAGCAGATTGGCACTGATCAGGGCACTGATGATTAGTGCCCTGCAGTGCCGCCTAGCAGTGACACCCATTAGTGCTGCCCAGCAGTTGTGCCCCTCAGTCCCCAGCAGTGCCGCCCAGCAGTGCCATCAGACAGTGCCCAGCAGTGCCACCCATTAATGCTGCCCAGCAGTTGCGCCCATCAGTGCCCAGCAGTGCCGCCCAGTAGTGCCACCCATCAGTGCTGCCCAGCAGTGCTGCCAGTCAGTGCCCAGTAGTGCCACCAGTCAGTGCCATCAGTCAGTGCCGCCTATCAGTGACCATCATTGCTGCATATCAGTGCAACATCATCAGTGTCTCCTCATCAATGCCCACCAGTGCTGCCTCATCAGTGCCACCACATCAGTGCTGCCTATCCGTGCCACCTCATCAGTGCCCATCAGTGCTGCCTATCAGTGCTCATCAGTTCTGTCTATCAGTGCAGCCTCATCAACACACATCAGTGGAGAAAAATTACCTGTTTGCACAATGTTGTAGTAGAAACAAAGAAAAACTTTCTTTTTTTAAAATTTTTGCTCTTTTGTGTTTATAGCGCAAAATAAAACACCCAGTGGCGATTAAATACCACCAGAAGAAAGCTCTATTTGTGTGAAAAAAATGATAAAAATTTAATGTGGTTAGTGTTGCATGACTGCGCAATTGTCATTCAAAGTGCGACAGCGCTGAAAGCTGAAAATTGGCCTGGGCAGGAAGGGAGTAAAAGTACCTGGCATGCAAGTGGTTAAATTGTACCAATTGTCTTGCAGGAGAGTTTAATCAGAGCTCCCCTACCCAAAGGAGCAGAAAAGGAGAGAGTTAGAATGTTAGTCTAGCTCGCTTGTGGGCTCCTAGTAGCTAAAAGCAGTGTTTAACTCTCTGAGGGTTTCGGCAAGCGAAAAGACCCATTAGGACCCTATCAGACAATGCAGTGAAACTCTTCTGCCGGCTTGATGGAGCTCTTTATATGGGTGCACAGTGAAGGTGTAGTTCCTTTTCATGAGAAATGACACTTCCCTGGAGATGATGACACAGCAATCAGAGTTTCCCTTTAATAAAGGCAACAAGCAGGTAGTTTACTTTAAACAAGTCAAAGGGGTATGATGGTTATTCAAACTGAGAAGGGATGGGAGCAAAATTTAGCAGAAGGATACCCCTTTAAGCGCAAGACTTGGCGGGTGGAACTGGTTGCTTCTTTGAATAGAATAGGCCTATGGTAATATGATTTTACTTTTTTTCAGTTCCTGACAATCAGACAAGCAGAAATGATTAAGGCTGATATACTGCGTGTAGTACTTCAGTGGGCAACTGGTGTAGATAGGCCATAGTACTGATTGTGCTATGGAGTCTGTGTCTTTATGTGGCAGTCAGTGTTGTAAGAATCCTGGATTTAAGTAACTGATAACAACAACAACTGAACTTGTAGCATGTAGTGGTGTGCTATGGATTAGGAACCCTCTAACTTGGTCCTTCAAGGTAGCAGTGCAAAATGATGGCCTTACTGCTGGGGGGCCCCCATCCTGTCCTCCAGAGAAGGTAGTGGTGCCAGTGGCAATGAACCAATCTACTTGCATGCAGGACTGACTATCCTGCCTCTCAGTCTGATCAGCGATTTGCAAACCCCTTTCTCCGCCTTCCGTTCCAATCCGATCCAGCCTGAGGCCTCCTGGATCAGCCATCAGCTCTCACACATGTCCTGCCTCTCTCTCAGTCTTCTTCTCTCCCCCCGGGTTCCAGGGCTTTCCTCTTTAATATGCTCCAGCCCCTTTGCTCCCTCACTTGGGGACTGTAGTTCTGTTTCAGCTAAACTGAATTAAGAAATCCTCCTTGCAGCATACGTCTCAGCATTCTTAGCATTGCTATATGATTTCCTGTGTCAACTGATCTTCATCTGCCATCAGTAACAGTGCAATGTGTTACATACTTTCCTATCTATTCACTAATGCTAGCAGGATTAAAAATAGTCAATGTTGATTGAGAGAGTGAAATTCCACTCAAATACAGCGACAAAACCCCAGTTTGATTGAACTTGAAAAAAGGGGCTTTTTAGGTAAATTTAGCTGCAAAACCTGATATTTTATCAAGCAATAATAGCCCCGTGTTGGCTTAATGTACATTGCTTGAACCCTATCCCAACTCATGTCCCCAAAATATTCAAACTATAGACTTCAGCTATGTGTTTATTAGAAATTGACCAGTGTCAGGACAATACACAAGCACTCGAATAGGTAGCAAATGAGAGAAACAAGACCTTTTTTTAGATTTTATGCTGCAATAAAAACAAGTGTATATTATCTAAGAGACAATAGCAATAACTATTGTGCAGTGGCTGAACAGCACATAAGCAGATTTGTTAGACTGCAACAGGGAGAGGGAGAGGCAAGAAGGTTTTATCTTGAAAAAGTGTATTAGAGTGCATTGTTTGAGAGACAATAGCCAGAAATAATTTATAGTGACTGGACAGAACGGCTTAAGATAGCAATGAACATCAGAGCGGCAGATTCCCAAGCACAATTTCTTTCTTTTTTTTTTACAGACATTATGTGCTATTTTTTCATTTTCATGTGTAATTACAGGTTTTTATTTTTATTTTTGAATTGATGCAGTGGTTGGACTACATACAGGAGAGATCAGGCAGGTCTGCAATTCTTCTGTTTTACCAGCATAAACATACTCCTGCCAGGCACTCAGCTGCCTGCCCTTCCACAATTTAGGGTGCCTGATTTTAATCCTCCTTGGTCCTCACTGGCCTCTTGTTGTGAGTTTTTCTCCAAGGACCAGAGGGTAAGAGCAGGCAGAAGGAAGAATTAACTATATGCAAGAGAAAAGCCATAAAATGTAAAGCAGCATTTACCAACACCCACCCCACCATTCCCAATATCAAACTTCCCATGGCAGGTTTCTGCTGGAGTGTAAGAAAAAAAATGCCCCTAAGCCCACACAGGAGCAGCCCCTATATGCCAGCTTGGCACTTCAAATGCTTAAATACCAGCTAGCAGAATCAGGCCCCTTCCTCTAGTTCATGGTCTGAGCATGCCTGACATTAACATTTTCCCACACACCATCACTATTTTTTATAATTTTTTTTTTGTTAATTTATACTTATAGAGTAGCAATTTGTATATTTTTTTTCCTTGTAAGGCTGGCTGAGAATCAGACTCTGAATAAAATTAATCAGGCCTGGATTACAGAGGACTACCAAATACCCACTACAGATGTTACTGATGTATTTATTTAATGCACGATTAACTA
The DNA here is from genome assembly GCF_062004578.1 of Staurois parvus. NCBI lineage: Eukaryota > Metazoa > Chordata > Amphibia > Anura > Ranidae > Staurois > Staurois parvus. The sequence continues at coordinate 4,677,798 of NW_028317844.1, forward strand.
AGTAAACAACAACCACTTTATTAGCTAAATTGGGATATGGCAAGGAGTTGCAATGCACCTAGGCGAGGGTGTAGAATGTTTTGAGTGCACAAGGTTTTTTATAATTTAATTTTCAAATGATGGAGTGAGGTGTTGCAAAAGAAGGGAAGCTCTTGAATGAACTACAGCATCATTTACCTTATGAGCTCTAACAAACAATCCTGGAAGGAAGACCAGGGAGGAGATGGAAGTGTGCGTGTAGGAAGGGATTGCTGACATGGCAGTGTTGGAGGGGATCACTAATATGCTGTGCATTCAAGCACATTATTTCAAAAAGCTTCTGGGGGCCCAATTTCTTTACATAGTTTGTTGGCGGTTTACTCCAGCTTTAAGAATGGGCAGATGTTTTTCTTTCCATTCTCACTGAGACATATTGTATGCATCTCTACGGCTAGCCTGTAAAAGGATGAAACAAGGCTATTCGGCTTTAAAGTAGTAGTAAAGTGCCCCAAAAAATTAAAAAAAACTCTTCTCCCTGCAAGTTAAGAGCATAATGTGTTAGTATGCATCGCACACTAGCACATTATGAAAGACTTACCTGAAAACGAAGCACCTTAGCGGTGTGCTGGAGGCACACCGTCAATTGAGAGCGCAGTGAGCATGCGCCAGTGACATCACCGGCGCTTCTACAGTAAATATTTACAGTACCTACAAGTAAGCCTTATTAAATGCCTACCTGTAGGTAAAAGTTCCCAAAGTGGGTTTACTTCCACTTTAATGTAGAGAATAAAGTATGCATTTGAAACATGGTTTTGCTCCAAGTTATCCTTATTTATGGACTAGGATACATTTGTGGTTCTTCACTAAACTAATGGGACAAATAAGCTGCCACTTATGTAAAATGGATTCTGGCTATCTAAACAAATTACCTGTTACTTAAATTTCAGAGGAACCTGAAAGAACAATAACATAGCTTCATTGCTGTCAACCTCATCCTTCCTTCACTAGGCAGGTCAACAAAGACAGCTCACAACTTTTAGCCAGAGCGAACCCCTTTATGTTGAATAATTACAGATTGGTTTGCAGGGTCCTGTAGTCTATGTAGTGGAAAAGATTAACCTCAGGCTACTGAGAATGATAACAACTTTGGGCACTTAGCAAGATATTAAAGTGTTTTTAAAGTCTGTTTTTTTTTTGTTAAAATAAAAAAAGTTTATACTTACTTGCTCTGTGTGACAATATTGCACAGAGTGGTCCCCTACTTCCTCTTTGGCAGTCCCCCAATGGCTCTGTCCACTCTCTGGGTACCTCCTTAGTAAGTTGGGTGCTAAGGATGCACTCATGTGCGTGCACCCAGACCGCGCTGGAGCCAGATTGCTGACATCACGCCATCGTCTCCTGGGCAAGGAGCGGTGGCCATTTTGGTACCTGATAGTATTATTTTCCACATGGATTACTTTGATTTATGTACACCTACTTTAAACAAATAAATACTACACTATATTAGTCCCTTTGGCTCCTGTGGTTGAGCAATCTTCCCCAGATGTAAAGTAGCACTCACCACCGGAACTGTGAGGATGCTGGATGAGTAACTCTTAAGCTGTTCCTCTACTCCTTCACCCAGATGTGACAGATTGTAACCAATGCTTATATACATTAAAGTTCTGGTGAGTGCGCACCCATAAGAAGTGGTGGATTACCTTTAAAGATACATGCACTACTGCACTTTGGTCACAGGAATATATCCTATTTATATTGAAGAAAAACTTCTGCTGAATTATCCTTTTTACTTGTTTACTGAAATCGGAATGAATATTAGGGTTATTTATTAATTTATTTCACCTAATGCACATATTGCACTAATTAGGACTTTATATATTGTGCACTTATCACTTTATGATTTGAATATAATGTTATACCTATATTCATCACATCGCTGCACTTATATATTTTGAAAACTTCTTGAGACACACACAGCGCTGGTAAGCTACAACCCAGCTCCCTCCGCACAAGAGTTTGACTGTCAGCAGCAGTAGCCTATGGCTTCCACTGTTCTCAGTGTCCCCCATGAGACTAGGAAGTGAGACGAGCAGTGCTGCAGCCAGGACAGGGCTGGAACCGTGCTAGGAGTCAGGTTAGAGTTTAGGGATGGGGTGGGTAGGACAAGAAGTGTGGCATTTGTTACCTTAATACAGAGACTTTAGAACCACTTTAAATGGCACATATGAGGAAAGAAATATGGGAACCATTGACTATTTAGAAAGTTACTGATCCTAAACAAGCACGTGCATATTATCAAGATTTTGGGGCCAGTTCACACTACAAAAATGCACTCCAGATGCATTCTGGATATGTTTCGGCTTACAGTTCGCACTACACTCTGTTCCAGTGCAGTTTTGATGCAGTTTGCTATGTTCTAGTATGGTGCAGAAAAAATGCAGCACGTTCTACTTTTTTTTCTGCACCAGAAACTGACTGCACTAGTGTGAACCAGGGGCATTGAAATACATGGAACACACTGTACCAGGGGTGGACTGACCATTTGGAAACTCGAGCACTTCCCGAGGGCCCGGGGTCAGTAGGGTGCCCCATGAGATGCCCCTGGTACTTTTTTCATAGGCTTATTTGAGTTTGGGCAAGGATGCAGAGGCCCATGATCCCCTATTGCCCGGGGGCCCCATCAGTTGTCAGTCCGCCCCTGCATTGTACATTCATTTTTGATTCAGAAAAAAAGCGCACTGTGAACAAGCCCTTAGAACTGATAAACGTTATAGAGCCGCATAAGCTAAAGACCCCATAAGAGGCCTAATGCGGAACTAAACCCACCAATTTAACTTTTTCCAAAAACAGTTACATTCAAGGCATGGTAACTGTTACAGTTACTAGTGTACTTATGTCAGCTCTCAACTGACTTGTCAAGCCATCAAATGACTGTTACAGTTATTGTTTAACTTCCACTTTTGTTGGACAATTGAGAAAAGTTGAAAAATAAGAGATTTCCCGGCCGGATCAACAGGTAAAAATTAAAGAAAAAAGTAAACACAGCCACAATATTTAAGGATTGGTAAACTACAATATATTACATTTTTGTTTTACATATGTTTTTCACATGATATATGCAGTTACTGGGTTTTTTTCGAGTTTTGCAGAGTAATTCTAGTAGCTAGCAATTTGACTTTAGAGAGTCTTCTCTTGTACTAAGTGAAGTATTGTGTGAAATATTTACAAAAAGCTTTCAAGAAACCTTAAAGTGGTTCTAAAGGCTCAAGGTTTTTACCGTCATGCATTCTATAAAAACTTTCTGTGTGTAGCAGCTCCCCAGCCCCCCTAATACTCACCTAAGCCCCCTCTCAATCCAGCGATGTCCATGAGATCCTCGGTTCTATAAGGACTCTGCCTCTTGATTGGCTGCGGCAGCAGCGGGAGTCATCGGCTCCTGCTGCTGTCAATCACAGCCAGTGAGCTAATCAGGAGAGGGAGCAGGACAGAGCTGATCCACGGCTCTGTGTGTGAATGGACATTCACGCAGAAAATGCAAATTTTCTTTGCATTGGTACTCCCTTAGAAGTTCTCAGTTCCCCATGCCATTTGTTTTACAATCCCTTGCCTATTAACCTTGAAATTAAATAATGGATTAGAAATAGATTTTTAAGATCTCCCTCCCCCCTGATTTAAAGTGCTCTTAAACCCAAAATCAAACATTATTTATATTGCAGCTTACCAATTCTTGGATGTGATGGCTGCATTTATTTTTTGGCTTTCTTTATTCTATTTTCATCTGGCGATCTTGCCATTAATTCTGCTGTTTTTCAAAAGAAGAAGCTCTCCAGTAGAATGTATCAGTTACAGGAATGAGACTAGCCATTCAACTTTAGCAGGGGTGCTTTCAATGATCCCCTTCTAATTTTTTTTATGCAAAACCTTTATCCTAAAAGGAAAATAATGCTTGCTGCAACTGCTTACAAAGATTTAGCTGGAGTTTGCTTTAATCTGTGAGTGTATTTAAATCTGCTAATACATCGAATACTCATCTCCCCCGACTGACAATGCTGTTGTCCAAAGGTGCCCCGTGTCCCTTCATCCAGAGTGGGGGCACTATAATACAGGAGGTGTGCTACTGGCCAGGTCAACAGGTGAAAACGGGAAAAAAGCCTAAGAAAATAATACGTATGCAGCCACCACATCAAATGACTGGTAAGCTGCAATATATTACATTTTTGGTTTGGGGTTTTATACCGCTTTAAAGAGGGTTTGGATTTAAGTTCGTCAAACTCATCATGATGTCTGAAAATTGCAAAGCCGTGTGAACTGAATCCAGATATATTCACTTATCCCTCCCACAAGGTGCTGGAAAATTTCTGTTACTCCTCTTTACAGTTAAGAAGAGCAGCAGGGTAGTGAAGGGAAGTATTTACTGCTATGAACGAGGGCATTAAAATAAATCCAGCATAAATATACAAACATCCTGGACAGCAAGTGGTTACCATTTTCTTAGAGCTGGCGATCAGCTTTTCTGTAAAAGTGATCTGAGCAGCACTTTTTCAGGGCTCAGAAAGCCCCCCCTAGAGTATTTCCCGGGCACTCCCGTTCCACATGGTAAGCAGTTGGGATGGCTGCCCATAAGAAGAGATGGAGGAACACCCATTCCCCCATCTCGTCTGTGACAAATGATACCGGAAGCGACAAAGGTTTTATCACTTCTCGTTTTAATGCTGTCATCCCCTAGACTATTTTGCGCCTTAGGCAAGACCAGCTACTTGTGCCAACACCCCCCCCCCCTCCCAAATATTAAATCAACAAAATATTAAATCAACAAAACATGAAACTGCTAAATTCATTTTAACTTGAAAAAATAAGTGCCATAAGATGCCGCCAGCACCAATATTAAAGACAAAATGAGTCTCATGGACGGGCTGTATCTGTGGCTGGCAGTGGCTGGGTGACAGTTGCAGTGAGTAGAGGATGATGGATGCACACTCTGACAGATCCCAGGCTGCAATTCCCTAGGCAATGTGGGGAGATAAAATGCTGTGACAGCATGCAGCCCAGTTCACACACATACAGAGAACACCTGAACTGAGCGATCCCACATAGTGACAGATCTGACACAACACAACACCACCAACACTGAGACAGATCAGCAGGCACTAGAGGAGCAGGCTGTGGGATCGTGATGATGTCATCACTCACTGACACATTGCACATAGTTACATAGTCTGGCTGAAAAAAGACAAAAGTCCATCCAGTTCAACCATAGAAAAAAAAAAGTTACAATCCTATACCCACAGTTGATCCAGAGGAAGGCAAAAAAAACCCCAGCAAAGCACGATCCAATTTGCTCCTGCTGGGAAACAAATTCCTTCCTGATCCCTGATCCCCCGAGAGGCAATCAGATATTCCCTGGATCAACTTTACCTATAAATGTTAGTATCCAGTTATATTCTGTGTATCTAAGAAACAATCCAGGCCTTTTTTGAAGCAATCCACTGAGCTGACCAGAACCAACTCTTGAGGGAGTCTATTCCACATTTTCACAGCTCTCACTGTTAAGAAACCTTTCCGTGTTTGGAGATTTCTTTTCCTCCAGACGTAAAGAGTGCCCCCTTGTCCTCTGTGATGACCTCAGGGTGAATAACTCTACACCGAGTTCACTATATGAACCACTGATGTATTTATACATGTTGATCATATCCCCCCTTAATCTCCTCTTCTCAAGAGAGAATAAATTCAGTTCCTCTAATCTTTCCTCATAGCTGATATCCTCCATGCCTCTTATCAGTTTGGTTGCCCTTCTTTGCACTTTCTCCAGTTCCCCAAAGTTCTTTTTGTGAATTGGTGCCCAAAACCAAACTGCATATTCCAGATGAGGTATTACTAATGATTTGTACAGGGGTAGAATGATATCTCTCTCTGAAGTTTATACCTCTTTTAGTACAAGAGAGGATTTTGCTCGTTTTAGAAACCGCAGCTTGGCATTGCATGCCGTTATTAAGCTTGTGATCTACCAGAACTCCCAGATCCTTCTCCACCATTGATTCCCCAAGTTGTACCCTCCTAGTATGTATGATGCATGCATATTCTTGGCCCAAAGTGCAGAACCTTACATTTTTACATTTACCAACATTAAACCTCATTTGCCACATAGTTGCCCAATTAAACAGTGCATTGAGGTCATCAGCTTGTATGTTGAAGACATCCTGTAAGTACGTTATTTCACTGCACAGCTTGGTGTCATCTGCAAAGACTGAAATGGGATTTTTAATCCCAGACCTGATTTCATTTATATTGAAAGGTAAGGGTCCCAACACTGAACCTTGTGGTACACCACTGATGACCCCAGACCATTCAGAGTATGAATCATTAACCACTACTCTCTGAATACGATCTTTTAGCCAGTTTTCTATCCATTTACATACAGATTTTTCCAAGCCCATCGACTTTACCTTACACATTAGCCGTGTGTGGGGAACTGTGTCAAATGCTTTTGCAAAATTCAAGTATACCACGTCCACAGCCACCCCTCTGTCCAAGGTTTGGCTCACCCCCTTATAAAAAGAAATCAGATTTGTTTGACAACTTCTGTCTTTCATGAATCCATGCTGTCTGTTGCTTAAAATATTTTTTCCCAGCAAGAACTCATTTATGTGGTCTTTTATTAAACTCTCCAGTATGTATCTTCCCAACTATAGAAGTTAAACTAACAGGTCTATAATTACTTGGTAAAGATTTTGACCCCTTTTTAAATACTGGCACCACATTGGCCTTACACCAATCCAGTGATACTATGCCAGTCATTAAAGAGTTCCTAAAAATTAGAAACAAGAAGAAGCTCAATTCTAGAAGAGCTCAATTCTTTAAGGACCCGTGGGTGTATGTCATCTGGTCCAGGTGCTTTATTCACCTTTATACTGCCTAAATATTTTTGGATCATATCAATTGTGAACCAATGTGGATCACCTGGAACTGTGTCAATACTATGCCTATTATAGACAAGAGTTCCCCCATGCTCCTTTGTATACACAGAGCTGAAGAAGGTACTAAATAAATTTGCCTTCTCTTTCTCCCCAGTCACCCACTCTAGATTATTTTGTAAAGGGCCTACATGCTCGGACCGAACCTTTTTACTATTAATATAGTGATGGATGTCTGGCCGGCCAGGTCACACTCAGACACGAGACATCAGACGTTACCTTCCTCCGCAGGCACAGCTCTGCTTTCACTGATGAATGGGAAGAGAAGGGCTGGAACTTCACAGTGATCATCAATCACCAGCCGGCTTGCAGTAAGGGACTGAGTCTGAGAGGAACACTGGAAGGAACGGCAGCTCAGCTGCTACACTAGCACTAGACATCTCAGCTGGACAATCATTCATGATGTGGCAGTGATCCACACAGAAAGTGCCGGCCTGTGCTGTGCCCCTAGGTAGCAGTGCGCCCTAGGGGGCCACCTAGTTTACCTAGTGGAAGCACTGGTACAGCCAGGGAAACAGCTGATGAAAAACAAATTTCTGCTGTCGGCTGACATCACTCAGCTGGTCCGTGCTGGGGAAAGATCCTAACTCTAAAGTCCCAATCCACCCCAGAGTCTGGAGCAGCACCTAGCATAGCCACTCAGTGAAGCACTGAGATGCAGAGCCAGCTGCTCCCTTCCCCTCCACAGCCCAGAACTTCATTGAGCGCTGGGCAGGACACAGCAGACAGCAGTGACTGACAGTCACCACTCTCTGCTCAAAGCGGCTGTGAGAAGTCAGCGTTCATCAGTCATGTGATTGCTGAGTTCTCACACTTAGAGCCAGCAGGGGATAAATGCAGCATTGGACCAATGCTGCATCCACCTAGGGAAATGGGGGAAAAAAGCCCTACTTCTCTTTTAAAGCCTAAACCTATGTAGAAGTAATATTGCAGGCTGAATCATGGGTGTCATATTGTCACTGCTAGTTTACCTTTACTGTAAATGGAATGACTGAGTAGACGGAGTATAGCATTTTTGCAATGACCACAAAAGACTGAGTATAACTAAAAGGAAAACTTTGTTTTTGAAGTTTTGGATGGATTGGAGACGAATTATAATACTTTTTATGGGTTTTTTTTTTGCTGCCTGTGCCTTTGTTAGGGAAATTCTCTATTAGTCCTGTTTTCCATTATCATTGAAAGCAAAAGAAATTCCTAAATTTTAGATTGTTCCCAGAAATGTAATAGAGGGGAAATCTTCCAATGGGGACACTAGTTCTGGTGACCTGGGGGGGGGGGGTCTCAAGGGAACCACTTAATTTGAAGGAATTTCCTCTCACTTCCTGATTTGTCTATGGGACAGGAAGTGAAGGATAATCTCTCGAATGGAAGAAGGCAAAAAAAAAAAACTGACAGGGGTGATAACCCTCCCTTACACTAGCCAAAGTTTTGCCTACAGTTCTACTTTAAAGGAGAAGTACAACCAAAGTTCGTTTGGCTGTACTTCTCCTGTGGAACACAGAAGTGCAATTCGTTCTGCATTCCTGTGAACCAGTTTCAGTTGACAGCAGGCTAAAGTCAGCTGTCAGCTGACGTCACTCAGCTGGTCCAGGCTGGGGAAAGATCCTGGATCCACCCAAATGTCTGGACCGGCACCTGGCTCAGCCTCTTGGCAAGCTGCTCCTGCCCCGTCCACAACCCACCAGTCCCTGCTCAGAGTGGCAGGGAGAACTGACAGATCAGTGATGTGTGATTACTCAGTTCTCATCCGTAGAGCCGGTGGAGGACAGATGCAGAATTGGATCAATGTTGCATCCATCTAGGTAACTATTAAAAAAACGCTCTGTTTTTAGAACCACAGTAATCAACTTATCAATGACCATCTAAAATGTAAATTTCAGCTATGGGTTGGAGAACTTTTGTTTCTCTGACAAACATTGACTACTACAATGTTTGTGCTCTGGGTTTCCCTTAGGTCATAAGATGACAAACAATATGGGTCAGCATCAGGGGTGGACTGACAACTTATGGGGCCCCTGGGCAATAGGGGATCATGGGGCCCCATGTCCTTACCCAAACTCAAAAAAGCCTATGAAAAAGGTACCAGGGGCATTTCATGGGGCCCCCTACTGACCCCGGGCCCTCGGGCAGTGCCCTAGTCTCCGAATGGTCAGTCCGCCCCTGGTCAGCATTACATTTCCAAACCAGCCAATTGATATCTTATATGTATTGTTTTCTCATTCATCTCCCACGATTGTTCCATTCAAATGAACTGATGATCAGACTGCAGTTTGTCCCCTTCTGAAATCCTGTGGGCTATATGAAAATGGTGAGTGATTATGGGCATCTCAGGTTTGACTTGACTATTAGTCTTTTTGTTTTGTGAAGACATGGTATATTCATTGTGTGAATCGTAAGGTAATTTAGGTGTGATAAAGGTCACAAAGGCATATGTGATTGACTTCCGATTTCAGAATTTACAGTCCCCATTCAGATGACCATATATATTTAAAGCAAGTCACTCCCCCCCTCAATCCAGTTTTCCGCAGCTTCTATAAAATTGAACCCAGATGTGTAGTGTGTGGAAACTCTCAGAGGAAATGAGCTTATTCCTGAAATTTACTGTGCGGCATTTATTTCATGACAATATATCAAATATGTAAAGTCCATGCATGCATTAACTATTTTAGGTAGTATAAACAAGTTCTTGTAGGGTTGTTAGTTGCATGCATCAGTGTTGTTCCACACACAACTTCACAAACTTCTTCTGCATACTAAAAGATTAAAGGAAATCCTCCATGGTAGCATTTGCAGAAATATTTTTCAACTCTTTAGAGGCCTCTTTGGAGGCCTTCTTGAAAGCATTTCTACACATAGATCACAAGTCTGTTTTATGTCTATGCCCTGACAATGTGAAAATTGAAAAATGTTCAAGGTTTCAAACACAAATCCTATTCTCATGACCTACAGTCTGTATGTAAAGGCAACAATGTAAATTCCGAGATTGTAGGTCTGGGGGGGAAGGGGAGTTATTTAAAGCATTGTCACTGCATGAGGTGTGGAATCTATGGCTGGAAAGAAACCACTGCAAAACAAAAAAGTCCCCCATTTTTTTTTTTCAGTAACTGGGAATTAGGACACTTATAGAAACACCATTTTGTTAACTGTCTCCCGACCGCCCTATAGCAGATATACTGCTACAGGGTGGCACGGGTGTACAAAATCACACACACAAATTATATATATATATATATATATGATTTTGCATTTCCGGGTAGGGGATTGATTCGCGGCTGTAAATCAGCGGGTCCCGGCTGGTGATTACTCTGGTGCCCGGTAATTGCCGAGGAACTCGAACAGGGAGAACTGTTTGTAAACAAAACAGTTCTCCTCCCTGTCAACTCGTGCACACTTCTTTGGAAGGTTGTGCACAGCACAGCCATGCAAAGCAGTGTGATTACAGTGAAGCACAAACACACGGCCCCATAGTAAAACACACCCAACACACAGTTAACCCATTGATCGCCCCTCATGTTAACCCCTTCCTGCTCAGTGCCATTAGTACAGTGTCAGTGCTTTTTTTTTTTTTTTAGCACTGACCACTGTATCAGTGTCACTGGAGATGTCAGTGACACCAAGTCAGTTCCCCCCAATGTCAGAATGCCCACCGCAGTCCCGCTATAAGTCGCTGATCACCGCCATTTCTAGTACAAATTTTAAAAAAAACCAAGTATTTATACCGTCATTTGTAAACACTATAACTTTCACGTAAACCAATTAATTTCCACATATTGGGATTTTTTTTTTTTTTTTTTTTTAGCAAAGACATGTCACAGAATATATTTTACCCTAAATTTATGACGAAATTTGATTTTTTAAATTTGTTTACTGGACATGTTTAAGGGCTCATGTACACTGCAGCTGCTAAACTGACGTTCAGGAGCTGTTCAGCATCCCCTGAACTCTCCCTAATGTTTTCCTATGTGTCCATGTACACTATGTCGTTTACAGGTAGTTGAGTTTACGGTCTTTTTTTTAACACACCAAACTTGCGTTCAGGAGTAGATTTTACCAGTGTTTTAAACGCCAAATGCTTGTAAACGCGGTTAACCGCATTTAGAAGCGTTTTTTTTTTTTTAACTGTTCCATGTCCAGATGCTGTCCAGAGCCTTTTTTCTTCATCAGAAATGCATGCAGAGTGTTTTCCATGTATTCAAATTGACCCAGTACACCAGTGCAGTCAGTTCCAGGTTTCGCATGAAGGAAAAAAAATGGTAGAATGTGCTGCATTATGCTCATCATGGGATCCATAGTGAATACAACCAGAATAGATGGGTAATCTTAACAAATACTGCTCTCTCTCTGCTTCTGTTCTATTTCTCTCAAAATGTCTGAAATAGTTAACTTTTTTATTTTTCAGCGCATTCTGGGCATTTGGGAAGGTCTCCTGAGGTTATCTTTTAAAAACGCTTCAAACCGCAAATGCACATAAACGTGGTATGCAAACGCGACTAAACTGATGTTTATTGACATATGTTTTCCAGCAGTCAGTTTCCATCGTTCAGAAGAGTTTTCCAAATGCCCTGTGTACATGAGCCCTAGTAGCAAAAAGACAAAAAAAGACCAACAATTTTGAGAAAAACTATATTTTTTTTTTATAGCACAAAAAAAAAAAAAAGCACAGGCAATCAAATCCCACCGAAAGAAAGCATAATTCATGGGAAAAAAAAAGAACATAAATTTCATTTGGGTGCAGCGTGGCATGACCGCGCAATTGTCAGTTAAAGTAACGCAGCGCCATAACAAAAAATGGCCTGGTCAGGAAGGGGAAGGGGGGGGGGGGTAAATCCTCAGGAGGGCAAATCGACAGAAGGGCAAGTGGTTAACATCATTTCTATTGTTTTCCTTTTTATGCATGGCTAAGATCTGTTAAGCTGCTGAATTGGATACACATGGGCCAAAATAGACTGAAAACAGTTGGGTTCTGTTCTACAAAAGCTGGTCTTATGGTCTGCTTCTGTCTAATGGGCATGCTGGAAAACCAGCATCTGACGATCGCTAGCAATAGCACAGTGGTGGAGATTGCTGCACTAACATTGCTTGTGTTAGTACGGTGCTCTCTCAGTCTTTTTTTTTTGTCCAGACCTCTGGTGTATAGCCAGCTTTAGACATTTGTGAGGAGTCTGTATGCAGCAACCCCAGGGTGGCAACAACATCACTTTGGGCCCAGTGGTTTTAGAATTTCTGCAGACTATTGGGTAGAGAAAGAACTGTAGGTTAAAGCTAAGCCAACTAGCTGATTAATCATTTACTTCTCACACTGAGCAGACCAAAAGAATGTTGTGAACTCTGACACCTACAGGGTGTGAAATTACATTTTGTGGGCATTGTCTTCCTGCAAGAAATGTTCTTCTCGTATTTGCTAAACATAATATTTGGAACATTTTATGTCTTATTATACAGTTTTGCGCAAAAGTTTGCATACCCTGGAAAAAACGGTGAAATTTTGTCATTAATATTGAAAAAAAAAATAGCTGATCAATACAAAAAACTGATCATATGAAGCTATTTATTATCACACAGTTGTTTGGCACCTTTTAAAATCAAAATAACAAAAATCACTCAAATGGCCCTGATCAAAAGTTTACATACCCTGGAATGTTTGACCTTGGTACAGACACAATTAAAAGGTTAATTTCCCACATCTGTGGCTTTTTAATTTGCAATTAATGTCCATACACACACACACACACACACACACACAAAGACTAAAAAAAAAAAAAAAAAAAAGGGAGGAAAAACTTTTGAGGCACAACATAGGCATAAAAACATGATTTATTTTGTATCAAAATCCAATGTATAAAACAACATTCTATTTCACATTAACAGTACTAAAGCGTGTAGAAAGTTAAAAGTTTACAATGTCAAGGAACAGCAAATCTCTTATGTGATCCAAATTCTTTGTAAACTTTAGGCTCATTCTTATCGGCTTGAGTTCAACGCGTTTCATGTACTTAATCCACTTCTTCAGGAGCCATCATCATATAAACATTTGACTACTGATGTAAGAACAAATACAAATCAAAAAACATATTTTTTTTCATTCTGGCACAATAGTACATCATATTGCAGGTTCATCAGGGAGGGGGCAGGAACAAATGGAGAAAGGGCAAAACCCCCTGGAAGCCCAAAGGGGGGAAAAAAGGATACGAGCCACATGTACACATACATCAAGAACTCTGAATGAAAAACTACCTCCAAAAAAATAGGTGGCTTTAAACATGCTGAGTGAATTATTATTATTATACAGGATTTATATAGCGCCAACAGTTTGCTCAGCGCTGTACATTATAGTGGGTGACAGTACACGAGACAGTACAGTAACAATACGATTCAATACACGAGGGGTTCGAGGGCCCTGCTCCTTGGAGCTTACAATCTAGGAGAGAGGGGATAGTGGAACAGGAGGAAATAGCTGTGGGGGATGGAGTGGTAGGAAGAGTGGAGGAGTTCAGTAATTAGCTGAGGGTGGGGAGATAGGTTTTCCGAGTGCGCCTAAAGGCAAGTAGAGTAGGTGATAGTCTGATGGATTGGGGTAGGGAGTTCCAAAGGATGGGGAAGCACTGGAGAAGTCCTGGAGATGAGCATGGGAGGAGGAGACCAGGGAACTAGAGAGCAGGAGGTCTTGTGAGGAGCGGAGAGTACGTTTTGGGTGGTATTTGGATACCAGATCAGTGATGTAGTTTGGGGCAGTATTATGAACAGCTTTATAGGTCAATGTTAGCATTTTGAATTTTATCCCTTGGGCAATTGGGAGCCAGTGGAGGGATTGGCAGATACGGAGCAGTTTGTAAGGTGGATGAGTCTGGCCACAGCGTTCAAGATAGACTGAAGCCGGGATAGCATGCGGTGGGGCAAGCCGATGAGGAGGGAGTTACAGTAGTCAAGGCGTAATATAATGAGGGAGTGAATGAGTTGCTTAGTGGTGTCCGGTGTTAGGAACGCACGTATTTTGGAGATGTTGTGGAGGTGATGTCTACATGAGTTTGTTAGCGAATGGACATGGGGCTGGAAGGACAGATTGGAGTCTAGGATGACACCTAGTATTCTGGCTTGAGGGGAGGGACTGATGGTGGTGTTGTTGGTCTTGATGGAGAAGTTGGGGGGGTGGGCTGGGGGGAAAACTAGCTCAGTTTTGGAAAGATTTAGTTTGAGGAAGTGGAGTGACATCCAGTCTGATATGTCGCTCAGTATGCTTGTGATACGGGCGGAGACTGAAGGGGTGAGGTGAGGGGTAGAGAGATAGATTTGCGTGTCGTCGGCATAGAGATGGTAGTTGAAGCCGTGAGAGTGCATCAGTTGGCCAAGGGAGGAGGTGTAGATGGAGAAGAGAAGGGGCCCAATGACAGAACCTTGAGGGACCCCAACAGAGAGGGGGAGTGAATAGGAGGTGGCAGCGTTATAGGTAACACTGAAGGAGTGCTGTGATACATAGGAAGAGAGCCAGGAGAGAGGGGAGTCTTGGGGGCCAAGAGAGTGTAGTTTTTTGAGGAGGAGGGGGTGGTCAACAGTGTTGAAAGCCGCAGAGAGGTCAAGGAGTAGAAGCACTGAGTTGTGGCCAGTAACTTTGGCGGTGAGCAGGTCATTGGTGAGTTTGAGGAGGTCAGTTTCAGTGGAGTGTAGGGGGCGGAAGCAAGACTGTAGGGGATCAAGGAGGTTGTTGTCGGTGAGGTGGGAACTCAGGCGATTATAGACTGGTGTAGAGATCCTCTAATTGTGAACTTATATTGGCCTCTATTCGTATACTTCTCATACTGCAAAAAATATCCTCCTAAATGGTAAATATATAAGGCCAACCATTATATCAATGGAGTATGGGGGGCTGGGCAACATTGAAAATGTATCCAACACCCACCTCTACACCTGTAACCACTTCATGGCAAAACACCTAAAGTCAGATTCTCAGAATAGATTATATGCCCACGGCTGGTTTATGAGCAAAGCTAAAAGCTTCCTGTGTGTTAGTAATAACACATGGTAAAAGACTATTAATTTGCTCCATCCTTAACCACTTGCCCTCCTGAGGATTTACCCCCTTTCCCGACCAGGCCTCTTTTTGCTACTCGGCGCTGCACTAATTCAACTGATAATTGCGCGGTCATGCAATGCTGCACCCAAACTAAATTTACGTCCTTTTTTTCACACAAATAGAACTTTCTTTTAGTGGTATTTGATCACCTGTGCGCTTTTTATTTTTCACGCTATAAACAAAAGAAGACCAAAAATTTTGAAGAAAAACAATATTTTTTACTTTCAGCTATAAAAAATATAAAGTAAACTCAAAGTTAGTTATAAATTTAGGCCAAAATGTATTCTGCTACATGTTTTTGGTAAAAAAATCTCAATAAGTGTATATTGATTGCTTTGTGTGAAAGTTATAGCGTCTACAAACTATGGTATAGCTACTGCAATTTATGCCATTTTTTTGCTATACAGCGCTGCGCTAGTTTAATGGACAATTGCGCGGTCATGCAATACGGTACATAAATGAAATTTATGTCCTTTTTTCACACAAATAGAGCTTTCTTTTGGTGGTATTTGATCACCTGTGCACTTTTTATTTTTGGCACCATAACCAGAAAAAGTTTTGAAGAAAATTTTTTTTTTTCAAAAAAACAATATTTTCTTATTTCAGCCATAAAAAATATCCAAAAAAAATAAAATTTCGTCATAAATTTAGGCCAAAGTTTATTCTGCTACATGTTTTTGGTAAAAAAATTCCCAATAAGTGTATATTGATTGCTTTGTGTGAAAGTTATAGCGTCTACAAAATATGGCATAGATAATGGATTTACACAGCTTTTACTTTCTGACTGCTTATCACATTTCTTGAGGTTCTAAAATACAAGGATAGTACAAACACCCCCAAATTACCCCTTTTCGGAAAGTAGACACCCTAAGCTATCTGCTGAGAGGAACCCTGAGTCCATGGAAGATTTATTTTTGTTTTCCACAAGTTTCTGGAAAATGACAAAACTTTTTTTTTTTTTTTACACGAAGTTGTCATTTAAATGATTTATTTCTCGCACAAGCCATGGGTATATGTGGAATTACATCCCATAATACATTCTGCTTCTATCGAGTATGGGGATACCACGTGTGTGAGACTTTTTGGGAGCCTAACCACATACAGGAGCCTGAAATCCAATGACCACTTTGAAAGCCTGAAGGTGCGTAACTTCCTCATTACACTTCCTCACTACCTATCACAGTTTCGAAGTCCCTGACATGCCAGGATAGCACCAAACCCCCCCCCCCCCAAATGACATCTTTCTGGAAAGTAGACACCCCAAGGAATTTAAAAAGAGGCATGGTGAGTATTTTGCAGATCTCATTTTTCTCACGAGGTTTTGAAATGTAAAAAAAAATTGAAAAAATAAGTTTTTGTTTTTTTTCTTCATTTTCCAAAAACTTGTGGCAACAAATTAGATCTGTAAAATACTTACCATGCTTATTATCAAATTCCTTGGAGTGTCTATTTCCAAAAAAGGGGTCATTTGGGGGGGTTAGGTGCTATCCTGGCATTTCAGGGCCTCCGAAACTGTGATCGGTAGTCTGGAAGTGTAATGAGGAAATAAAGCCCTTTAAAAGCCTGAAGGTGCTTATTGGATTTTGGGGTACTGTACTTGGCTAGACTGCCAAAACGTCTCTCACATGTGCTACCCCCATACTCAGGAGAAGTAGCAGAATGTATTTTGGGGAGTAATTCCACATATACCCATGGCATGTATGAGCAGTAAATCATTTAAGTGACAATAAAAAAAATATTTTTTTGTCATTTTCCAAAAACTTGTGGTAAAAAAATAAATTGTTCTATTGATTCAACATGCCTCTCAGCAAAGGGGTATCTACTTTCCAAAAAGGGGTCGTTTTGGGGGGTGGGGGTGTTTTATGCCCAGCATTAGAAGTTTATGCCACACATCAATCACTCTTCTAACCACCTGAAGACCAAGCCTTTTCTGACACTTTTTCTTCACATGAAAACAAATCAGTATTGTTTTGCTAGGAAATTAATTTAAACCCCCAAACATTATATATTTTTTTTAAAGCAGATACCCTAGTGAATAAAATGGTTGGTACTACAATTTTTTATGGCACATAGTACTCGTGCAGCGATTTTTCAAAAGCAAATTTAAAAAAAAACAAAAAACAAAACAAAAAACAAAAAAACCACACACTTTTTTTTACTTTTAATGCACAAAAACACAATATATTGGCCAATTATTTGGTAAAATATAAAAGATAATGGTATGCCGAGTAAATAGATACCAAACATGACATGCTTTAAAACTGCGTATGCCCCGTGCAATGGTGACAAACTGCAAACATTTTTAATATCCATAGGCAACGCTTTAAAAGCTACCATTTTAGATTTACAGATGAGATCTAGTGTTAGAATTACTGCCCTTGATCTGACGTTCACGGAGATACCTCACATGCATGGTGCAACCGCTGTTTACATACCGCCACAGGGTCAAGGCCTGTGCACACAGGTGTGCGCACATGGGAGGGGCGATTTTTTTTTTGGTTTAGTTATTTTGATTTGTTTTTATTATTTTTACATTTGTACCTTTCATTTTTTTTTTATCACTTTTAATGCTATAACAGGGAATGCAAATATCCCCTATAACTTCAATGGGCATTGTCATATATTCTTTTTTGAGAAATCTGGGGTCTATCAGACTCTGGATATCTCCTCTGCCCTTACATTATCTAATCAAACCAAAATCGGTGTGATCAGATGCTTTCCCAATTTACAATAGCGCGGTTTATATCCTGCAAAACTGAAGTGATTAAATGCTTGTAGCTTCCGAATTCTTAGGCTATAGAGATGATTGGCACCATTCTGGTCTCCAAACAGCTCTATGGTCAGCTGGCAGAAACAGCGGCTGCATTCTAAGGTTCCCCTGATAGCACGAGACTGCCCGAGAAGGCCGTGGAAGGCAGCAGGGGAGGGGTAGCATCATCTCCCTCTGCTTGTAAAAGCAATCCTGCAGCTAATTAGCCACTAGGATTGCTTTTACATGAAAGCCGATCGCCGGCTGAAAAAAACGATACCAGGATAATGCCTGCAGCTGTAGGCATCATCCTGGTATAACCAAAGTCCAGTGATGTACCAGTACGTCGCTGGTCTCTGTTGGGTATATATACTATGTTCTTTTTTTTTTTTGTATGCAGCCTGTGGACTGAATGACAAAAATGAGAAGAAATCTCTGCCAGAAAAAGTGTGTGGTATGCCCACCATTAGAATATACCGCCCTGCATCCACCCACTTCTAATGGTGGGCACACATTAGGTCACACTTTGCCACAAGCGCCAGTTCCAAGATTGAACCAATGTCTAAATAGTGGCACGCTTGAATAAAAAAGTTTCCATGCGACTGGTCTGGCAAGGTTTGAATTTGGGTTGGCGGCGATAAATTGTTGTGCATATAAATTGCTTTGATCCACAATCAACGCATACAGATATTCCGTGAAAAACAGCTCCAAAAATCAAGGAGGTATGTGAAAGACCAGGATGTACTAGACCGCTGGTACTCGCCAGTTCACCAAAAGGTAGAGCGGCACTAGTACTGGCACTCTGCTGCATATGAGAGTCATCAAAATTTACCGGCAAGTGCTAACAGAGATCAGGCCTGATCCTGCGAACACTGCAGTTTTGTGTGCAATGTATCAAGTGACAGTGACCTACTGACACTGCACTTGCTGGGGAAGAAGGGGGGGGGGTAAGCGTAGGGGCTAAACGCAGGTGCTGGGGCTGATCCCACTAACGCTGCATTTTTGGGGACGCTATACTAATGTGAACGCTGGTATAGTGCTGATCTGATCAAAGATATTGACCCGTTCAGACACTATACTAGCAATAAGAAAAATTAATAATAGCGCCTATGGTCAAAATTATATAACTTACTAATAGTGTACCAGCTGCAAAAAATCACCATATATAAAGTGTACCAATAAATAAATAATTTGCGCTAGTAAATGTGTATAAATATATAAATATATATAAAGAAATCACCTCTTGAGTAAGTGCAATGAGTACCTAATAAAGGAATTGGTTTTTATAATATTGCACCATGAAGTCTTTCTGTTTCTGTTTCTCTCGAGTGCTTGGCATTTCCCCCCATGGATACGTTTGAAGGTGGTCCTTTATCCTTTATAACATCCTTTCATCCGCTCCATGAGGACGTCGATGACGAAACGCGTAGGGCGGAGCTTGATTGATGTGACGTCATTACGTTTTTGGCTGCCAGCTACTGCGCATGTGCTGAGTAGTCAGGCTCGTTTATGTGATTGCTGTTATGCTGTTGATGCTGGTGTCGGCTGGGACACCTCTTGAGTAAGTGCAATGAGTACCTAATAAAGGAATTGGTTTTTATAATATTGCACCATGAAGTCTTTCTGTTTCTCTCGAGTGCTTGGCATTTCCCCCCATGGATACGTTTGAAGGTGGTCCTTTATCTATTGGAGAAGTGGATTTTCGATTAACTACAAAGTTTTTTATCCTGTTATTGCGATCGATGAGGATCGGTGTGTTGCAGAGTTTCCGTTTCTGAAGATATATTTATGGATGATCTGCCATTATATTATCAAGGTTTTTTGGTGAAATTTTTCATATTTAGACACTTTTTTTGCTCAAAAGTTTTTTGCACTTAAAAGTTTTTTTATATATTTTTTTGTGGTATTGGCATATATATATATTTTTCTGGACTTATGATTTGATGATTTCTTTATATATATTTATACACATTTACTAGCGCAAATTATTTATTTATTGGTATACTATACTAGCAATGGAGGTTTATTGTACATGAGCGTGCTCCTGGCAATCAAGGGGTTAAATGTGATGACTGGTGTACTGATGGGCAATCTGACGCTATCTGGGAGGGGCGTGAAAACCATAGGAGCGCAAATCATATTATATATATATATATATATATATATATATATGATTTTGTGCACCCATGCCGTCCTGTAGCAGTATTTCTGCTATAGGGTGGTCAGGAAGCGGTTACAGAAGAGGTTTGTGTTACGGCGCTGCGTTAATTTAACTGACAATTGCGCGGTCATGCAACACTGCACCCAAATTAAATGTACGTCCTTTTTTTCCCCACAAATTGAGCTTTCTTTTGGTGGTATTTGATCGCCTGTGCATTTTTTTATTTTTGCGCTATAAAAAAAAAGGCTGACCATTTTGAGAAAAAAAAACAATATTTTGGACTTTTTGCTATAAAACATGTCCAGTAAAAAAGATTTAAAAATCAAATTGCGTCATAAATTACGGCCAAAATGCATTCTGCGCCATGTCTTTGCTAAAAAAAACTCCAATACTTGTAAATTAATTGGTTTACATGAAAGTTATAGAGTTTATAAATGGCGGGAAAGATACCGGGATTTAAAATTTTTTATACTAATAATGGCGGCGATCAGCGACTTATGGCAGGACTGCGGCGGACATTCTGACACTGGGGGGAACTGACTTGGGGTCACTGACATCCCCAGTGACACCAATACAGTGATCAGTGCAAAAAAAAACTTTTTTATTCAATGAAAGAGTTAACTGTGTGTGGGGAGTGTTTTATTAGGGGGCGGGGGTGTGTACTGCACGGGAACACACTGATCCAGAGAGATAGACTCTTCTCTCCAGATCAGCATGTCAGGAGCTGACAAGGAACTGACAGAAAGCAGAGGTGCAGTGTAAACACTGCAGCCGTGCTCTCTGTCAGTGATTGCCGCTAATCGCCGGGACACGGCCGGTAATGACTGGCTGTGACCCGGCGACTGACACCCGCGTCCGCAATCGGTGGCGCAGGTAGGGCGGTAACGTGCCTCGCGCGCGCCCCCTACCTGTTTTGCAAAAGCACGTTTTTAAAACGTGGTTTTGCGCAGCTGTGCCGCCCTGCCACCGTATTTCTACAGTGGCTGGTCGGCAAGAAGTTAACATGAAAATCATTTTTTTCTAGGATAGCATACACCATGGGAATTACCTTCATCTGCTAGGAACACTAGTCTCAGTGCCAAAGGGACCACAAAGAAACTTTACAACAGAAAAATAGCGTCCAACACTGAAGGCTAACATAGGCACACAAGTGCAGGGCCCACCAAAAGGCTGGTGGCTATCAGAGGCCAACGAAGTCCCTGAAGTGACCCATGGGCAGTGGAGGTGAAACATGAAAACCGCATGTTCACAGCACCGCAAGGAAGTGTCTATGCATAAATAGTCAATGAGTTTGTTAGCTCTAACGTGGATGCA
The DNA here is from genome assembly GCF_062004578.1 of Staurois parvus. Taxonomy (NCBI): domain Eukaryota; kingdom Metazoa; phylum Chordata; class Amphibia; order Anura; family Ranidae; genus Staurois; species Staurois parvus. The sequence goes on from NW_028317844.1 coordinate 4,699,040, forward strand.
CTGAGCAGGCCAAATACGGAGCCATGGAGAGCAGAAATTAACCATCAAAAGACCTGTATAACAAGGTAATGGAATTTTATAAAAGATGGAAAAGGATATAAAACGATATCTAAGGCCTTGAATGTGCCAGTTAGTACTGTTCAATCACTTAAGAGGTGGCAAATTGGTGGCAACAATGGGATCAGACCACTGAAGTTAATAAAGAGGAGTATATTTGGACTGTGGCACATTTCCAAAAAAAACCAAAAAAACTGCAGGGTCCTTTTCCAAAGATGATCTGATCAAAGGATTAAAGTAATAAAGGAAGTAGATCTTCACGTTTCAGACAGTTTGGATGCTCCACCACCCAAAAGGCAGAAACTCAGGGTTGGTGCCAGAGCTCCAAAAGCACTTGGTACAAGGAAGAGATGGCCATGTTTGGACGTGAAGACACCTTTGGATAACCAGCTAGAGGCTATTTGAAGAGCTGAGAAAGGGAAATCTTGAGGGCCTCCAGAGGACAAAACTCCTTCCTCAGCCCATGAGCCATTGCGCCTGAGCCATCAGGGTTCACCTGTAAACCCTTTTGCAAAGCTACAGGGGATATGGAAGATTCTTCCAAGCTTTTAAACACTTATGTTGTTTTCTAGAGGAGCCCCATGCAAACTGGGTGTGCCACTTGGTGGGCCTGCTAGAGGGCAACATGATTGCCGCATACCAGACCACATAACCCCAATGAAAGCAGGACTATATTAGGGTCAAACAGACTGTTTTGCAACACTATGCTGTGACTGAAAAACCAACAGGATCTGATTCTGGGATCTACCCTGTCACTCTGAGGAATCCTTCAAAATGTATGCTCATATAATATTCCAGGGCTGCCAATGCTGGGTAGAAGGTGAACAGGCCTTCACCATTGGCATAAAACTATTTTGAGAAATGTCTGAATAACATGCTCAAATTCCCTGCCGAGGTATGTGAGTGAGTGAAGAAAAAGAACCCCACAATCTATGAAAGGGCTGCTGCACTAGCTGACAAAGTCCTTACCACCAAGTCACAATGGAAAAAATTGGTAAGCAAGGCACCGGAGGCCCAGAGCCCTAACCAACTACTACCACTCTGCCCTTCCAACAACCCCACAGCTCCAGCCCCTAGTACCATGCCAGCTCCTGTCTACCATCCTCGACCATCTGTGCTATCAGAGCTATGGCTGTAACCAACCCAGGTACTGTATCTCCAGGGTAGCTGCCCTGGAAACAGCTGCACCATGCAGGCAATCACCCCTGTTCTGTCTCCTGTGATGAACTGCCTTGGGAAGAAGAAAACCTCCCATCACCTCCCAAAGAGTGGATGGCCGCCACGAAAGCGAAGTAGCTAATAATTCCTCAACTATTCAGGCTACCTTTGCTGCAGTGAGCACATGACATCCCAATAGCAGGGCATCTGGAGGAGAAAGGACAGAAAAACATCTGACTTATGCAGGCCAAACATGGGTCGAACACAGTCAGATTTTTCAAACGATAAACGAAAAATCAGTCGTTCGTTCGGCCGACGTTACCACCGATTTAAAAAAAAAAACCGGCCGACTAAAAAATAAAGTTCACCCCATAACTTCTGTCCCTTGCAGGTCACGGCTCATGCGCAGATTTTTTTATTGTCAAAACAATCAACCGATTTGGCCATCATTGCCGGGAAAATCAGCAGATCGTCCAAATCAGCCGCAAATTTTCCAACATGTCCAAAAATCTCAAAGTGCAAAAAACGGCCAATTAACCCACTAACTGTGGAAATCGGCCGATTTTTGAACCGTCTATGGCCGGCATTAGGCATTTAACAGGCCTGGCATCTCTGAATCTGTCACCTACTTTTATCAGACGGGATACTTTTGAGGAAAACTGGCATCCCAGGAACCTCCCCAAGTACCCCCTTCAACCTCCACCCTATAATTGGTGAGTCTTTTCAGGAAGGTTGCTGTGGACATTATGGGCCCCTTGGCCAGGCCTAGTAAGTGAGGGGAATGGTATATTCTATAATGGACTATGCTACCAGCTACGCAGAGGCCATAACCCTGTCCAGCATTTTGGCACCCAAAGTAATGAAAGCCCTCACCACTTTTTTCTCACAAGTCTGGTTACACAGAGGGATATTAACTGGCCAAGGCACACCTGCAGATATGGGCAACTGGAACCAACCCACACTACTCCAAAACCAACAGTCTCTGCAAACACTTCAATGGGACACTGAAGAATATGCTCATAGCCTTTGTAGACAGTGAGACTGACAAGGAAAGACTCCTCCACCATCTTGATTGCCTACCAAGAAGTGCCACATGAATCCACAGATTTTTCTCTATTTAAACTAATTCACAGGAGTCTTAGATTACAAAATCTTCAGTTTTACTCAGACTAGTTGATGCAAAAATGAATATACCCCACAACAAAAAACTACTCCATCTAGTATTTTGTATGACCTCCATGATTTGTAAGGACAGCACCAAGTCTTCTAGACATGGAAAGAACAAGTTGGGGACATATTGCAACATCAATCTTTTTCCATTCTTCAAGGACCTCTTTTAAAGGCTAGATGCTGGATGGAGAGTGATGCTCAACTTGTGTCTTCAGAATTCCCCATAGAAGTTCGATTGGGTTCAGATCAGGAGACATACTTGGCCACGGAATCACTTTCACCCTTTTCCTCGTCAGAAATTCAACAGTGGCCTTAGATATATGTTTTAGATCAATGTTATGTTGGAAAAGACCGTGCAGACCAAAGGACACGGAGTGATGGTAGCATCTTTTCTTTCAATATAGAGCAGTACATCTCTGAATTCATGATACCGTCAATGAAATGCAGCTCCCCGACACCAGCAGCACTCATGCAGCCCCACAGAAGGATACTGCCACCACGTTTCACTGTAGGCACCGTGCATTTTTCTTTGTACTCTTCAGCTTTGCGACGCCATACAGTTTTGAATCCATCAGTTCCAAAAACATTTATTCTGCTCTCATCATTCCAGAGTAGAGTCCCAGTAGTCTTTTTCAGCATGGGCCCTGGCAAATTCTAGGTGGGCTTTTTTGTGCATGGGCTTTAGGAGAGGCTTTCTTTGTGGACGACACCCATGCATGCCATGCCTCTGCAGTGTATACCATATTGTGTCATAGGAAACAATCACCCCAGTTTGGCTTTCTACTTCTTTAGCTAACTGCAGTAAACTTGCATTTTCTTCAACCCTTCTCAGGAAGACACTCCTGTCGAGGTGTTAACTTCTGTGGATGGCCTGGAAGTCTATGTGAGGTGGGTGCAGTTCCATCTTTGCTAAATATTGTATCACTGTTGCTAAAAGTATTCTGACTGATAAGTAAAGCTTTGCTGATCTTCTTGTAGCCTTCACCTTTCTAGTGTAAATAATTTTCTTAGTCAGGCCTTGTGACATTTCTCTTTCATGTGGTGCCATTGCTGACAGCATGAGATGGGAAGGGGTTTTCTGTGTTACGTAATGCCCTTTTATAATCAGCTGTCTGCTGGACCTCTGTTTAATAATTAGACTCACCTGTAGTTGAATTCTTATTAATTAGGATTTTGTCTAAAATTTAGCTTTGCTCCTAAGACTTTCATTGAGGTGTTTTTATTTTTGCAACATGATCTAGAATGAATTTGTTAGGAAAAATACTTTTAGTGTGTGCAAATTTACAAATCTTGTTTGCAATCAATGATTTTGTGCCCGCATTTGTGGCAATATTTTGTAGTATAGTGTCCCATAGAAAAGGTTGATTCTGAAAGGAAAATAAAGGTTTTCTGACAAATCTGTTGGGGTGAACTCATTTATCCTGAGCACTGTAACCCCTGCCTTTTGCTATTGCTGCCTGTTCTTCAGTGTGCGGGATTATTGCCTGTTACACACTGGACTTAGCCCTTACTGTTTCTCACTCTGACAAGTTAAAAGGGTGGCCTGATGTAAAGATATGCCATTTAGTCTGGTCTTTTGTGTGAAATACTAATCAACAAGCAACCAGCAGGGATGCACTGAACCCATGCATCAGACCCACCATGGCCTAAAAAAAAAAAAAAAAAAAAAACTCATTAAGTATCTATATAAAACATAGGGGTTTTTTACTAAAACGGGACAGTGCAAAATCTGGTGCAGCTCTGCAGAGAAACCAATCAGCTTCCAGGTTATTGTACAAGCCTACTTGAACAAGGTGATGTTAGAAGCTGATAGGCAACCATGCACAGCAGCATCATATTCTGACTGCAACAGTTTTAGTGAATCTCCCCCCAAGTATAGGAAGCCAAAAAGAACTGCCAGGTGTATGACCTTACTTATAGGGATGTATGGGTCTATTGCAGGAGCATGATATTATAATCCCGGAGGTTATACACAAGTATCTCCATCCAAAGGGAGATGGCAGAACATTTCAACAGCAGCAGCAAACAGTGCTTGGTGATAATTCCTTGATTTATCTACACTGCTTATGTGTTTTATATGAATACTTATATAATACAGGTCATGGTGGGTCTGATACGTGGATTCATCACATCCTTGCTGGTAGCTTGTTGATGTGCCTCACTTTGCCTTTATTATTGCCCGTGACCCTGGATTTTAGCCCTGGCTGTTCCCTATTGTCACCTGTCTCACCTTGCCCAGATTTCTTCCCTGTAAACTTCTACTTCTATAACTGCCTGCTTGATGAACCCCTCAGTAAATAACTGGGGCAGGGACCCTGAACCTATTTTCAATCTGTACCTGTTCTGTTCCCTGCACACCTGTCACATGAATATAGAAGATTGAGGTCTCATCTTTATTGTGGCTCTATCCTAGTCCTCATAAAAGGCAGATACTTGAACCTTCAAAGTCCTCAGAATAAAGCCCTTGTCCAGTGCGGACTAAAAAAAAAAAAAAAAAAAAAAAAAAATCAAGAACATTGTTGGTCTTAACCAGATCTACCCACCCCTCAAATGTATTCCAGACCCTAGGCTACATAGGATTTTGTAGACAGCTTGGTAGGTTTCTGAAAGAGACCAGTAGAGAAGGGAGTCCTGGGCATCTAAGCCTCTGCCTTCCAAACTTCAGGCCATCAGTCTTAGCCTGCTCCCATTTGGGTGAAGAAAATTAAATAGAAGAACCCTCTTTTGCAAGGCAAAGGTCAACATCTCCTAAAAGAGATATTTCCTGGGCCAGAGTTGGATGATGGCAAATTGCTAGGTTCCCTTTCAGTCAAAACAAACTTAAAAAAAGGACCACATACTGAAGAGGGCATCTAGGCCTCTAGTTTTCAGAAAGTAATAGCAAATGAAGAAAAAAAGGGAGCATTCTTTGAGGAAGGCATGAGGTCCAGCTGCAGAGATGAAAGATCCTTCACCAACACCTAAGATTCAGGATCCACTTGCTGTAGAAATCGACAGCCAAAATTATCTGCCAGGGTGTTTTCTTCCGTGTAGCATTGCACCCATGAGAACAGGTCTCCTGAAATTCTAAGTAAGGGAAGGTTTCTTGTGCCCCCCGACCAGCCACATATGCCACTGCCAACATGTTGCCCAGCATACTGTAAACAGTACAATGCTTCCAGTGCCACCTGAAGATTAAAAAAGGTTTGGTTGCCTTAAAGATAGACCCAAGCAATTTGCTCAAACAATGTCCCCCCCAGCCCTGGAGAATAGCATCCAATGTAGTTGTGATCCAATCCCCAGGGCTAAAAGGCTCTACCAACTGGTCAGCTTCAATGGAATCGTCCACCACCAAAGACTGTGCTTGATGACTCTAGGAATGATTGGTGTTAGGAACACCATCATTTAATGAAGGAAACAACTGTGTTCAGTGGAGGTTCCAGTGTGCCAATAGATCACCTAGAATAGTTGACTCACAGTCCCTCCCAGTCATTGTCATAGCAGCCCTGACCTCCAGACAATCTCCCACAGTTTCCAAGAGGGCAAAAAGTTTCTGGAACAAAGAGAATCAAATACCATGTCAAGATACTCTGCAGACGGACTGGCTATAGGAAAATCTTCTGGTGAATGACAAACCACCCCCATTTGCTATGGGTGTTCATACCTATGTTCTTTTGAAGCAGGAAAAGAAACCAGGAGATGGCAAGCACCAGGATATCAAATAATGAAAATATTGTATCCCCTTGAAACGAAGTTAAGAATCAGGAGAATGTTGGAGAAAGTTCTTAAAAATGATAACCCTAAAGAAATATTGTGAACCTAATGTCCTACTGGCGACTTACAGCAATGGGAAAGTGTTAGCTAAACCTAGTCTAATCATCCAGTCCTGGGGACAGAGAATGGAATTGATGGTCTGCAAAGACTCTGCTTTCGACTGTCATAGATATATCGAGCCATTAGAAGTCTAAAGCAGGGGTGGATAACCCTTTGGAGCATGTGACAAAATGTTTTCAAAGAAAAAGGAATTTTTATATAGTAAATGCTGTAAACTTTTTGAATAATAGTAAGAAAACACTGCACTTTCAAGAATGGTAAAAGGTAACTTACTGAACACATGCTGTGAGGCAAGTATAGTACAGTTGAAATGAATGTCAGAGAACTTCAGGAAAATATAGTTAGAAACTAAAGTGGGAGGTGATACAGTAGTGGTCACCCTACTGAAGTTCTCTTAGATGAAACCCAAGCTTGGCACTTTCAAACCCTAAAGCAGCCCTCAGACCTGCCCCTTCACCCCTCAGATCAGCCCCAATTTCTGCACCTTCACACCTCAACTGACCCCAACTCCTGCAACTTCACACCCCATTCTCCAGCGACAATTCCTGTGCCTTCAGGCCTCCAATAAGCCCCAATTCCTGAATTCTGGCTATATCCCCTCCAAGCCGAGCCAGGCACATGGATGCTGAGGGAGAGAAATGTTGGAAGGAAGAGCAGGTACACCAATAATGAAAGGCTGGGAATGAGCCAGCTCAGGCTAAAAGAGGGCTGTACCACAGGAGGAGGAAAAAATACTGAATAGAATTACTCTTTCAAAGTGAAAACAAGCAGCTTGGGGAATCCAACTTGCCACAGCTTTACTGTGGAGCGAACACCACAGGAACAGACACCAGTGGAAGGAGAGGTGGGCAGACACCAGCCGTGCTGATTCTTTTGTATGCAGCCACCTTTATTGTTTGGGAGGTGCGTCTCCCAGCACACCCCTTGGATGTTGTCATGTGCCACTAGTGCCAGGGGTTTCCCTCCCCTGCTTTAAACCATTAAGCCTGCCTGAATACAATCTGGGTTCTTTGCTACAAGTATATGGCTTCATTAGTTGAAATCATATGCTTAAGTGGATATAAAAAGTCTATAAACCCCTATTAAAATGTCAGGTTTCCGTGATGTTAAAAAAAAAATAAATAATAATTTCAGTACTTTTTTCCACCTTTAAATATGACCTATAATCTGTACAACTCAATTGAAAAACCAAACTGGGGGGGGTTGAGTAAACAGGAAACCACATTTTAGTTTTTTTTTATAAGTGTGCACACCCTCTTATAACTGGGGATGTAGCCATGTTCAGAATTAAGCAATCACATTCATGTTAAATAGGAGTCAGTACACACCCATCATTTAAAGTGCCTCTGATTACCCCAAATAAAGTTCAACTGTTCTAATAGGTCTTTCCTGACATTTTCTTAGTCACATCCTACAGCAAAAGCCATAGGCCGCAGAGAACTTCCAAAGCATCAGAGGGATCTCATCATTAAAAAAGGTATGAGAAGGGTACAAAAGAATGTTCAAGGCATTAGATATACCATGGAACACAGTGAAGACCATCATCAAGTGGAGAAAATATGGCACAACAGTGATATAAAGAACTGGACGTCCCTCCAAAATTTATGAAAAGAAGAGGATAAAAAAAATTGGTCTGGGAGGCTGCCAAGAGGCCTACAGCAACATTAAAAGGTGCTGCAAGAATATCTGGCAAGTACTGGCTGTGTGGTACATGTGACAACAATCTCCCATATTCTTCATATGTCTAGGCTATGGGGTAGAGTGGCAAGACGGAAGCCTTTTAAGAAAAACATCCAAGCCCGGCTAAATTTTGTAAAAAAAAAAAAAGACGCCTGAAGTCTCTCAAAAGCATGTGGGAAAATGTGTTATGGCCTGATGAAACCAAGGATGAACTTTCTGGCCATAATTCCAAAAGATGTTTGGTGCAAAAACACTGCACATCACCAAAAGAACACCATACCCACAGTGAAGCATGGTGGTGACAGCATCATGCTTTGGGGCTGTTTTTCTTCAGCTGGAACTGGGGCCTTAGTCAAGGGAGAGGGAATTACGAAGAGTTCCAAATGCCACTCAATATTGGCACAAAACCTTCCGGCTTCTGCTACAAAGCTTAACATGAAGAGGCACTTCATCCTTCAGTATGACAACAACCCAAAGCATACATACAAATCAACAAAGGAATGGCTTCACCAGAAGAAGATTAAAGTTTTGGAATGGTCCAGCCAGAGCCCAGACCTGAATCCGATTGAAAATCTGAGGGTGATCTGAAGAGGGCTGTGCACAGGAGATGCCCTCACAATCTGACAGATCTGGAGTGTTTTTGCAAGGAAGAGTGGGCAAATATTGCAAAGTCAAGATGTGCCATGCTGATAGACTCAGACCCAAAAATATTGTTTTAGCACCTTTTGATTTTATTACAGCACTCAAAGGATTAGTTTAAGGGTGTGCACACTTATGCAATTACATTATTTTAGGTTTTTTTTTTTTTTTATTTACTTCCCTCCACCTAAAAGATTTCACTGAGTTGTACAGTTTATAGGTTACATTAAAAAGGTGGAAAAAGGTTCTGAAATGATTTGTCTCATTTTTTATATCACAGAAACCTGACATTTTAAACAGGGGTGTGTAGACTTTTTATATCCAATGTAGATCTATATTTTGTTTCCTTTTTTGCAATAGTTACTATTTGCAAGATATTAGGCAAAAGTAAAGCAATTACATGCCATGTTTACGGTCCCATTTCTTTCCTGAAGGAACACAGTGAGTGATCAGTACCAATCACTCCTGTGTTTATTCATAACTGAATCATAGTAAATTGTGTTTAATATGCTTTGCATGCATGAACAAGAAGCCTCCGTACAGAGGGCTTTATTCCTTCATTGCAGAAAAGGGGGATGAGGTGTCCTCAATTCCTTTCTCCATCTCAAAAGTAATTCATCAATCGCTAAGACACCCCCCAAACAGGGCAGTTGGAAATAAGATAAAAATAAAATGACCAGTGGCTGTGTTCGTACAGCTTCTGCTTTCCCACAGAGTAAAAGACTGGCTTCATGCAGCTCCAAAGACAAACCACTCATGCTGTACAGGCCACAGAACCTATGTGAATGAGCCCAAAGACCTCATTCTCACACACCACACATTTCTGAGCCCAGGAGTCACAGGTGTTTCCTACATACTGCTGTGTGTTTGTGCGCATTCAATGAAAGACTGACAGACACTGCCACTGTATGCATGTAATCTCACTCTGGATGAACACTGGGCTGCTCAAGAAAACCCTATATGCATGTAACTGCTCGGATATATGGTTACATGCATACAGCCAGTGTCAGCCAGCCTACCATTGATTTGTACATGCTGCTGCCCAGGGCTTTATAAAAATCCCTTTGACTCTTGGGCACAGAAATATGCTCCATCCTGCCACTGTACGGTACTGTGTCGTCATGTGAATAAGGCCTAAAAACACCACAAATGTGGGTTACCATGCATTGTAATGCACTAATTTTGCAAGAAAATGTACTTTATTGTATTTGATCCCAATGTACACCAATGCAGCGTACACATAGCACTGCAACTGAGCGTTCGCAAAATGATCAGGTGAAAGTCAGCCTCCAGATTGTTCATTTACCTTTCTGCTTAACTTAGAGCTTTTTGCAAAATGGTGAAAATGAAGGTTAAAATGTACATTTGTTAATAAAGCTAAAACTACATTCGGTTAAGTAGGAACTTAAAAGGAATTTTGTAAGTTTTGAGTGTTTGTGTCTGCTTATGGTTTGTGTATTTTTTGTGAAAATATTGTTTTGATAAACATCTGCGCAACTATCACAAGATCGAAAAGAAACAGTAGCACCTTTTTATTCTACTGGTCCTTTACTTTCAGGAAATGGCTTTTGGAGTTTTTATTTTATACTTGTACCTTTTTTAAAAATTAAACATGGGGGAAACAAAAAAAAAAAAAAAAAAAATGGTCTATTCGCCTGTGTTTATAAAGGGGAGGCACAGGGCCCATCAGTGAAAGGGTTAAATATGAATACCATGTGACAAACCTCAAACTGAAGGGAAAAAGAAATGTATCACACAAGTCAGAGATCCATTATGCTTTATTTACATGCATCACCATCGGTTTTAAAACTAGATTACAATTTAAAATGGAATACACAAGGTAATACCTACTAACACCATGTGGAGTAAAGCACTGCTTTTCTATTGCAATTGAAAAAGGAAAAAAAGGTGTCCGAATCAGGTTGTTGGGTAGAAGGTAGTACAGTTGTGGGCTGTTGCCTTTCCATAGAAATAAGTGTACATGGTTTCAAAATTGATGCATCCTGCATATAACACACAGGTCATGTGACAACATGTAAACTGTAAACACACTAATGCCGCAGATATTCCTTCCATTAACAATGCAGAAGTGAAAGTGTTTGGACAATATACATGAGACATTTTGTACATCGATTGTAGACATCAAAAGCAAAGAATTTGGCTGGTGTAATATACATAACTATGAATACATAGATATCAATCTATACATATGAGTGCTCACCAATCTCCAACTCAGCAAAAAAGATAGTAGAATGTGGATGTCATGAAAGCATTGATATATACCGAGTTCATTCTGTAGGACAGGCTTGGCTGTCATTGTGTAATCTTCCAGAAAATATTTGAGGTTATAAAAAAAAAAGGAAGAGTGCCAAGCTAGTGGCTGAAAAAGATGACAAACACCTTCACGATTGTTAGGTAAAATAACACTATCTGGTCTCTGACTTTATAGACAAAACAGAATACACAAGAAAAGAAAATTTAATAGCTTTAATGCTTCCTAAAACAAAATGTCCCTTACTAAGCAGCCACCCGCCAACGATATTTCCATTGACACCCCCCCCCTCCCAATCTACAAATATATGTATATATAAATGTTGTTAATTGACGGGTCTTGTTTTCTGTTGCTTAAAGTTATAAGGTTCACTCTGTATCGTATGTAATTTTTTTTCTGTTAAAAGACATAACATGGCAGACAATATGTAAAACATAACTGCTTTTCTATATTCATTTAAGCAATTTAAAGTACTGAAGGGGTGGGAAGTGGTCAGGGAGATGGGGTAAAACGCTAGATACTAGTCTTCGTATACATATTATATAGGTTTTTTTTTTATCAGTACGCTGGACAACAGATGTTGACCAGGGAATACAGTGAGGACCAGAAGTATTTGAACACCCTGCGATTTTGCAACTTCTCCCACTTAGAGTGGGAATACACCTACAATGTGAATTTCAGACCCTCCATGATTTCTGATTTCCTGAATTCTTTTTTTTCTAAATTCTGTCTCTCATTGTATGATTTTTTTAAAGAATGTATTTGTCTTGCACTGCTGAACATAAGTATTTGAATACCTGAGAAAATCAGTGTTAATTTTTGGTACAGAAGCCTTTGTTTGCAATTACAGAGGTCAGAACGTTTCCTGTAGTTCTTGACCAGGTTTGCACACACTGCAACAGGGATTTTGGCCCACTCCTCCACACAGATCTCCTCTAGATCTGTCAGGTTTCGGGGCTGTTGCTGAGCAACACGGAGTTTCAGCTCCCTCCAAAGATGTTCTATTGGATTTAGGTCTGGAGACTGGCTAGGCCTCTCCAGAACCTTGATATGCTTCTTACAGAGCCACTCCTTGGTTATCCTGGCTGTGTGCTTTGGGTCGTTGTCATGTTGCAAGACCCAGCCACGACCCATCTTCAATGCTCTGACTGAGGGAAGGAGGTTGTTGTACAAAATCTCACAATAAATGGCCCCATTCATCCTCTCCTTAATACAGTGCAGTCGTCCTGTCCCCTTTGCAGGAAAAGCACCCCCAAAGCATGTTACCACCCCCATGCTTCACAGTAGGGATGGTGTTCTTGGGATGCAACTCATCCTTTTTCCTCCAAACACGACGAGTGAAGTTTAGACCAAAAAGTTCTACTTTGGTCTCATCTGACCACATGACTTTCTCCCATACCTCCTCTGGATCATCGGCAAACTTCAGACGGGCCTGGACATGTGATGACTTGAGCAGGGGAACCTTCCGTGCAATGCATGATTTGAAACCATGACGGCGTAGTGTTCTACCGACAGTGACCTTTGAAACTGTGGTCCCAGCTCTCTTCATGTCATTGACCAGCTCCTCCCTTGTAGTTCTGGGCTGATACCTCGCCTTTCTTATCATCAGTGATACCCCACGAGGTGAGATCTTGTATGGAGCCCCAGTCCGAGGGAGACTGACAGTAGTCTTTAGCCTCTTCCATTTTCTAACAATTGCTCCAACAGTTGATCTATTTTCACCAAGCTGCTTGGCAATTGCCCCGTATCCCTTTCCAGCCTTGTGGAGGTCCACAATTTTGTCTCTGGTGTCTTGACAGCTCTTTGGTCTTGCCCATGGTAGTAGTTGGCGTCTGACTGAGCTCTTTAAAGACACCTGTCCACCTCACAGTCAGACAGGTGCTACTAAATTAGATTAATGAGTGGAGCAGAGGTGGACTTTGTAAAGGCACAGTAACAGGTCTTTGAGATCCAGAATTCTTGCTGTTTCTTAGGTGTTCAAATACTTATGTTCAGCAGTGCAAGACAAATTCTTTTAAAATCATACAATGTGATTTCCTGAATTTTTTTTAAAATTCTGTCTGAGTGGGAATGCACCTACAATGTGAATTTCAGATCCCTCCATGATTTCTAAGTGGGAGAATTTGCAAAATCACAGGGTGTTCAAATACTTCTGTTCCTCACTGTATACTGTCATTTGGTTTAGGCAAGATTTATTTTATATATATATATATATATATATATATATATATATATATATATATATGCGCAAGTGTGTAACTATACATACACATGTTAATGGGGGGGGGGGGGGGGGGGAGGACACAAAAAAACAAAACAAAATGAGTTCTAAAGTCCAAATTACAACTTTTCATTGCATTGTTAAATCAATATTAAGAAATATTTTATTTTATGTGTTTCAGTATATATTAGAATACTGTGAGCACTAGATCACAGTAAATCAATACTAGTTGATCGTTTTTTTAATATGCCTTTTTAAAGTCCTTGATTTAATAAAGGGACAGTACAATAAGCTAAAGCTCAGTGGATAGTCATTTATTTGTTGTAAAGCATGAAAACATTTTGTCCTTAACAAACCTTAAAATTAACTTTTTAAAGTGATGTTAAAAATGCAGAATGGGAAAAACCACACAAAAAAAACAAATTGATACTTACCTGCTCTGTGTAATTGTTTTGCAGAGCAGCCCCAATGCTCCTCTTCTTGTGTCACCACGCCGATGCTCCTGACTCCTCCCTCCTGCCACGTGCCCCAGAGCAAGCAGCTTGCTATGGGGGCACCCAAGAAGGCTCTCTCCCGAGCCACTGCCAGTCCATTCACAAACACTGCTGCAGGCTCAGCCCTGCCCCCTCTCCTCACTGGCTGTGATTGACAGCAGTGGAAGCCAATGGCTCCCGCTGCTGTCTCAGCTAATGAGAAGGGAGAGTCCCTGGAGAGCTTAGACTCTTGTGCACATCGCTGGATCATGAAGGGGCTCACAAGTATTTGGGGGGCGGGGGGGGAGGAGGCGGCCCTGCTGCACACTGGTTTTGCATTCTATGCATGAAGGTAAAAAACCTTGAGCCTTTATATCCACTTTAAATTATTTTTTTAATCATACATCATTCCCCTTTGAGGGGAGTGTAAGATTGTATTTGGGCCTAAGTGCTGAATAAAACACGAATTCAGGATGAATTATAGTTCCAGTTCGGTATTAATTCTCAATTTAGCTTTTATTAGCATAGCAATATATGTGATGTAAAACTCAGCAATAATTTGTTCGACAGCACAGCCTTTAAAGGCAAAACTTGCAAAGCCAACAAGCCGATCCCGAGTTGTAAAGAAATACATCACTGTATATTCTATTGCTGAGGTTGCTAAGCGATACAGCTCCTTTTAAAACGGAGGTCAGTGTGAACTGGTCACCCCCAACAAAGGCAGGATCACATGAAACCTTTGTGCAGTACTGGCTTCCACATAAAATTACACACATACACACACTGCAGTAAAGGAGATTTCAGCACCCCATTACAGCACCATTAAGAACAAAATTCCATGAGCAGCACAAAATGACAAGCAGCTTCCTAAAGCTGAACACATTTGGTTCCACTTTGTAGCCGAGTACTGCTGTATATTGCAGCTGCTTCGGCTTAGATGTAACCAAATATATACATATGTCAAGAATCACACAGACTATTCATTGTTCAGCATTGTTTACTAGAGGGTATTCTGCTACATTGCAATGATGCAAAGCATTTAAACTTCACACAATATAAATACTGACAAAGCACCACCAAAGTTCTCCTTCTGATCCCTTCATAGCTGAGAAGACTGTAAATATAGGGAATGATTGTGCATTGAAGGAAAAGCAGACTCCACTATGATGTAGAGACTGAAGGGGCTTACTGCAGGCAGCACAAACCACCATGATTAAAGGAATCCTTGTAAACATTACCTAAGCTGCAGGGGACAAGGGAAAGCAAAAAAAAAAAAAAGTGTCAAGGTGCCATTGTTACATAATCATTCTGTTGTAGAAGTGGTGATCACTCAGGGGAAAAAAAACAAAAAACACTCCAAGGCCAAGGGTTACCTGTTATACCAGACAAGCACAAGGTCATTTCTATGCAATGTGACAAAGATTCCAGAATTACTTATGACACAATTTAGAGTTATGCTGTTTAAAATATAATTATATATACATTTTTTTTGAGTGGCAAAATCTGAATCAGTTGCAGAAAGTATCTGATACTGAAAAATACCATATGTAAAAGAAAAAAAAAATGTAGAGAAGAGCGATCAGCTAAAACTCCTAAAATGGTCCTTTTAGATTTTTGGAGTTTCAGTTGGAAGAAATTTGTTAGAAATAATGTGCTCCTGATTTATAGACCTGTATCATCAATATTGTTTCTACATTATCTGTATGGATCAATGGGAGCTGTACACTAAACACAAAACTGGGACCCTGTAAAAATAGTACAAATTTTAGTACCATACTAAATAAAAGGGGTTCATTTAAAAATAACTTACATGGTACTACAATTATTATAGACAATTAAGGATGTCTTTAGTTACCCCCCCACTTCCTAAGACCTCAAAAGAGAATTATTGGGGTTATTCGTTACAGCAGTAAATAATGACAATATGAAAAGTGCATTAAGCCACAAAATCCTTTCTATAAAGATCCACATTTGTACATTCATATCTAGTTTGTTGCCATTTGTTACACTTTGCTCATCATTTTTTATGCTTACTAAATAAACCCAACAGGGAATGAGTACCCTTCCAGTCTGCAACATGATGGGTAGATCTTCTACAAATGCAAGCAAATCAGTATTGTGTGCTTCAACCAGATGTACAAAACAAATATCAGGCCACAAAGAGCAATATGAACTTCATACGTGGCACAGTTCTTTTGGAAAGTGTCAAATATCCAGAACACTAAAAAATGCCCGTTATTCTGTTGCTGATACATCTGGTTCCGCTTTTTATTACAAGCTGGTAAAGTGCTTTTATTTGTAAGGGCTATGCCATCTTTTAACTTAGTAGCAAGCGGTTTGTTGAATTTTTGCAGAACCTGTATAGTGAATATTATAATTCCTGCATGTGTAATATAAAAGCTGTACCCCAGGCACACCAGAAAGACTTGTAGTCATAAATGGCCTTTCAGCTATAGCAGTGGTCTCCTTTGCTTGCTCTTATCTAGCCCTTAGAGCAGTAATGCCCCCTCCCCTACTGTCAGCAACAGTGGGGAATAGTTCCTCCCTCTCACACTAATGATGAGCAACTATTCCTGCCATTGACACCAACAATGGGGCACCATTTCTCCACTTACTACTAAGATGGGGAACGGTTTACCCCCTCTAATACCAAGACATTTTCTACTCCCACTGGCTACAATATGTCCCGCCCCTAAAATTTGAAGGACAGTAAACTGGCCTTTTGTTTAGAAAGCTTGGAGACCCTTGAGCAATATTATTGCCAGATTTTTAATCTGGCACTCCCTCATCCTTTGCTACCTCCACTTTAAGTCAATGCTCGAAGTTTTCTGGATCTTTTTTGCACATCATGGCTATGAAAGACACCTGCAAGTTTTTTTTTTTTTGTTTTTAAATACACATCACATCAAATGAACTGGAATGGGAGGTTTCTAGGAGGTGTATATGTACACAGTACATACCCGGTAATAACCCCAACTATTTGAATGATTGAGCTTTTCTAGTAGCGCCAAGATGCTGTTTTCATAGCATGCAGCCCACAAAAATGCCAATATACCATCCACAAAGCAAAGCCACAACATTGAATGCCAGGAATTGTATCAGAGGGAATATGGGTATCAATATTAAAGTTAACACACATTTTCTACAAGGAGGTGCATTAGAAAAACTGGTCAAAGCCTATCCTGGAATTCAGCTTTGGTTTACAATAATATACCATTTCACATTTAAGTTTTCCCAAGTCATTGTACAATAGCTGTGGGGGCCAGCGTGGACATATGAAACAATGAAAAAAACAAAACAAAAAACTAAGAATTTAAGTTCTTGCTACTGAAAGCTTTGGTTTATCTCAGAGCTTTTTGAGACATTTCAGATGTATGCTTTTTGTATTTTATTTTAGTTGGCCTTGGACATTCCATAAAATGAATTTTAATTATCCAAATTGGTATTATTCTACAGTGTTCACCATAAAGAATTTTATATGAAGTTTGAATGAAACTATAATCTGTAGAAGAACATGATGAGTGTAGATTCTAAAATGTTGATCCCACTTTGTTCAGTATTCCAGTAGACACTACATAGTGTCCTTCACTCAATTCACAGTTAGTAATGTGTTGGTGCACATCTATGCACACTGGTAAGAAACAGGAGACTGCTTTGTAATCAGAGACATAGCCACTGCTACAAACACCATGGGTGTAAATGGCTAATTGCCGTCTTGATTCCCTGACGTTTGCTTCCAGGGTTTCTTATTTAAAAGTAAGGATCATTTGTAAGATAAACCAACCACCTATGACTCTACTGAGGTGGGCTAATAAAGTAAATGCTACATTTTACTCTTCTACAATAGGTATATTGGGCAAGATGAAAACCACATGCATTGCAGTACAGACTGACAAAGGGCTGTGTTGGAAAAACACACGTAATGGCTACAGTACAAAGATTCTGAGACACCTATCACACAGCTCTAACCTCACCAATGAAATGCTAAGAAAGTCAAAGGTTGTTAGGAATTACACAAATGGCTTTATCAGTAGTAGTGATGGGGGGGATGAGGGGAGTAGCTTGTGTTTCCAATGGAAAAGTGGCCGCGTCATAGTTAAGCATGCTTTTAACCTCTTAGAAAAAAAAAAATGATGCTACTTTGCCTTTGTTTCCTAAGACCCATGCATAATGATTTATCTCTGTACATAACAAAATATATTTATAGATTTATATTCAATAATGCCATGTTAAGGAAAGTTTTCATATATCAATCAAAAATACAGAATGTATATATTTGCAAATCAACACCTTCTGTATTCTATATATCAAGCTGCAATATTGTACCATTGAGGTTTGTTCACACTATAACCCCCCCTCCCAAAAAATATACATAAAAAGACAAAAGAAATGAGTTTAGAATATCAGACATGCCAAAGAATATAATGGAAGGGCCCTTTCAGCACCACTGTGCTATCTCCTGTAGATAATAGTGTCACATGAAACACGCCCCATCTCCTATACTCAATGTCAGGTTCAGCAAGTAGAGGACAGCATAGTAAAATGTTAGACAGTTGTGTCACACTGCTGTCCAGGGTTTCCATGTGCAGGGCAGATTATTCCAAGTGAAGTAATGGAAGACCCATATAGTGCAATGTGCAGTACAAACATCCCAAGTACAGTAATTCTGGCCGTATCTGTGCATAGACAGCACTGCCAAAACACTGCTATGTCTGTTGGATTTTCTATGCTTAAACTCTCTATGTGACAATAAACCTGGAGGGAAAAATACCTAAAAACAAGGCATGAAAATACAGCTTTAAAACAAAATGGTATAAACTCCACTGTTCAGGATATATTAGTAAAATACAGCAGTATACAACTGATTTGGGTGACAGGAAGTAGTACCATGTCAGCAACAAATTTATCCCTGAATTTCCTCATCTTCAAAAATGAAAAAAGTAAGTTATAACGGAAATTAAAGTGATCATGACAAAGTTTCTCCATGGAAAGTGGTGCCTTTTGACGTAAAGGAGGCAGTAGAAATTTGTAGAAGGTCGACTGTTAGCTTATATGAATGTCTGGCAGAGGATTTCCGCTAGTAAAATGAAGAAATGGAACACTCAATGAGGAGTTTTACAATTAAGGTTTGCAAAAAGACAAAAAAAAAAAAAAAAAAAAATGTAATTCAAAACACCAAATAAAGGAAAAACAAAACAAAAAAACAAACAAAAAAAAAAAACCCAGTATGGAGATGGTTTGGTTGTTCACAGCTGGTGGGGGGTGCGATGCAAGGCAACTACACCAGCTATGAAATGCTTGACACACACCGCTGCATAACTACACAGTGTTCACAAGAAATATATTGTACTCCTCCATCTACGTTCTCATTCCATGCAGAAGGTTTTGCATACTTGAGCATGAGAGAAGAAAACATCCTGGAAGGACCTTTACAGGAGTTAAAGGATTTCTGCTAACAGTCTTCATAATGTAAGGAAATTGACGCAGGTTTCGTGAAAAGGTCTTAAGCTGTAAACAGTATCACTGTCCACTTGCTGACAGCAGTTTTGGCAAAGGGTTTCATTTATAGGGTCTTTTGTCAGTTCCTGGACCTGTGAAAAGACAAAGTTAGAAAGGGATTAAAAACAAGTTTTCAATATGCTTGTTTAACAAGTATTTAGAATACATTTTTTAAAATGTTTTACTCTGTAATATTTTAGAAAGAGAGCAGCGGTTCCTATGTATGTAATATTTTTTGTATGTTCTATTGCACTGTAACTTGCTTATATGCACATAAGAGACAGGGTATGCCTCAATGCATTAGGACATCATCTGTGTACAAAGGGAAATATAGTAAGTATGGTGTACTGTGTCCTCCCAAAGATCTACTCAAATCTCATCAATTTGTACTTCATAGTTTCTGCGGTTTAATTATCTTTTGCGTTTTCTAACTGCATTAGTATTTACAGGAGGAGATACTTTGTATAGATTTATTTTATATCCTATAGGTCATACAGAGTAAAAACAGGATTTTGTCTAAGGTTATTTTTCCACCTTCAGAAAAATTGTACTCTGCCAAAGTAAAGCTATAAGATCAGCACTGCATAAACCATCCCACTCAGACCTGTATCCTGTAAATGTACACCAAGAAAATTATTTTACAGGCAGGAGAAAAATATTATTTTCTTAGTCTGAAGGCGGCCATACAAAAGATCGGTGCTGCTGGCTATAGCTAACAAAACTGATCAGTGTGTTCTGATGGCAAAATAGCACAGTGGGAGTGATTTTCCCCATCCATATCAAATGTGTGGATGGGGGAATCAGGTCTTTTTTCATTCAAGCCACTGGTTGAAGGGAAAAAACAAAAAAACAAAAACAAAACAAAAAACACACAAACCCCAAACAGCCCCCCCCCCCCCCCCCAAAAAAACCCCAAAACACCACATTAACATTATAGGACACAGGATCATATGCTGAAACACTGGGGCATAACGAATTGGAGTGGACAAGGGCAGGATCTCATGGTCCAGCTCTCAAATCCCAGGAGTGTTGTAATTGGTGGACAAACTTCCTCAGTTGTCAATATCTAGACCCCAGAGAATTACCTTTTTCACAGGGGTTTTTTTTTTTTTTTTTTTTTTTTAATATACATACACAAGTCCTCTGTCACAGATGGGGAACACCAATCGTTCATCTCCTAGCTTTCAGGTCTTGACAACAAACTGAGCAGATTTGTATTCAGGGATTCTATAGCCTTCACATGGTATGTTTTGGTGAATCAGTAGATCAGTTTAACCCAATTTGTGCCTTTACTCCTCTAAAAACTTTGTTGCCTGCTCTGCAGGATCAAGAGGATGATTATGTAAACCTCACTCCGCTAATGTGGCCCATATAAGTAAACATACAGCAAAATTTACATCGTCCATACAATACAATATATGTACAATCAAAATCTCAAATGCTGAGATTTTTGATTGCACATATACTGTATTATATGGACTATGTATATTTTGCTGTACATATACTTATATGTGCAATCATTTATTTTTTTTTTTGTTGAGAACTGAACATTTTGGTACTCCTGAGGAAGCAGGTCTTATCCCCACGACAGGCATAGAGGCAGTCACATGGTTAACTAAGAGCCCCACATACTATCTTCGGCATGTCCAAGTCGTTGGGGAGTTTCCTCTCAAGAAAGAGTGACTTTTTATATACCGTATTTTTCGCTCCATAAGACGCACCTGACCATAAGTCGCACCTAGGTTTTAGAGGCAGAAAACAGGGGGAAAAAAATTCTGAACTAATGGACTGCAGACACAGTACAGGGGATGACCAGAGACTGCGGACACAGTACAGGGGATGACCAGAGACTGCGGACACAGTACACGGGATGACCAGAGACTGCGGACACAGTACAGGGGATGACCAGAGACTGCGGACACAGTACAGGGGATGACCAGAGACTGCGGACACAGTACAGGGGATGACCAGAGACTGCGGACACAGTACAGGGGATGACCAGAGACTGCGGACACAGTACAGGGGATGACCAGAGACTGCTGACACAGTACAGGGGATGACCAGAGACTGCGGACACAGTACAGGGGATGACCAGAGACTGCGGACACAGCACAGGGGATGACCAGAGACTGCGGACACAGCACAGGGGATGACCAGAGACTGCGGACACAGCACAGGGGATGACCAGAGACTGCGGACACAGCACAGGGGATGACCAGAGACTGCGGACAGCACAGGGGATGACCAGAGACTGCGGACACAGTACAGGGGATGACCAGAGACTGCGGACAGCACAGGGGATGACCAGAGACTGCGGACAGCACAGGGGATGACCAGAGACTGCGGACAGCACAGGGGATGACCAGAGACTGCGGACAGCACAGGGGATGACCAGAGACTGCGGACAGCACAGGGGATGACCAGAGACTGCGGACAGCACAGGGGATGACCAGAGACTGCGGACAGCACAGGGGATGACCAGAGACTGCGGGGACAGCACAGGAGATGACCAGAGACTGCGGGGACAGCACAGGAGATGACCAGAGACTGCGGGGACAGCACAGGAGATGACCAGAGACTGTGGATAGTACAGGGGATGACTACTGACCTTTGGGGAGGGGGGGGAGCGGGTACCTGAATTTGACAGATACCCGCTCCCACTTCCGCGGAGTTGTTCTTTCATCTTACCCGTTCCTCTATCCAGCCGCGCGCTGTCTTCCCGGCTTCTGTAATGGCGCTCGACATGACAGCCGGGTGCCCAGTGCGCATGAGCAAGAAGCACTTGCGCTTTGTGATTGGTCTGGTGGCTTCTGGGATCTGTCATGTGTCCCAGGTGCCGCCTTACCATTCACAAAAAGCACCGCTTCTTGCGCATGCGCACTTGGCACCCGGCTGTCATGCCCACACTACAGAATCCGGGAAGACCGCGCCGCTGGATAGAGGAACGGGTAAGATGAAAGAACAACTCCACGGAAGTGTGAGCGGGTACCTGTCAAATTCAGGTACCCGCTACCCCTCCCTCCCCAAAGGTCAGCTGTCATCTCTATAAGGTCCCGTTGTAGAGCTGAGCGGCCGGCCCGGTATTCTGACACGGCGGCAGTGGAAATACCGGACCGGCCGCTCCATATTCGCTCCATAAGACGCACTGACATTTCCCCCCCTTTTTTGGGGGGAAAAAAGTGCGTCTTATGGAGCGAAAAATACGGTAACTGCGATACATTTTATATATTGCAAACAAAGATTTGTTAAAAATTGGTAACAATATTTTAGTCTACATTAAAGTCCAAGGTGTTCACCGCCCCCCCCCACCACCTCCCTCATCCTGTTTTCAGGGGTAAAATATCTGTTTAGTGACTGACAACATAAGAATAAGCTTGTCCCTTCCTCCTCGTAATGTTTTCATGCTCATCGCCTCTCTTCTTCCCCTGGAAAAAAAATAAAAAAAATGCAACAAACCAAGAGCACAAGAGAAAGTTGAAGGTGGTCTTATTCAACACTTGTTTTTTATTAAAATGTAAACCAACTTGTTTGCTAAGCCCCCTGTACATGTGGTCTGCTTTTATTTGAAATGGTGACCTCTTTTTGGAAGAACTATAAAAATTATCTTGGTTAATAGCATGGCAAGTCATATTGCAGCATATTTGGTAAAATGTACTGAGGCTTTTAGGACCTGAGGGACTTACCCAACAACACAAGGAGCTAACCATTCAAATAAACATTTTAGTTACTAAGGATCTATTATAGCTGTGCACAAAGAAGTGTCCCACCTGCTGGCCACACCATACAAGAGAAGGAAGTGTATTCACATTCAACATCTGTCATTGCTGAAACATGGCAGAGATGAACACTAACCGTGTGGGTGGAGTACAAATTTTGCTTTTACAAAGCTAGACATAGAAGGTAAATCATTCACCTATGACAAGTGCAATCCTCTGAGCAATATTTACAAAAGAATAATGCTTTCTTGTGTTGTAAATGTCAAAGCACACATTACCAACCATCAAGGTTGCTGCAGTATTGAAAATAGAGCCAAATTGTTTTTTCTTTATTATACGAAAAAGAAATGGAAGTGCACTTTTTACAGAAAGATGTTCTCTGTATATGTGATTATTATGATCAAATGTAGACTTTTGTAAAATTATCTACAACATATGGTAAAAACGTAAAGGAAAGAAGTCATATTGGCATTTCCCTACACACAGCACTTGCTGTCAGATAAAATTAGCTTACTTGCGAATAACGTAAACCAGAAATGGTCCAGAGATGGAAACAAAATTCAATTTTGGCAGCAGTGTACATGTATCATCATGGTTGATGCTCAAAAGAAGACACTAAACATTTTCTAGTGCTCATCTTGCATAATCTGACCAGGTCAGTAGAACAGTACCCAGTGGGGGTTGCACATAACACTTTGTTTCAAGTCAGAACAAAAACACCTCTAATGTGGGGGTCAGGATCAGGTTGATTGCGATTTACCCATCAATATCAGCCATATATTGACCAATAAATCATGATTAGATTGATGCCTGTACTGCCCCCAGGGTTGCCAACTGTCTGTTAATTTGTAAAAAAAAAAAAAAAAATCAGTATATTTTTCTCCCATCCATATTGATCCACAGACAAAAGCCTTCATTTTTAAAAAATGTCCCTCTATTGGCTGGATGTTGGTCATGTGATGCAGTTTTGGCATGCATGGCAGCCAGGAACAATGAGGGATGCTGGGATATGTGACTGCTCCACCCAACTCTTTCCTCTCTTCCAAGACTTGGAAGATACCAGAACAAGGCTCAAAAGTTTCAAGCTTTGTTCTTGTTTTCTACAAGACTAGGAAGAGGGGAAAGAGCAGAGGACGCACTTGGTTTCAATTATAAAAATGAGCAAGTGCAGCGAGTACAGCCTCTGAAGGAATGCAACTACATACTGAGGCTAGTAGAAGTGTCAGCTTGACCAGCTCCTCTTTGTATGGCAGTGAGTGAACTAAAGTGCTCTCCTTGTTTTGGATGAAAGAACATCATGTATGCTGGAGCATCATCCATCAAAAGAGGGCAAGAATTCCCTGCTTTGCTTACTATGGTGGATTCCAACACTTGAAGTTCTGGAGTTGACTTCATCTTTGATACTGGGCACTTTAACCCCTCTTCCTGCCCAGGCCAATTTTTAGCTTTCAGTTACTGTACTGTTATGATTTTTTTTTTATATAAAAAACAGACCTAGCACATGCCAGCATCCTAAAAACCATGACTTGATAGCAGAATGTAGACAAAGTGCAGACTGAAAGAAAAAAAAATGCACATGGTTCCACCCCAATCCTTACCAGGCCCCTCATGTCTGGTATGCATTTGAGGGGATCACACACACACACTAAAATAATAGGTATGTGGAGGGGCATTTTCCCCCACCCCCTAATCAATACCAGACCCTCATCCAAGCATGCAGCATGGCAGGCCAGGAAAGGACAAGACAAGGATGCAGCCCCCATCTGCCTTCATGAACAATACCAGACCACATGCCCTCAACATGGGGGGTGCTTTCCCCTTTAACAAGGGCCCCCTTCCATGTGAATAAGCCCCCTACTCAACCCCCCAAAAAATTGACTAGTGTAAATGAAACCAGTACACATTGACAAGTCCCTCAATTTAAAAAAAAAAAAAAAAGGAAGAAGAACCAATGCAATCCTACTGTTGAATTTACAAAATACGTTTTAACATTCTTTAGAATGATTATGAATGCCTTCAGCTTCCGTACACAGAACATCAATTATTGGCCTCTGTGTTGATGTGTTGTACAGAAGACATGTTGCACATTTGTACAGCAAGGGAATTCTGCATAGCGCCAGTAACACTCCTATATAAGAAAAAAACATGAATTTACGTTTAAAATTCTGAATTATGCAAGTGAATAATCATGCAATATTCAATTGCAAAAACATAATCATTCTGAAAATACATTTTACTACACTAGCAGTATTTAAAATTAATGTAATGATTTTTTTTCTGTAAATAAAATGCATCAACTATTAGGGTTTTCATTTGCATATAAAGTCCGACATTATTTGCAATACATTTAGTACTGTCTGGTGTATTCACAATACCGACTCTAGAATAATAATACCATTATAGGATTTTGTAGTATATGTTTTTGGCCATTTCATCTTTATTTGCAAAATGTAACTTAACCACTTGCCATCCATAGGATTTACCCCCCTTCCAGCGATACAGCGCTGCGTTACTTTGACAACTGCGTGACAATGCTGTACATA
This sequence comes from Staurois parvus, assembly GCF_062004578.1. Lineage (NCBI taxonomy): Eukaryota > Metazoa > Chordata > Amphibia > Anura > Ranidae > Staurois > Staurois parvus. Next base: position 4,724,281 of record NW_028317844.1, read on the forward strand.
AGTGAAATTTATGTCCTTTTTCCCCGCAAATAGAGCTTTCTTTTGGTATTTGATCACCTGTGTGGTTTTTATTTTCTGCGCTGTAAACAATCTGACACTGGGTAGGATCTGACTAACCGCCACTGACATCCCAATGACACTTATACAGTGATCAGTGCTAATAAAAAGCACTGGCACGGTACTAATGACACTATGCAGGAAGGGGTTAACATCTGGGGCGACCAAAGGGTTAATGGTGTGTGTTACTAGGGAAACATGCTGCTGTGCAGAGAAATACACAGAAACATGTTATTGCTGGCAGGAGATCGCCGGAGGGGAAACTCCGGCTGGGACCCAGTGATCAACATCTGTAGCTGTCAATGGCGACGCAGGTAGGGCGGCGCGTGCGTGCCCCCTACCCAGAAATGCAAATCATGTATATATACACACACACACACACACTTTATTTTGCGCGCACACACACAAAAAATAAATAAATAAATATCAAGGGAGCGGTTTTACCTGCAAAAAATGTGTATTTTTGACCATTTCAAAAATTAAAAAAAAAAAAAAATTACCCCCAAAAACACCATAAATAACACCCCTTATAATCCAATCAAGATTGAATCTAAATTGATTAGATCAAATGGGGTCAATGGGCCATGATGGAAAATTATCGATTGTTCTGCACTGACTGGCGGCACCAAAATACTTTTTCATGAACATGATCATATTCCAGCTGATCAGATTTTGAGATTACATGGAAACAGATGTGATTGATTACTTGCGATCATAAATTGCAATCTACAATTATTCATCGTAAGCCAATTCCTTGTGTGTGTGGACACAATCGGTCAAATGGGTTGTTGACTATAGATCGATTATTTTGGTTGGAAAAAAATTGGTATTTATCTAAGTGTGTATGGCTACCCTTACACAGCACAACCCATTCTGGCAGGGCAGGAAATCTGATTTTTCTCTGCTGCAGTTCATAATACATACAGGTCTCCTTCGCAGCCCTACCTTGTGACTGCCTAGTGAAAGCAGATGCATCAGACTGAAGACCTTATTCCCGTCACTACGGTGCATACTTTATTTAAAATGGGATTTTAGAGAAAAGGGAAAACACATTTGCATTGGGGCTGTTCTCATTGCAAGTATTAAATGTTTTTTTTTTTAATAAACTAAGATACAAGAAAAAAGGTTTTACTTTCTTAACCCCTTATCTATCGGGCACTTATGCCCAGTTCAATTTTCAGCGCTGTCGCACTTTGAATGACAATTGCACGGTCATGCAACACTGTGCCCATATGAAATTTGTATCATTTTTTCAAACAAAAAGCTTTCTTTTGGTGGCATTTAATCTCTGCTGGGTGTTTTATCTTTTGCTCTATAAACAAAAACAGAAAAAAGTTATTTTTCTCCTTCACTGATGTGCATTGATGAGGCTGCACTGATAGGCATAGGTGATCAATGCTGATCACTTCTTTGACAATTGCCGGTTATCGGCAGTACTTTCTTCATGCTGCGACAGTGTGAGGAAAGTGCAGCCTATAACTGGCAACTGTATTTACCCGGTGACACGTGGTAAAAGGCTGTTGTGATTGGTAGTTTACTGTATCACGTGATCCGCTGTGTCCATAGAACCCACTCACAACCCAAAACATTGGAGATAAGAGGTAAGCACCAACAGCCGGGGAGAGGTAGGTAAAGGTCCTCTTCCCTGGCGCCTTGGGCAAAAAAAAAATAAATAAAAAAAAAAAATAAAAAAAAAAAAAGGCTTTTTTTTATTTTGCTTTCCCTTTACCTGGAGTTTTGATATATTAATGAATACAGAGCTGCATTCAATAGTATCTTTTGTATGTGTCTACAGTTCACCTTTAAAAGTGAACCTTTTAAGAGAAAATTACAAAAGCTGCTATTGATGACCTGCCTATTGAGAATGCTGGTTGCCTGGCTGTCATGCTGATGCTGTGACTTCAATGCTTTGAGTCTAACCTGGAACAAATTATAGAGATGGGGAATTGTGACACCTACTTGTTTCAGATCAGTGACGCAAATGTGCTGAACCCATACAGTAATGCAACCAGCATTTTCAAAAGAGGGTCAGCATTTTCAAAAGAGGGTCAACAATGGCAGTCTCCATATTTTTCTGAGAGACAGGGTTGAGCTCATAGCATCGCACTTCTTATTCTCATAAAGCCACTTTTGCCCATTTGAACCTAGTATGTATAGTTCAAGCTAAGAAAAAAAAACAAAAAAACTAAAACCTTCAAACCAAGCAGTCAGGCTTGTTTTTTTCACTAGTATCTAAAAATGAAATGTTTAAAAACATTATCAAAATTGCAATACATTTTGCTCAAGATTTTACTGCAACTATACAGGTTTTATAGGCAGACACTGACCTGGTAAACTCATGCTTCCATCGCTTCGTCAACCTGGTACCCAACTCTGTGACGATGTCTGCTTAGCACCTGTGAAGTTTCCCACCGCTAGACTGACATTCTGAGCAGAAATGAGGGAATCAAAGTTAAAATCCAGCCCATCTGCATCCATTAATTCATTACGAATGATGGTCTCCATGTCACATTCTAAGCTCCCACTGAAAATTTCCAGGTCCAAATCAGTTGGGAACTTTTCATGCACTGGAAGGTTCATGCCTGTGGAGTACAAGGGTCCTGAGAGTGTGTCTGAGAGGGCTTGCATAGAATGAGTGACTGAGGACTGCTGCTGGTGTTTGGACGAGTCTAAATTGTTGCTGTCATTTAAACCAATGTTATTTATGCTGTTTGACAAGGCACGACTGCCACCAAGAAATGAGTTATGGGACTGGTGCTGGTGGTGGAGCAAGTTCTGATTAACCAGGCTTCCCCCTTGATTAGGCTGGGCTGCAAACGACATCATGGGGTCACTCCTTAGAATAATTCTACGAGAATTCTGAGCAGTGACTGCAGTACTGGCTTGGGACATAAGGGGGTCAGACTTAGTCATTAACACGTCACTATGGCTAAGTGAATCAGTGGTCAGCAGGTCCTGAAGAGACTGGTTGCTATAATGGTTTATGGAAGAAAATGTTGCTTGTTTGTTCTCTTGAATGGTTTGCATTGGAGACTGACGAAGAGACGTCAATGGGAAATTGAAGCTACTAGTGTTGTTGAAGCTACTGGATGGAGAGCCAAGGCTTGAGCCCTTAGTGCCATAAGTAAAGCTGGAACTTCTCTGCATGCCAACACTAGGAGATGACTGCTGAGATGGAGTGAGGGAAATGTCATCCAGCAAATCATCAATAAGATTCTCTGTTAGACCATCGTTTAAATTCATGGTTCCAGTCATATCAGTTATCCTTGGCAACTCCACCGTAGATGGTTTTGTTATGGATGGAGACATACTGCCAGGGCTATACAACATAGGAGAAATAGGAGAATCATCGTCCTGAACATCATCAAGCTCAGTCGTTGCTGGAATTGGAGATAGACGACCACTTATCGTGCTGGCGTTAGAGTTTGTACGGGAACGGAAATCTGTCCAAGCATCCAACTCATCACTGCTACGTGATGTTGGGCTTCCTGGCCATTTCAGTTGTGATGGGCTATCATCTGTAGAGTCTTGGGACACCTGCATTGATGCTTTTTTCTTTGCTGCTCTTCCCCGGCTCTTAGTGTACTTGTTGCTGTTGTCCATTGACACGGCACGTCTCCTAGGTGCCTTCCCACCTTTTCCTCCTTCTGGATTGATCATCCACCAAGAGCTTTTTCCTGTGCCCTCGTTTTGTACGCGAATAAATCTGCTGTGTAGAGACAAATTATGTCGAATTGAATTCTGAGGAAATAAAGAAAAAAAAAAGGGCACGTTATTCAAATAGCAATGAAGCCAGCAGATGCATACAATGTAGGTGGAGACTTTTTTTTTTTTTTTAGCCACTTGCCACCTGGCCTATGGTCAAATGACAGCCGGGCGAACACTTTGTCTGCCCGGGAGTGTGTCATATGACATTCCTCCCAGATCGCGCTTTGCGTGTGCCTGCAGGGTCGCGCTGTGGCGAGATCTGTCACCGGCCGTGTGCCTCAGACACAGCCGATGACAGATCTGTGTACTGGCCTTAATCACAGCAGGTCACATGACAGTTGTATACAATGGATGGCTTCCTTTTATGCAATCCATTGTATACAACTGTCTAGCTGAGAATGGTCACAGCGATCACATGCACAGGCTGGGACGATCACAGCTCATCTGTGTCATGTGATTAGTCGTAGCCAATCATAGCTAATCACAACGAAAAAAACCCCTGAATGAATCAATTTCATTCAGTTAAATTCTTTGCTATAAGCAATCAAATTGTGTAAAAAAAACCTGATCATTTCCCAAAAGTAGTACAATGTTACTATGGTAACATACTACTCTGGTGCAATATGAAAAAAAAAATGAAAAAATCATTTTGTACTATTTTTTTTCCTGTCATCAGTGTCCCTTATCACCGCCACACCAGTTATATGCTGACACTGTACTGCACTGGTGACCGTATGTAAAAACAATTGTGAAAATAAATTCTTAAATGTCTTCATTTTCAAAAAAAAAATAAAAATACAACTTCAAAAACACTCACCATGCCTCTTATGAAATATGTTGGACTGTCTACTTTGCAAAAAAGGGGTCATTTGGAGGATATCTGTACTGTTCTGACATTTTTGGGCCTCAAGAAATTAGATTGGCTGTCAGTACTTCAGGATTGATCAATTTTCAAATATATCCCATAGTTTGGTGAAAATAACCCAAATCAGTATTTACCGTATTTGCCGGCGTATAAGACGACTGGGCGTATAAGACGACCCCCCTACTTTTCCTGCTAAAATGTAGTGTTTGGGCTATACTCGCCGTATAAGACTACCCCTCTTCCAATGCACACCAGTGGGAGGAATAGTGCCCCATCATTGATGTCAGTGGGAGGAATAGTGCCCCATCATTGGTATCAGTGGGAGGAATAGTGCCCCATCATTGGTATCAGTGGGAGGAATAGTGCCCCATCATTGGTATCAGTGGGGGGAATAGGTGCCCCTTCATTGGTATCAGTGGCAGGAATGGTGCCCCATCATTGGCATCAGTGGGAGGAATAGTGCCCCATCATTGGTATCAGTGGGGGGAATAGGTGCCCCATCATTGGTATCAGTGGCAGGAATAATGCCCCATCATTGGTGTCAGTGGGAGGAATGGTGTCCCATCATTGGTGTCAGTGAGGGGTGGAATAGTGCCCCATCATTGGTGTCAGTGGGGGGTGGAATAGTGCCCCATCGTTGGTGTCAGTGGGGGGGGGGGGAATAGTGCCCCATCGTTGGTGTCAGTGGGGGGGAGGAATAGTGCCCCATCGTTGGTGTCAGTGGGAGGAATAGTGCCCCATCGTTGGTATCAGTGGGAGGAATAGTGCCCCATCATTGGTATCAGTGACACCAATGATGGGGCACTATTCCTCCCACTGACACTTGCTGACCCTGTTCTAGTACGGTGCTGCTGCAGCCAGCATATGTGGTTGCAGCAGCACCTCTACACAGAGCACTTACCTGCTGCTCCGGCACTCAATTTTCGCGGGGCCGCTCGGCTCCGCCCCCTCGCCGGTGATTGGCCGCCTGTGTGCCTTTCCCGAGCTACAGTTCTGGCGGCCAATCACCGGTGAGGAGGCGGAGCCGCGCAGCCGCACGAACTTCCAGTGGTCGAACTGAAGGAGACGCCGCGCTTCCTGGACCGGATCGTCGTGGGACTGGATCCAGGTAAGAGACGTCAGCCCCTGCAAACCCCTGTACTTAATGCCGCAGCCCCCCTAACATGTGTACCGGCGTATAAGACGACCCCCGACTTTTGAGAAGATTTTCAAGGGTCAAAAAGTCGTCTTATACGCCGGCAAATACGGTAATATTTAGTCTGTAGGAAAGTTATAGACTTCAAAGAAATGTGGCAGAATACATCTTGGCCTAAATTTATGAAGAACAATTTATTTGCAAACTTTTATAACAGAAACAAAGTAAAATGTGGGGGTTTGTTTCAAAATTTTCATTTTTTTTTGGTTAATTTAGCAAGTAATAAAAAAAACCCAGTAGTGATTAAATACCACCAAAAGAAAAAACTAGCTGTATGATCAAAATGATAAAATTTAGTTTGGGTAGAGTGTTGCATTACCGCGCAATTGTCATTCAAAGTAGCAGAGTGCTAAAACCTGAAAATTGGCCTGGACAGGAAGGGGGTAAAAGTGCCCTGTATTGAAGTGGTTAAAAAGTCACTAAAAATCAAACAGCAATTAGAAAGTTTCAGGTTAATATTGCTGTGTTCTCCCCCTGGGGAGATTCCCTTTTTTTGGTTGACAATTTTATGTTTGTCACTGGAATGTATAATGAGGAAAAATGGGGGACACTCGTGTCTAACAAGGGATTTTCTCTTTTGATCCCTTCCCACTTCCGCCACTGTCCCAAGAGAAAATATATATAAAAAAAACAAACACACCTCCTGATTCGGGCACACATTTGAACACACACAACCTTCATTATTTGTATTGGGTGGCTCTGCTATGTAATTATCTAATTGTGGGCACTGGATGTACTACCATGTAAGAAAGATGAAAAAAAAAAAGAAAGTCAAAAGTGCACAAGATGTGCATAGTACATCCTGTCCTCCTGCCCCTCCCCTTTGTACTCAAGATAAATTCCAGACTGTCAAAATGGCAGTCAAGAGTTGTGTAAATATAGCAGCTGTAATTGCTGTTGGTGCTGCAATAAATGTGGACTGACACAATATTATTTATAGCCACTGTTCAGACACGAGATACAAAGTATTATTGTAACTTTTGTAGCCATTTTTTTTCGGTCATCTGCAGATCAAAAAAGGGAGAAGTTTTGATCTGCAAATGTCAATTAAAAAAGGAACCTGATGTGTCGTCGTCCCCCTTTTTAAAACAAGTTTGCTATTACTTAACCCTTTAGTAACCTTTAGTTTGAACTCCTGCTTCTTCACCATTTAACTAGCAGGAGTTTCCTGCCAATTTTTTTTTTTTTTTTTTTTATTTGGGGAAAAAAGCCTTTATCATTTGCAAAAAACTCTGCACAGCCTTGTACCAGAATCCTAATTTTACAGTCATCTAAGATGGGACAAAATGATAAATAAAAATAAAATGTTAACTGTACATAAGTATACAGTTAAATTTTAAAACCCTCAAAAAAGGAGCGGGGGGAACAAACAAACAAAAAAAAAAAAAACAAAAAAAAAACACCATGACATTGTCTACGGATTGCATAAAATCCTATTGTCAAAGCAATCACCAAAAAGAAGCCCTGTTATTTTAATGAATGAAGTTATTGCAGAGTCAATAGAGGTCCATAGCAGAAATGTAAAAAATTACTCTTGTTCATAGTCAGTTCACAGGTGTGAAAGCTGAAGTGGTAACTATTCTTAGAATAATTTGGGTGTTAATCTGTTAAATGGGGGATGATGCTTGGCTGATGCCAATACTGTGACAGTTCCTTTGATACTTTTCTCCATTAACACTAAAAGAATAAAAATGGTCAGATGTAGTAAGATATTTAACAAACCGGAAGATATTCCGGTGCATTAACCCTGCCTGAGGAATTTGTTTCAGGCCTTTTACGCACAGCAAAAAGAAAACTAGACTTAAAATTTGGGAGCGTTGTTTGCTTTAATTGAGTGGTTTATAGGCAACATATGTCCATCACCTTCAGCAAAACTATCATACAATTATTTGGCTGCCTGTTCATCCCTGCCTGCTGTATAAAGTGTCAGAGGTTTTTAACTACTGCATCAATTTGCCTTACAGTTTTTCTAATGATTGTAGCAGACTGAATTACTGTCATTTTTTTTCTACTTTTCCTAAACTGAAGGCGCTCAATTCAAGCAATTGTTAAGCACATTTTTATAGAGATAAAGTAACTTCAAAATTTGACATTGCCACTGATAAGAATGAATCATCTATGAATCACCTATAACATCTATGAAAAAAACAGTTAATTTTTCAGGGTGCCATACATTCATAGTAATGAGATTTAAAAAAAGAAAAAAAAAAAAAACAAAAAACAAACACACACCCCCACCACATTTTTTAAACTAAATATGTATCAAACTTGCGTCAAGGAAATAAGTGAAAAATTAAATGCTGCTGTTCAAGGATTGACTAAAAATCAAAAAAGATAGCGCAAATACAAATAAAACTGTGACAAATTATATGTGAAAAGTCCAAAGAAAGTCCCAAATTAGAGTCCAATGTCCCCAAAAAAATGTGAAAAAATTATTTGCTCAAACTTTATAAAATTTTGCAGCTTGCTCACATCTTCAGTGAAAAGCATTTCGTAGATCCACATTACCCAACTGCTGTGAATTCCCAAAATGGTATAGCTTTAAGATGCAAAAAAAGGCAAGCCTGCAGGTGGGGTGTGGTGTCCTCAGAGATGATAGAACGCTTTATGCGATCTCATATAGTGAAAAACATAAAAGAAAAAGATGCCAATGATATATTGCTATATACCGATAAATATATTTTCTAAACAATTCAAAAAAAAAACCAAACAAAAAAACCAACAACCCTTCCTTACACTCAAAAGTAATTAAGCCCCAATTTCCATAGGATAAGTTGATCTTCCACATCACAGATGGTGATCCACTATTATCTTCCTCCAAGCTCTCACTCCTGGATGGACGGATAGATGGATAGGGGTACTTTATGACCAGCTTGTTACTCTCAAGCCTTCGCTCATGATTCCTCCTTAATTTACCCCGAATGCATTCTCATGCATGGATGGATGAGAAAAATGCAAAAAAGAAAAAAAAAATACCAAACTAGCGTAATACTGTTAAAAACTATTTAATACTCAGGTGATGCTCCAAATACACTCACATTTTCAAACTGAATAAAAGCCTTTTTGTATATAAATCAGGACTCAAACTTGTTCCCAATAGCTCCTCTGACAATTCCAGCTAGGCAGACACAATTGCTCAGTTTTGGCAATGAAGAACTGTCAAAATTGTAAAATCAGACCTCTTTTCCCACGCTAAAGATGGCCGCGGACCGTCACACCGGAAGTGATGTCACACATACATGGTTGGAACCGGAAGTTGTGTCAACACGTATACACACATTGAAACATAAAAGCACACGCTTCGGCGCCTAAGCATGACACAGTTGATTGCGATACACGTTACATATCGCCAGAATGAGATCAATAATTCTAGCACCAGACCTCCTCCGTACCACTAAATTGGTGACCCATAAAAAGGAGCTTTAAAAGTGTCGACCTATAGAAAATATAGCGTACTGAAGTTGGTCGCCATTTCACGAGTGCACACAAATGTAAGGTTTGACATGTTGGATATCTATTTAATCACTGCAACCTCATCTTTTATATTTTACAAATAGGGCAATTTATTGCTTTTTGTGCCCTAAAAATAACTTACTTGAATGTCTTACTGAAATTTTGCGGTAATATCATGCAACATAGAAAAATTGGAACTACCACTATTTTATTCTCTAGGGTCTCCGCTTTCAGAAAATGCATAATGTTAAGGGGTTTTATGTAATCTTCAGGCCTAAAATTATTTTTAAATGTGTGCAAAATACGCAAAAAACGGCTCTGGCAGCGAAAGGAATAAAGTATAAGCCCTGATCCACACTTTCCAGATGAGCAGCCAAATAAGTGCTCATTACACTGCAAGGTCTCTCTCCTCCCTGCTAACCCCCGGGTGCAGTGCTGGAGAGAGATGGGGGAGGAGGAGATAAACCGCACAATGTTAAAAATATTACATGTTTAAGTCGCCGTAAAGCCTCTGGTTTTTAAAGCCCCCCACGACATTCCTAAAATCACCTCCGATATAAATACAGTTTTTGTTAAATTTTTTTTTTCATCTGGACAAGTAGATTGTCATGAGAGACAAGTAGATTGGGGCCCCGATTTAGTCCCTGGACAAGTAGTTTTTTAAAAACATTTCTACACCCTTGTTGACTTCTACAGAAAAAGTGAAGGTTAGCTAGCATGCAATGTCTGCTGCCTTTATCTGGATCTACTTATTCGGATATGTGGTTTTCACTGAAGATTGGCCCTAATCATAGCCCTTTTAGTATACGCTTACTTGAATTGCCCAGGTTTGTGACAGGTTTAATTCAGTAAAACACAATGCTTCATGAACGTCTACACAAATGAAACTTTACCTAAAAATGTATTAATGAACTCTTTAAAATGGATGAAAAGAAAGTGTTTGATATTATAGTCAAAGACAGACATGCCTTATACAGTACTAAAAATTACACAAAACCCGTTATACCTAAAAGTCAACTTTGATTTATTCTCACAACCGTTTCCTTTTGGGGTATATAACAAGTTTCTAAAAGGGAAGTCTGCCGGGACCAGGTTATTTCTCTGCATAACAGCTGTACATTCTGTAAGATACGCACACTTTTTCCACTAGACATGAACATGTGGAGGCAATTTATCATTTTGGAACAATGGCAACATAAACCATTGACCTAAAAAAAAGGAGGTGTAATTTGTGTAATTTAAAACCTCTTATCCACAGGAGGGATAAAAAAAAAAAAAAAAAAAAATGAAAACAGCTGGTTTTGGCACAGAATGTGTTATGCAAGTCCTCAGTTACTGCAATCCCTACCTCTGATATAGATCAAAAAGTGGCTCAGTTTATAAAGTGGGAAAATGAAGTCTTGTAGAACGTGTAAGCATTTCCCAGATGGGTTTTTGGAAGTACCCCTAGATCTGTTTTGTGGGTTTTAATTGAAATGTACACAGTGGAAACGTCAATATGTTGGCATGCTGCTGCCAACTAAAATGAGCCAGCTCAAACAATTACTCTCATTATGCCAACAAGTCAAGATGCTTGAAACACAACCTGGAAATAACTGCAAGAAGCCATTCATGAGTTTATGTAGCTACCTGTATAGACAGGTTGTGCAATGGTTGCATACCTAAGCACAAGGCCAAATCTAGCACACATAAAAGGAAGCTAGATTGAGTGCCAGGTATATTCAAGAATTTATCAAGGTGTTTAAAATAAGAGGAAAAAATAAAATAATAATGAAATAATATATATATATATATATATATATATATATATATATATATATATACACACACACACACACACACACACATACACATTATATATATATATATATATATATATATATATATATATATATATATATATATATATATATATATACACACATATACACACACACACATACATATATACACACACACACACACAGTAAAATGCCAAAGAAATGTTTATACAGGTGCTCTTACATAGAAGGTTCTGTTTATTATGTTGGTAGCAGGAATCCTCTGCTGCCAGAATACACTGATCAGCGGCAAACGGGTGACTGATTGTACTGATCAAACACAAAATGCCAACAGGCTACTTCAAGAGGTGCTGATCACCGATTCCTCTGGAACAGGAATGGCCATAGATGGATCAAAATGTGGCAAGTCCCTGCTACATTGGCTGAATTTCAACCCCTTTATGGCCAGCTTTACAAGCAGTGCTTGCCCAGCTACTCCAACTCTCCCTGAACCCACCTACATAAAACTTTTAAGTCTCAGTTGAGTGACTTGGTTGGGCTGCTGACATGACATCCAAGATGATAGCACCTAGCAGCAGTCTCAGGGATACTGGATGTTTACATAAGAAAGGACAGTTAAACAACATTTATTATGCTCTTGGCTTGCTTTCTGACTGGCTATATTCTTACCAGCAGCATTCTACAATACGGTTAATGCCCACGTTTCCATCTCAGAGCACTATGCGTATTGTGAGCTTAGGGTGCATTTTGCAGATTATTTTGTGCTTTTAGTTTTACTAAACACTGCCATTTTAATTGGAAAAAAATAAAAAAATAAAAAAAATGTTATACTCACTATTGCACAGACTGACCCTGATCCTCCTCTTCCCTGGTCCCCCGCTGGCAATCTCAGCTCCTCCTCTTTGTGTCCCCCATAGCCAGCATGCACCCCCATAGTTTGCTATGGGGGTGCATGCTGCGTGCACGCCCCCATCCTGTGCATCTATGGACCTGATTAACAGCAGCAACAGCCAACGGCCCTGTGTGAAGAGGAAGAGAAGGAAGAGAGGGGAGAAGAGATGCAGCCATGCACAGCGTTGATTTCTTCTTCTTCCCTCTCTTCCCCTTCACACAGGGAAGGGAGAGCACAGACCAATCAAAAACATTTTTACCTTAAAGCAAGCAATGCATTATGGTAAAACATTTTTAGGTTTAGTATCACTTTAAAATACTTATGGCTTTATTCTATGGAATTACAGTTATTGGAATTGTCACACTATGAGTCAGTCTGGGATACAAAAACCTATTCTATTCTCGAATCACAAGGGAAAATAAGCTTTTAAAATATAAAAGGCTATTTAATTCTTAGCCTGTGGCAACATACAGTGACTTCCAGTCAGGTTCATGGTTTCCAGTTGCTTTACTGGGAATACAAGCTGACCACAACAGAGCAACTTTCTATGTTAACCACAGTCTCATACACAGCAGTCTTTTCATCCTCCAAAACAATTCTTCTCCAAAGGCAATAATATTAATAAATTCATCCTTTAATGATAATTTTGTTTCCAACAGTCATAGGATTTCTAATTGCTTTTGACAAGTACGCATTTGTAAAAGCTTTCACCTTCAGAATAGATAGTTTTTAATGTGTGTTTTTCTTTCTTCTGATCCTGAAAACCGAGGCACCAAAGAAAACATTGTCTGTATCTGCTTTCCAGGACCTCCATTGGAAATATTGTAAACATACGAAGAAGCTGGTAAGGAGAGCACATTTCAGGACCTTAACAGCTGTTTGCAGTCTGTGCCCGCTGGACAGCTTTTCAGAACATTCCATTCTGCAAACAGTTGCACATTCAATTCTGGCATATACTGACAGCCATTTATAGTTTAGCCTGAGACTATCTATATATATAATAAAGTTCTAGAATGTCTTTGTGGTGGGTGAATAGCATCCTACCTGCAAACACATTTAAAACACCAACAGCCCCTAAATGTAGATTACATAAATGTAAAATGTTGTCTTAAGGATTTAAAGCATTTTTTTTTTTTAATACTGTGGAAAAGGTTAGAACCTCTGTCAATGCTTCATTGCCATCTGTGAGACAGTTTAGGAAGTGAAGGAAAAAATCTCTGACTGTTATCGGTATCAGAACAGGCAGTGAGGGAAAATCCCCCCACCTCC